>NC_079193.1:319522773-319855898 GCF_029499605.1 Hyla sarda
AAAGTCGCAAGTGTAAGCCAGGTCAGACCTGGCTTGCAAACTTGCTTTTGACAGCATTTTTTAAAAGTCCCACTTTTTGTGCGACATTTTGCGCAGCTCAGCTCCCCGGCACCCCCTCACATCTACCACCTGTCCGCAAGCTGTTGGGGCTACAACTCCCAGCATGTCCTCACTGTAAGGGCATGCTGGGAGTTGCAGTCCTGCAGTAGCTAGCGGGTGGGTGGTAGATGCTGACGGCAAGGGAGAGGAGCTTTACAAAAATTGCACGACTGCGACTTTTCATGCGACTTTTTGTAAAGCTCCACTCCCCGGCCACCCACCGGCATCTACCACCCACTTCCCTGGCTTCCTTGTCACCTGCCTGCGCCGCACTACTACTACTCATAGTATGGCCTTACAGTAAGGACATGCTGGAAGTTGTAATGGTACAGCGCGGGCCGGCGTAAGATGTGCGGGTGGGTGACAACTCCCAATGTGCCCTTATTGTAAGGGCATGCTGGGAGTTGCAGTCCTATGGCGGGGGTGGGAGATGTGTGGGCGGATGATCCGCTGCACCACTACAACTCCCAGCATGTCCTTACTGTAATGGCATTCTGGGAGTTGTAGTCCTGCGGCACGGGCGGGTGACAAGTTGGTCACCCACCTGCACATCTCCTGCCTGCCCGCGCTGCACCAATACAACTCCCAGCATGTCCTTATTGTAAGGGCATGCTGGGAGTTGTAGTCCTGCGGTGCGGGCGGGAGATGTGCGGGCGAGTGACAATTTTGTTACCCGCTTGCACATTTTCTGCCCACCCACGCTGCACCACTACAACTCCAAGCATGTCCTTACTGTAATGGTATGCTGGGAGTTATAGTCCTGCGGGCAGGTGACAAGCTTGTCACCCGCCCACACATCTCCCACCTGCCCACACTGCACCACTACAACTCCCAGCATGTCCTTATTGTAAGGGAATGCTGAGAGTTGTAGTCCTGCAGCGTGGGCGGAAGATGTGTTGGCGGGTGACAAGCTTGTCACCCACCCACACCACAGAATTACAACTCCCAGCATGCCCTTACAATAAGGACATGCTGGGAGTTGTAGTGGTGCAGTGCGGGCGGGCAGAAGATGTGCGGGCGGGTGAATGGGCTTCCCTGACTTGCTTGTCACACGCCTGCACATCTCCCACCAGCCCCCATCGCATGACTACAACTCCCAGCTTGCCCTTACAGTGAGGACATCCTGGAAGTTGTAGTTGTGCGGCGCGGGCAGGTGACAATAAATGTACTAACCTATTTTCCATGTTTTTTTCTTCTCATTTCAGATCCATGTATCCTATGGACTACTTAGGATTTGGTGGACTACTACGATGAACAGCGTTATTTTTTTTTTGTTTAATGTTAATAAAATGGTTATAATGGAGTGTTGTTTTTTTTTATAAAAGTTGTTTTAAATTAAATGTGTTGAGTTTTTTTTAATTTACTTTACAGGCTTAGTTGAAGCTGTCTTATAGACAGAATCCATTACTAAGCCGGGATTTAGCATTAGCACAAAAAACAACTAGCGCTAACCCCAAATTATTACCTAGGTACCGACAGTAACAGGGGTGCCGGGAATAGCCGCTGCCAACAGTCCTGGAGCGTCAAAAATGATGCTCCTGGGCCTAGGTGGTAACAGGCTGGTGTTATTTAGGCTGGGGAGGGCCAGTAACAACGGTCCTTGTCCACCCTGGTAACGTCAGGCTGTTGCTGTTTGGTATCTGCCTGAGAATGAAAATATGGGGAACCCTACACGTTTTTTTTTCACAAATAATTAAATATAAAAAAAACACATAGGGTTTCCCCTATATTCATTCTCAGCCAGATACCAACCAAGCAGCAACAGCCTGAAATTTTTGACGTTCCGGGCCTGTTGGTACCGGCTCTTCCCAGCACCCCTGTGGCAGTGGGTACCGGGGTAATAATTGGGGGTTAGAGCTAGCTGTTTTTGGGATAACGCTAAGTCCCGGCTTAGTAATGGATTCCGTCTATAAGACAGGTTCCACTACTAAGCTTGTAAAGTAAATAAAAAAAAATACAATACGTTTATAAAACTTTCATTTAAAAAAAATCCCCAACAAGCCCTTGTTAACCATTTTATTATTATTAAACAACAAAAAGTAAATAAACGCTGGTCATCGCAGTAGTCC
Source organism: Hyla sarda (assembly GCF_029499605.1). Classification (NCBI taxonomy): domain Eukaryota; kingdom Metazoa; phylum Chordata; class Amphibia; order Anura; family Hylidae; genus Hyla; species Hyla sarda. The sequence continues at coordinate 319,524,942 of NC_079193.1, forward strand.
ACCGAATCTGAAATAGTCCACAGGATACAAGGATCTGAAATGAAAAAAAAAAAAAAGGGTTAGTACATTTAGGGTAAAAAAAAGTGTTAAAAAATGTAATAAACACACATATATACAGTGGTCCCTCAACATACGATGGTAATCCGTTCCAAATGAACCATCGTTTGTTGAAACCATTGTATGTTGAGGGATCCATGCAAAAGAAAGAATAGGAAGTCATACTCACCTGTCCCCGCTGCTCTGGACCCGTCACCGCTCGTCACCGCTGCCCTGGATGTCGCCCTCCATCGCTGTCGCTGCGTCCCGGGGGTGACCCCGACGCTCTGGACGTCTCTGCTTCCCAGGGATCCTTGCTCTCCGTCGCCGCCATCACATCACTAAGCATGCTGCTCCTATTGGATGACGGGGCGGCGTGCGCAGCGATGTGATGACGACGAAGGAGAGCACCGGCGATGCAGGGGATCCCAAAGAGGACGCTCCTGAGCCCCGAGGATCGGTAAGAGACCATCACGGGAGCACACGGGGCACCGTAAACGGCTATCCGGCGGCAGCTGAAGCAGTCTGCGCTGCCGGATAGCCCTTTATGCGATGGCCCCGACATACAAAAGCATTGTATGTTGATGCAGCCTCTGAGAAGCCATTGCATTTTGAAATTATCGTATGTCGGGGCCATCGTAGGTCGGGGGTCACTGTATATATATCACACTTTTTTTTCACAGCTGAGACTTGAGGTGGGGGCTACAAATTGGTGTTCTGAAGTCATTTTTGTTTTTTGCTAATGTGTGCTAAAAAAATGGTATTCAAAAGTGATTTATTGGTTTTTGCTTATGTGAGCCAAATTTATCAACCTCCTGTGATAGTATGATAAATGTGCAGGAAAGTTAAAAGAAGAAAAAAAAGATGGGAGAGGACAGCGTCTCGTGTAGTTCTGTGGGATAATCCCAAGCCACGAACCCCAATGTCAGTAACACTCACCTGGGGTATACCTTGGTATGTGCATATCACCCCTCCGTTTGGCGTCAGATGATCTCGGGCTGCAGCCTGCAGGATCCAGCTGGGTACTCAGTCTGAGGTCGGCAAGGTACTTAGGATAAGGTGAAAAAAGAAAATAGTGGTCTGCTGTGGCGCTGCCTTTTGGAGATTGAGATGCAAGTTCAGTCACATATGATAAAATCTCATTTATTGGTGCAATAAAAATAAGATAACAGACATGCAAGACGTGTTTCGGGGGTAAGTTCCCCCTTTTTCAATTGCAAAGATAAGATACATACAGTGGAAGGCCATTTAAATAGTAAAAAAAGGTGCTAAAAAGAGACCAAGGTCAGCCTACAAGGGGGCGTGACAAGTAAAACTTTATAGCTTACTTAAAAAAAATATAATAGGAGCATGTCAGGATCTCATTATGAGTAATAAAATAACACAGAATATAAATTCCCACACTAAATTGTGTATAAAGTGTATTGGTTTATATAGTCTTTAAAAAGCGTAAATGTATTGCAGCGTGATCGCTTCCGGAGCGAGGATAGGCTGTTTAATATCCAGGACGAGGCTTGGAGTCAGATGTGTATGTCGTAATTTGGATAGTTCTGGCTGTTTCATTCATAAAACCCAGCAGCAAATCCGCAAGGAGCTGAGAGTGATGTCATTTCTTATATGCAGCGTCGGGCTTGTGGCGACCAATGGGCAATGTTCCGGCTGAGTCTGCAGATGTGTACGTCGTAACTTGGATAGTTCCCGCTGTTTTATTTATAAATCCCAGCGACCAATCCGCACGGAGCTAAGTGGGACGTAATTTCTTGTATACAGCGTCAGGCTTATGAGTTTGATAAATATGTCACACATAAGCAAAACCAAAAGCAAGAAAAAAATGACTACAGAACTCGCTTACCAAAGCAACAATGATAAATGTCCTTCTATATGTTCTCCTCATGCTGCCGCCACTTCCACGCTGTGTCATTCAGCCACATATGTTCTCCTCCCGCTGCTGCCACCTCCACACTGTGTCATTCAGTCACTATATGTTCTCCTCATACTGATGCCACCTCCACGCTGTGTCATTCAGCCACTATAGGGTGTCCTCATGCTGCCGTCAACTCCAGGCTGTGTCATTCAGCCACTATATGGTCTCCTCATGCTGCAGCCAACTCCAGGCTGTGTCATTCAGCCACTATATGGTCTCCTCATGCTACTGCCAACTGCAGGCTGTGTCATTCATCCACTATGTGGTCTCCTCATGCTGCGGCCAACTCCAGGCTGTGTCATTCAGCCACTATATGATCTCCTCATGCTGCTTGTATGTTACTTAAAACATTTTAAGGTAGCATTAGCTGCCATAAAACTTCAATTTAAAATTGAAAATTCATCTTTTAAGCTTTGCGAATGTGAACCCTATTGTCTCCTCATGCTGTCGCCAACTCCAGTCAGTGTCATTCAGCCACTATATGGTCTCCTCATGCTGCCGCCAACTACAGGCTATGTCATTCAGCCACTATATGGTCTCCTCATGCTGCCACCAGCTACAGGCTGGGTCATTCAGCCACTATATGGTCTGCTCTGGCTGACATCAACTCCAGGCTGTGTCATTCAGCCACTATATAGTCTCCTCAGGCTGCCGCCAACTACAGGCTGTGTCATTCAGTCACTATATTGTCTCCACATGCTGCTGGGACATTACCTAAACATTTTTATGGTAGCACTAGCTACCATAAATCTTCAATTTAAATTTTAAGATTCACTTTTTAATCTTAGGGATTGTGAGGCCCTATGGTCTCCTCATACTGCCGCCAACTCCAGGCAGTGTCATTCAGCCACTATATGGTCTCCTATTGCTGCCGCCAATTCCAGACTGTGTCATTCTTTCAGATTATGGTCTCCTCATGCTGCTGCCACTTCTAGGCTCTGTCATTGTGCCGCCATGTGAGATGTGACTCCTTGTTTGATTTGGTCTTTTTTAACCACACATTTTATTATAACATTTTTTATTTCAATTTCAATTTAAAAAAATCAATAGAGCGATAACAATGAACCATAACTGATTAAATGAAACATTCACACTTTCACAGTTAGGGGTGACGCTGAGAGGCAGGGGCTGGAACAGATGGTATCTCACCTGGCACAGGACCTCCAGCTTGATTTTAAGATACAAGTACGAGCTTTTTCACTGCAGCCACTTCTAGCTTTATGCGCCAACTTATCCAATGGCACAGAAGCTGAATGTGCTTCTGTCCAAGTTGCTTGTACTGCAGTCCCTCCCTTTTCAAGTGGACACTCAGAGTATGGGGATGCGCTGAGAGGTAGGGGCTAGAACAGTTAGTAGCTCGCCTCACGGCGGACTGCCAGCTCGATACTCACCAGAATGGTTACTCAAAATATTAAAATAAATTCAAATTAAATTAAATAAAAATTACATAAAAAATCTGCCATGTCCACATGCTCTGCGGCAGTGATTCTAATAGCAATGCCTGTAATCTGCATGTCATACTGAATAACAGTATTATTTCACTAACAAAGCACACTCCCTATGCATGTTAGGGCAAAGCAAAGTGTTCTACACCCTATTAATCCTCTCTCTTGGCCAGAAATAGACATTTTTAACCCCTTAAGGACCACAGGTTTTTCTGTTTTTGCACTTTCGTTTTTTCCTCCTCACCTTTTAAAAATCATAACCCAATTCAATTTTGCACCTAAAAATCCATATGATGGCTTATTTTTTGTGCAACCAATTCTACTTTGCAGTGACATCAGTCATTTTACCCAAACATCTACAACAAAAAGGACAAAAAATAATTGTGCAACAAAATTGAAGAAAACACGCCATTTTGTACATTTTGGGGGCTTCCATTTCTACGCAGTAAATTTTTCGGTAAAAATGACAACTTATCTTTATTCTGTAGGTCCATACGATTAAAATGATACCCCACTTATATAGGTTTGATTTTGTCGTACTTCTGTAAAAAATCATAACTACATGCAGAAAAATTTATAAGTTTAAAATTGTCATCTTCTGACCCCTATCATTTTTTTTATTTTACCGCGTATGGGGAGGTATGAGTGCTAATTTTTTGTGCCGTGATTTGAAGTTTTTAGCGGTACCATTTTCTCTGTATTGATCGGACTTTTTGATCACTTCTTATTCATTTTTTCATGATATAACAAAAAAAGTGTCCAAAAATACGTTATTTTGGACTTTGGAATTTTTTTGCACGTACACAGTTGACCGTGCGGTTTAATTAATTATATGTTTTTATAGTTCGGACATTTACGCACACGGTGATACCACATATGTTTATATTTATTTTTATTTACATGTTTTTTTTATGGGAAAAGGGGGGTGATTTGGACTTTTATTAGGGAAAGGGTTAAATCCTATTTATGAACTTTTTTTTACACTTTTTTTTTGCAGTGTTATAGCTCCCATAGGGGGCTATAACATAGCATACACTCTTGGCCAGCACTGTTCACTGCAAAGCCATAGCTTTGCATTGATCAGTGTTATTGGCGGTCGATTGCTCAAGCCCGCATATTCACTGCGGTGGTCCCGATCAGCCCCACTGAGCAGCTGGGCAGCTTTCACTTTCGTTTTAGATGCGGCGTTCAAAGTGTCTAAACGGTTAATAGCGTGCTGCACCGCGATCGCTGCTGCGCGCTATTGGCCCGGGTCCCGGCTTCAGTTACATGCCGGGACTGACCCGATATGACACGGGGTCACCGCGTGACCCCGCGTTATATCGCAGGAGCCGGCCGAGGATGTAAATATACGTCCTTGGTCGTTAAGGGGTTGATAGTGATTTGCCGCGAATAAATTCGGACCAAACCCAAATCGCCTGAATCAAATTTTTCTAAAATTTGCTCATCTCTACCCACAATTAATAGTGCTATAACCCCATAGCAAGATGATAAAGGGATCAGAGGATAATATTCCGCAGTTCGGTGGGGTGAATTCCAAACACATACAATGGATGAATCATAGTGATAGAATTATAATTAATGCATCATCCATCTAACAATAGGACTGGGAAATACATTATTGATAAGTTCAAATACAGAAGTGTCAGATTACAAAGTGTCCATAATTCTATGCAGTACTCCAATGTTAAAGAGAATGTATCATAAAAATGACTTATTGTTTAAATCAAGTTTTTCTGTTAACAATATTTCTTTTTAAAATGTACTTCTTTTTTTTTACTATTAATTTTGGATTTTACTATTTATATTTTAAAATAATCATCAAATCCTGCAGTTACCATTCTGGCCACTAGGGCTAAAATAAGGCTGAGGCTTTCTGTTCTGTACAGATCATTTTCTAGTCATGCCTTGCTTCTCAGGAGCTGAATAAATGGTGACACCATAATAAACATAACACTGGAGCCACCATTCACAACAGGGATGGTCAGCATGTGAAAAGGTAGTGTCTTTAATTCATTTCAATTGTACAGGTCCCTGCTGTCTGGGCATACTGGGAATTGTAGTTTTGCGACAACTGGAGGAACCCTGATTTGGAAACACTGGCTAACTGTATATTTACTGATGATTTTATGAAAAATCACAGGCCAGCTTACTGGCTACTGATACAAGTGCAGGTTAGGCACCTATTATGATGCAGATAAGCCACAATGCTATACAAGGGGCGGTTGCACAGATGCAAAATATTGAAAAACAATTACTCACATGCTTACTATTTATGAGGGAGGTAGTTCCCTAGTATTATAATTGACAACAGATAAGGCAAATACATGGTGCCAGTTACATGATAGTTGTTACATACTGCGCTCCGGCGGTTAGCACCGGCCGTGAGCGCAGTAGCCCTGTGTCCTCGCTCCCCGGCCGGGAGCGCAGTAGTCCCGTGTCCCCCCTCGCTGGCGGGGCCTGGATTCACATTGAGGGACGCGTCCGCATGTGAATCCCGGCCCAACACTTACCCATCTCCACTACTGCTGCTGCAGCTCAGCCTCGGCGCGCGCGTCCCTGTCCCTTAGGGTGCGCGCGCGCCGATGCTTTGAAATTTAAAGGGCCAGTGCGCCCATAATTAGTAAGTGCACCTGAACACTATATTATAAATTCCTGTACCTCCCACACATCCCTGCCGGATCTTCAGTGCTTTTTGCCTAAGAGAAAGCGTTCCCATTGCCTGTTCTGCCTACCTGTGTTACCCGACTTCCTTGCTACATTTTTTGACCACAAACCTTGCCGCCTGCCTTGACATTCTGCTACATTGACTATGCCTCTGTCTCACGCTCCTGTACCTCGCCTTGCCCAGTGCCTGTGTGGCGGAGCCATATCGGGGGTAGCGACTTGGGTGCCGCCTGCCGCAGAAAATCCATCCTGCCTTGCGGCGGGCTCTGGTGAAGACCAGAGGCAGCTTAGACTCCGCTCCTTGATACGGTCCGTGTCATCAGCCACACAGGTGGAGGATCCACTACCTGCTCTGTGACATCCGCATCCAGGTATGTGACAATAGTATGCAGTGTATCATGCTGGCTTACAACATATTGGTGATGCCCATACTATTCGATCAGGCAGATTGCCCAGCCTCTTCTATGTGCACCCCACAAAGCACTGACTCCCCCAGCGTCACAAGGCCAGACGACATTGTGATAAATATATTGTGATGTGCTCTGGCCTTGTGGGCCACCACAAACTCCCCCTCTTAAATACAGTTATCCTTGATGCCACTGAAGTAGCCATTGGGGCATAATGACAGTTCCTGGGGCATTATGCAAAATGTCCTTCACAGATCTGGTTATAGAACAAGGTAGAAACGAGTCCATGTAGCAATGTAAATGTCCATACATGCTCTTTGGTTTGGTAAACATGTGAGATTAACAAGCTTTGTAACTGCTCTAGGAAAACATTTTAGACCATAATATACACAAATTTGCAGATTGGGCTGCCGGAGGCTATCTACCCAATGCTTTGGCTGCTGGGGCCCCTTCGGTTCTTAACACTTCTCCAAAGAACTCAACAAGTAGTGTGATACTATATAACCATTTTACCTCTGCATAATGTACTCTGCCTCTACACGTGTCAAACTGTGTGTGGTACATAACCTTATACACTATATTGTGAGCTAATCTTTGTACCTTGTGGGAATTTGTCCTTGTGTTGACTTTTGGGACCTGCACAACACCACTTCTGGAGAGTCTGGAACACCTCTGAAACGGCAGCTGGCTCTTCCTCAGCAAACTCAGGAGCTGGTATTAGTCCAGGACTAGTTGGATTTGGAGTCGCTGGCAGCAGTGGTGGAGAGATTGGTGACAAATTCGGCACTCTAGAGACTGGGGTATAAGCTGGAGCCATTGGTGACAAGACTTGGACTAGTGTGGAGATTAGTGACGGTTGGACCGGGGTTGGGGAGACACAGAAGATCGCAGGCTGACTCAAAAAAAAATGGGAAAATCCATAGATGGATGGATCCCTTTGCCTGGGACGTACTCTCTCGCAAGTCTGACGGCTGGAGGATATGGTGCAGGGAGCACTGGCAGATCTTCTTTTAGACACAACTTGATCCTGTTTCGGTGAACAACTTGCGGCTCATACCCATGCTTTTGTACTTTGTACACATCAGTAATGGGATAGGGTATGGCAGTCACCGTGTACGGTTCTGTCTCCCAGATAGAGTCTAACTTATGGGTTCTTGAAAACTTCCACAGCCACACATTGTCGCCCAATTGAAGTGCTTTGGCAGAGGCATAACGATTATAGTCCTGTCATTGTTTTTGCTGAGCTTCACCCATCTTCTTGCCGACAATTTCTTTGACTTCTTGGATTCTCTGGTGGTCAGAGACCCACTCCAGGGAGGCCTGTGGAGAGTTGTTGAATGGGGCATGAAGCCCAAATGTTCGGTCTCTAGACAGCTGTCCATGTTGCCTCATCATCAAGTAGAAAGGGGTGTACCCCGTAAAACAGTGGACTGTGTTATTATAGATCTTCAATATTTTGGGCAACAGTCAGGGCCAATCTTCTTGTCTTGGCACAGAGGCTGCTCGCAACATGTGGATAAAGACTTGATTGATGTGCTCATAGAGCCCGTTTCCCTGGGGGTTATAAGCAGTAGTCCGGAGTTTCTTGATGGCATGGAATTGACACAGCCCTGGGAAGAGTTGGGCTTCAAAGGCCATTCCACCGTCCATTAGGACACACTCCGGACATCCAAGCATTTGCACCGAATTGGAGTAGAACATCTGGGCCGCTGTCTTGACTGTGAGATCTTTGATGTGGACAACGACAACCCACTTGGAGTAGTGATCCACCATGGTGAGAGTATAAGTGTACCCGGACCGGGTAGGAGACAACTTGACATGGTCTAGTACGACCAACTGATTAGGCCTTTTACTCTGGATGGAATAGAGGGGTTCTCTTGCATCCTTGCACACATCCTTGGTGATGTTACAGACAGCACATTCACTGCACCATTTCTCAATGTCGCTCCGCATTCCGATCCAATAGAATCTTCACCTGACAGTAGCTTGTGGACTCCAAAGTGTCCTGACTGATCATGGTATGCGTTGAGGACCATCGCTGCATCTCTTCAGGCAACCAGAATCTGATGAAGTCGATCACCAGAGACCGGATCCAAAGAATTTCGGTAAAACAGTCCTTTATGCACAAACAGTCGCTTCCTCTGTCGCCACAGACGTTTCAGCTCATAGTCACACTGGGCCCAGGGTAAACGGGTTGGTAACTGATAAATAGTGGCATTATAACGTTTAGTATGATTATGTATACAGCTATATAGCTAAATGCTGTATTCAGGTGTTTAAATAATGTGTGGGATGTCCAATAATATAATTGGTGTTGCCTGATGGATTAATTCATGAATAATATTAATCCATCAGGAATAATATAGCGTATTATGAAGATAGAGTAGCCATGATATAAATATATTTATCCCTTATGGTGAATTTAATCATACAGCATATACAGGCTATAATTAATGATTAGCTGTGATGTCATGTCACTACCCACTACCCTGATCTCCATACACACACACACCAGTCATCATTGGATAATACATTGTTGATTGGGTGGATCTTTAAGTCAGAGAACAAGCTAAAAGCAGGACAAGGAGGACAAGGGGGGGGGGGGGGAACATCCAAGAACTCACTCACAGACAGAACACACAGAGGGAGACAGAGGCACCCCATCTTCATCCCTGAAGATTCTAGAGGCTACCTGAAGGGGCGGAGCCATGAAGAGTCAGGGAGAAATACTTTAGTCCATAAGCCCATTCTTCCCTGCTTAACCGGTTATGAATACAGGCGTTCCCATGGACTCCAGGCAGCCATCTTTTATCCAGAAGAGCTCTCGTTAAGATACACAGCTTTCTTATTTGATTAAGCTACCTCATTTTTATGTGGACAGTTATGTCACGTTTTTGAACAGACCAGCTTATTATATATATATATATATATATATATATATATATATATATATTAGCCGAGTACCCAGCGTTGCCCGGTTTTTCCTTCCTAATCCTTGTTGTGAAGGAAAATCAACAGAGGAAGCTTTTCACTTCATATCCTGTCCTCATATATTGTAGTCATATCCCAACCCCATATCCTGACCTCCTATCCCGACCTCCTATCCCGTCCCCCTATCCTGACCTCCTTTCCCGACCTCCTATCCCATCCTCCTATCCCGTCTTCCTATCTCGACCTCCTATCTCGACCTCCTATCCCGACCTCCTATCCCGTCCCCCTATCCTGACCTCCTTTCCCATCCTCCTATCCCGTTATCCTATACCGTCTTCCTATCCCGACCTCCTATCCCGTCCTCCTATCCCGTTCTCCTATCCCGTCTTCCTATCCCGACCTCCTATCTTGACCTCCTATCCCGACCTCCTATCCCGTCCTCATATCCCGTCCTCATATCCCGTCCTCCTATCCCGTCCTCCTATCTTGACCTCCTATTCCGACCTCCTATCCCATCCTCCTTTCCCGTCCTCATATCTTGACCTCCTATCTTGACCTCCTATCTCGACCTCCTATCCAGACCTTGTATCCCGACCTCCTATCCCGACCTCCTATCCCGTCCTCCTATCTTGACCTTCTATCTCGACCTCCTATCCTGACCTCCTTTCCTGTCTTCATATCTTGACCTCCTATCCCGACCTCCTATCCCGTCCTCCTATTTCGACCTCATATCCTGACTTCCTATCCCGTCCTCCTATCCCGTCCTCCTATTCCGTCCTCCTATCTCATCCTCCTATCTCGACCTCCTATCTCAACCTCCTATCCCGACCATCCTGTCCTCCTATGTTGACCTCCTATCTCGACCTCCCATCACGTCCTCATATCCCGACCGGTAACATGTGTACCAGGTATTGAAATATCTCCAGCCGTACGGATATTATGTGAGAACATACATTTTTCATTGATTTGCATGGGACTTTAAACAAAAACCCCGACCCTCACAAATGGGAGTAATTAAGGGTTAAATTAACTATCCTATATTTCAAGTGATGTAAGTTATAAGTAACATGTGACCAAGTATTATCGAAATATCTCCAGCTGTTTGGAAGTTAAGCAGTAACATATTTCCCATTGATTTGTATGGGACTTTAAAGATAAACCCCGCCCCTAGCAAATGGGGGGGGGGGGGGGAGTAAGGTTTAAATCACCTATCCTATGGAAGTATCATTTGGAAGTTTTTGTGGAACATACATACACACACACACAGACACCCATGTTGAGTTTTATATGCCGTATTTATCGGCTTATAACATGCACTGGCGTATAACACGCACCCCCATTTTAACAGGGAGATTTAAGTAAAAAAGATAAAATGTAAAATAAATGACTTGGACTAAATGCCACATCATCCCCCCAACTTCCTTTTCTTCTGCACCTCAGTTTGGTCCAGTCCCCTTCAGTGCCCCATCATTCCTTCCCTTTTATCAGTCCATGTGCCACATTTACCCCTCTCATTGCCACCCCCCATGTTTCATCATTTCCCCTGTCATAGACCACCACTAGCCATACAGACATTAAGCCTTTAGTGCCTCCCCCACCATCATTTCCCCCTGTCTCATCATGTCCCCACCAAGTCTAATCATGTCCCCATCATTCCCCCCTCATCATCCCCCCCCACCCTGTCTCATCATGTCCCCCATCATTCCCCCTCATCATCCCCCACCCTGTCTCATCATGTCCCCATCATTCCCCCCACCCTGTCTCATCATCCCCCCTCATCATTTCCCCCCATCATCCCCCCCTCATCATTTCCCCCCTGTCTCATCCCCACATCATTCTCCCCCCTCATCATTTCCCCCTGTCTCATCCCCCCATCATTCTCCCCCCTCATCATTTCCCCCTGTCTCATCCCCCCTCATCATTTCCCCCTGTCTCATCATCCCCCCCATCACTCCCCCCCATCATTTCCCCATCTCATCATCCCCCCCCCCCCATCATCATTTCCCCGTCTCATCATCCCCCCATCATGTTCCTCCTATGGCATCCAGTGGTCTTCAACCTGCGGACCTCCAGATGTTACAAAACTACAACTCCCAGCATGCCCGGACAGCCAACTGCTGTCCGGGCATGCTGGGAGTTGTAGTTTTGCAACATCTGGAGGTCCGCAGGTTGAAGACCACTCTTCCCCTTTCCTTACTTGTCTGCGCTTCGGCTGTCTTGCGGGGTTAGTGAAACAGATGAGTTACGTCCTCTCCCGGCTTCTCTGTGCGGCATCAGGGATGTCACTTTTCGGCGGAGACTACAGGAAATGAAAAGTGACGTGAGTGATGCCACACAGAGAAGCCAGCAGAGGACGTAACTCATCTGCTTCACTGCCCGCAAGACCCTCCGCCTGACCTGACCTGCCAAAGCGCAGACAGGTAAGGAAAGTAAAACTATAAAAAGCAGGAAAGAGGGAATGATGAGGGAGGGGGAGGGAGGGGGAATGAAGTAAAAGTAAACTTACTTGTTTTCTTCCGCACTATCCACAGGTACTGGTGGATTGTGCGGGAGGCGCTGATTAAAAGGTAGCGCAGATCCGGGCAAGGTAGGGCTCATTTTAATCAGCGTCTCCCGCACTATCCACCACACCAGTACCTGTGGATAGTGCGGGAGAAAACAAGTGACAGTGCGGGGAGGAGACGCCGCTGGTCACTGATTTAAAGTGGCCGCAGCCGTGCTGTTAATACTTAACAAGCAGACGCTGCTGCGGCCTCTTTAAATCAGTGATCAGAAGATCTATCGGCGTATAACATGCAGGCAGGCTTTTTGCCTTAAAGGGTAGCTCCCACCATCCTATTTTTTTTTTGCTAGCCCCCCCCCTGCTACGGCACTAGCCCGTTCCCTCCTCCCCCCCCCCCGCCCCGCATATCCCGTTCCCTCATTACACTTGCAGTTACTGCGCAGAGTCCGGCAGCGGGCGTGCAGGGACAGCGGCGGCAATGAGGCGGCGTTGGTGATGTGCGGGAAGAGTGGCCTCCCAGCCAGGGGCCGGGGAGCCAATGCGCTCGCTCCCGCCTGTCTGATTGACAGGCAGGGAGCGAGTGCGGCCTAACTGAAAAAGGACTGATTGCCACTCCAAAATCAGTCCTTTTTCAGTGGCCGGTTTTTAAATGTAAATTAAACCTTTTTAATGAAAAAAATAACAATAAAAGTATATTAGAGAGATGTTGAAGTACATAAGTACTACAACATATCAAAAAATAAAGTTGGTGACAGTGCCCATTTAAATTAAAGTTTTAAAAGTGCGTGTTATACACCGATAAATACGATATATATATATATATATATATATATATATATATATATATATATATATATACATATGTATATTCTCAATTATGAGATGTAAAAGTAGTTTCTAAGCCACCCCCTTCTACTGCAGATGAACTTATGGGGATCAATGCAATGATCATATTGCATGTAGCATAGTCTATTGGGATCCAACTCTCTGCTCCTCCATATGACATATAGTGTTGCTCGCGAATATCCGCAATGCGAATTTTATTCGCGAATTCACGAATATTCGCGAATATAGCACTATATATTCGTAATTACGAATATTCATATTTTATATTTTCACAGTACACATCACAGTGATCATCCCTCTCTGCTTCCATCTTGTGTGGTCTAAAGAAGGCTCTAATACTACTGTGTGAGACTGGCGTGCGAATTTTCCCATATGCGAAAATTTTCACATATGTTAATTTTACACATATGCAAATTTTCGCAAATGCTGTTTGCATATGCTAATTTTCGCATATGTGAAATTAAAACGCGAATATTTCGAATATGCGAATTTAGCGAATATATAACGAATATTCGTCCATATATTCGCAAAATATTGCGAATTCGAATATGGCCTATGCCGCGCAACACTAATGACATAATGATACTTGCCACGAGGAAACTTAACTTAAGCTTTCCTAAAAAATATTTTATTTTAATATTGTATCTTACCAGAGAAAGTTGTGTTTAGGACTGGGCGGGTTTTATTCCCATTTTATGTATCTGGAGATAATATGCCCATTGGATATCATATAATGTAATGATCTCTACACAAAGTAATATACTGATATCTGAACTAACCCACGTCTGTAATTAAGTTTAATATTGTTAAATAACTTACTAATACATTATTGTTTAAATTTGACATTATGTCATTGCTGTTTTCTAGACATGTGCAATTCGGTTCGGCACGAATGTCTAATTTACAGAATTTTACCGTTTTCCGGCAATCGGACCGATCCGAATGCACGAAAACATATTTTGAACATTCCCGAATAGCCACGATAATACGAATAGCAAAATAACGAATGCATTCGTTATGCACCGAATGCATGCGGTAAATAAAGAATGCATTCGTTATCCGTAAACGAACGTAAAGAATTCATTCTAATAATAAAAAAATAATAAAAAAAAGATACAGTAGTGATGGAAAAAATTGTATCTAACGAAATTTATCTTTTTTATTATGAAATGTTTATTAATTTTTAAACAGGGATCAATTTATGTTAGCGGGTAAAGCACTAAAAATGTAGCCGACAATAATAAAAATGTAGTGTGTGCGTGTTTTTCACTTTTTAAAATTTTTTTTTTAGGTAGTACTACTACTCTCAGCATGGAACACACTGTTCCATGATAGGAGTAGTAGTTACCTGTACTTATTGACAGATCGCCGGGGTCCCGTGCGATCCTCTTGTATAATGTATAGATGCGGCGGCTGCTCTTCTATGGTCCCCTGCACTCACGTATATATACACATATTCATATTTCCCGCAGAGCTGTGATTGGCCAGATGGTTCCAGCCAATCACAGCTCTCTGTGAGAAATAGGAATATGTGTATATATACGGCCATGCAGGGGACCATAGGAGAGCGGCCGCCGCATCCATACATTATACAGGAGCATCACAGCGGGCGTCAGGAGTGATACCCACAGTGATCATTCCTTTACTACAAGTACTACTACTCCCAACATGGAGTACACTCTGCTCCATGCTGGGAGCTGTAGTACCTGCATTAATAGACTGATCGCAGCGGGTGTCAGAAGTTACACTCGCTGCGATATGTCTATTAAAGGGGTACTCCGGTGAAAACCTTTTTTCTTTTAAATCAACTGGTGGCAGAAAGTAAAACATATTTTTAAATGACTTCTATTAAAAAATCTTAATCCTTCCTTTACTTATTAGCTGCTGAATACTACAGAGGAAATTCTTTTCTTTTTGGAATGCTCTCTGATGACATCATGACCACAGTTCTTTCTGCAGATGTCATTATAATAATGCTTTATTTATTGTTGTCCTTAGTGGGATTTGAACCCAAGTCTCCAGCACTGCGAGGCAGCAGTGCTATCCACTGAGCCACCATGCTGCCCTTAGCATACAGCTGCTATACATCTGCTATGCATCTGCTATGCATGGTTGCTATAATGGACAGAGATGTCAGCAGAGAGCACTGTGTTCGTGATGTCATCAGTGTTCCAAAAAGAAAGGAATTTCCTCTGTAGCATTCAGCAGCTAATAAGTACTGGAAGGATTAAGATTTTTTTTTAATAGAAGTAATTTACAAATATGTTTAACTTTCTGCCACCAGTTGATTTAAAAGAAAAAAGGTTTTCACTGGAGTACCCCCTTAATGCAGGTACTACAGCTCCCAGCATGGAGCAGAGTGTGCTCCATGTTGGGAGTATTAGTACCTGCAATAAGGGACAGATCCCAGCGGATGTCACTCCTTCTGACACCCGCTGCGATCGTCCTGATGTGAATGTCGGGATCAGCTGTTGTCAGGGCTACAGAGCCGGGAGAACAGCTGACGCTGAGCCGTAGGTATACATCGTGGGGAAGATTTATCAAAACCTGTGCAGAGGAAGAGTGGTGCAGTTGCCCATATCAACTAATCAGCTCGCTTCTTTCATTTTTAAAGAGGCCTGTGAAAAATGAAAGAAGCGATTTGATTGGTTGCTATGGGCAACTGCACTACTTTTCCTCTACACAGGTTTTGATAAATCTCCCCCCGTATATCTACTGCCCAGCAAGAACTTACAGTGAGTCTGCAATGTGTATACAGTATACACATTGCTGGCTCACTTAACCCCTTGCTGAGCTTGGCACTATGCGCAAGCCCAGCAAGGAAAGAGTTAACTTACACTGCTGGACAGTGTAGGTTAACCCTTTGGGTGGTATACACTATATACAGCTATCTATAGATAGCTTACTTCCCTCGAGTATCGGGCAAGGCCGTGTAGCTCTGCCCCCTAGTGATGACGTCATTAGGGGCGGATCTAAAGAAGGAAACTAGGCTAGTTAATCTGAAGCTCTGTTCACATTGTCCGTTTTGTATAATGTGAACAGACCCTTCTGGCAGTGTCTACCTAGACAGGGAGACTCCAGCTGTTGCTAAACTACAACTCCCAGCATGAACAGACAGCCAAAGGGAGACAGCTGGGAGTTGTAATTTTGCACCAATTGGTGGCTCCCTGTTTGGGTAGACATTGCATCATGGGTGCTCTCCCCAGCGGACAGCGCCAAAAATGTCATAACCAATTTTTGTGTTTTTTTTTCTTCTCGTTTCAGATCCGTGTATGCAGAGGATTACTGCGGATTTGATGGATTATGGTGGATTATTATTATTTTTTTTTATAAAATGGTTAACGAGGGCTGTGGGGGAGTGTTTTTTTAAATAAAATAATTTTTCCAATGTGTTGTGTTTATTTTTTAATTGAATTTTCAGGCTTAGTAGTGGAAGCCGGTCTTATTGACTGAATCCATTACTAAGCCAGGGCTTAGCGTTAGCCCCAAAAACAGCTAGCGCTAACCCCCAATTATTACCCCGGTACCGGGAAGAGTCGGTACCAACAGGCCCCGAGCGTCAAAAATGGCGCCCTGGGCCTAGGCGGTAACAGGCTGACGTTATTTAGGTTGGGGAGGGCCAGTAACAATGGTCCTCGCCCACCCTGGTAACGTCAGGCTGTTGCTGCTTGATTGGTATTGTGCTGAGAATGAAAATATGGGGAACCCTATGCGTTTAAAAAAAAAATTATTTAAATAAAAAAAAATAAAAAAACGTTTAGGGTTCCCCGTATTTTCATTCTCAGCACAATACCAACCAAACAGCAACAGCCTGACGTTACCAGGGTGGGCAAGGACCATTGTTACTGGCCCTCCCAAGCCTAAATAACGCCAGCCTGTTACCGCCTAGGCCCAGGAGCACCATTTTTGACGCTCCGGGCCTGTTGGTACCGGCTCTTCCCGGCACCCCTGTGGCCGTGGGTACCGGGGTAATTATTGGGGGTTAGGGCTAGCTGTTTTTGGGGCTAGCACTAAGCCCTGGCCTAGTAATGGATTCAGTCAATAAGACCGGCTTCCACTACTAAGCCTGAAAATACAATTTAAAAAAAAACACAACACATTGGAAAAATTATTTTATTTAAAAAAACACTCCCCCACAGCCCTCGTTAACCATTTTATTAAAAGAAAAAACAGTTAATCCGCCATAATCCATCGAATCCGCCGTAATCCTCTGCATACACGGATGTGAAACGAGAAGAAAAAAACACAAAAAATTGGTTATGACATTTTTGGCGCTGTCCGCTGGGGAGAGCACCCATGATGCAATGTCTACCCAAACAGGGAGCCACCAATTAGTGCAAAACTACAACTCCCAGCATGCCCAGACAGCCTTTGGCTGTGTGGGCATGCTGGGAGTTATAGTTTAGCAACAGCTGGAGTCTCCCTGTCTGGGTAGACACTGCCAGAAGGGTCTGTTCACATTATACAAAACGGACAATGTGAACAGAGCTTCAGATTAACTAGCCTAGTTCCCTTCTGTAGCTCCGCCCCTTATGTCATCATCACTAGGGGGCGGAGCTACACGGACCTGCCCGGTACTCGAGGGAAGTAAACGGATTTCGTCTTCTGTATACACCATATACAACTATCTATAGATAGCTGTATATTGTGTATACCGCCCAAAGGGTTAACCTACACTGTCCAGCAGTGTAAGTTAACTCTTTCCTTGCTGGGCTTGCGCATAGCTCACAGCTCAGCAAGGGGTTAAGTGAGCCAGCAATGTGTATACTGTATACACATTACAGGCTCACTGTAAGTTCTTGCTGGGCAGTAGATATACGATGTATACCTACGGCTCAGCGTCAGCTGTTCTCCCGGCTCTGTAGCCCTGAGAACAGCTGATCCCGACATTCACATAAGGGCAATCGCAGCGGGTGTCAGGAGTGACATCCGCTGGGATCTGTCCCTTACTGCAGGTACTAATACTCCCAACATGGAGCACACTCTGCTCCATGCTGGGAGCTGTAGTACCTGCATTAATAGACATATTGCAGCGGGTGTAACTTCTGACAACCGCTGCAATCTGTCTATTAATGCAGGTACTACAGCTCCCAGCATGAGGCAGAGTGTACTCCATGTTGGGAGTGGTAGTACTTGTAGTAAAGGAAAGATCACTGCAGGCATCACTCCTGACACCCGCTGTGATGCTCCTGTATAATGTATGGATGCGGCTGGCCGTTCTCCTATGGTCCCCTGCACGGCCGTATATGTACACATATTCCTATTTCTCACAGAGAGCTGTGATTGGCTGGAACCATCTGGCCAATCATAGCTCTGCGGGAAATATGAATATGTGTATATATACGTGAGTGCAGGGGACCATAGAAGAGCTGCTGCCTCATCTATACATTATACAAGAGGATTGCAAGGGACCGAGGCAATCTGTCAATTAGTACAGGTAACTACTACTTCCATCATGGAACAGTGTGTTCCATGCTGGGAGTAGTAGTACTACCTAAAAAATGTTTAAAAAAAAGTGAAAAACACACACACAATACATTTTTATTATTGTCGGCTACATTTTTAGTGCTTTACCCGCTCACATAAATTGATCCCTGTTTAAAAATTAATAAACATTTCATAATAAAAAAGATACATTTCGTTAGATACAATTTTTTCCATCACTACTGTATCTTTTTTATCATAATTTTTTTTATGGTACCCTACAAAATTTTTATAAAAAAGGTATCTCCATAATTTTTTAGGATCGCTAAAGTCCAAAAAAGAATAAAAAGATTTACCAAATGTACCCGAATACCGAAAAATCAAACCGAACACCCGAATACCAAATATATCCGAAAAATCTAAACCAAAAATATTACCGAACCGAAAAAATGAAACGAAACTAAAATTTTTCTAGTGCACAAGTCTACTGTTTTCTTTATATCTTTTCATTTGATATTATGGTCTGTTTTTATCATTCTTTAATGTAACAAATAAATGTACATATCATTTTTATAATAACTGCATTATTATTTTATTTTATTGCAAAAGTTACTCTACCACTACTAAAGAACTCATATCTGGGAAAATAGTCGGGCCCAGATATGGTGAATTGCATTGTTTGTACGTTTTTGGCAATTCATAACGGTCATAATATTTTTCATATTTTTGTTGACCATAATTAATAATTCATAAATGAGTTATTAAACTCTGACATTTAATGGAGGCACTGCTGAGATAGTAGTTTGAAGTAGAGTACTTTTGCAATATTAATAACTTTTCATTGTATAATTTGCACTTTGTAATTCCATTACTAGCCATTGTATTGTTATTTGGTAGAGTGTTTCCATAGGCATTGCAGTTGGTTACAATAAAATGTTGTAAAGAGTATGCCACCTAGTGGTTGGAAACCTTGCAGTGTATGTAAATGTTATATACATATTTATTAGCATTAAAAGCAAGAGTCAGACCAAAGATTCTAGTGGAATCTTAAAAAAGTCCCATTTGGGTGTGGTCCATACAGTCAAAGTCATTGTATGGTATTGTAGAGATTAAACCCTCCAGAACCACAGGGGGAAAGTTGCAGATACATGTTAAAACACATTTGCAACCAATGCATGACAAGTAAATCAACTGCAGGTAGTTGTATTGTCTATGCTAAACACAATTGACATGTTTTATCGCCAAAAATGTATTGTCAATTGTCCCAAGATAGGGAAGAGATGTAGGTTTCATTAGCCTAGGCGATTGGGTCTTTGATTCTGGGTTGTAAGTCTGACCTTGAATCTTCCTATTTTCTTCCTAGCCAATTATCTCCATTAGTGGAGAGAGTACCCAATAGTTATCATTATGTATAATGGACTCAGATCACAAATAGTTGATTAAAATTGAAGTCTTAGGGAACAGGGCGTGGCAGGACAAATAGAGGAACTTTGTAAATAAAGTCTGACCCTATGTTTTAATAAAAAGAATCTATAAGTGAGCAAGGTTAGTAATGTTAACATAACCTTGTTTTCTTCTTTTAAGTGTTCCTGATTCTAAGGTGCATAAATGCAAGACATATAAACCAGGTGCAGGAGACCGTATTGTCTATGAAACATAATTGCTTAATTCATCTAAAATTGATATAGTTGTCCCAAATTGTTAAAAATAACGTAGGGAATGAACACAGGTTTTACAAGCCTTGGTGATAAAAGGGTCTATAATTCTGGTCCATATATTTACTCAGAATTTTCCTATAATTTATGCCCAATACCTCCTATAAGTGAAAAGTTTACCCCCATAAGTGTAATGGACTCCAGTCACTAACTTGACTGCAAATGAAGTCCCAGATTACAGGGGAATGTGAGTGGTATGACTTAGGGCCTGATAGGATCATTGAGAAACTTTGTAAGTAAAGTTTGACCCGATAAGTAGATTTGCAAGTGCAAGTGATTTTAAACATGTTTATTGCTATGTATGCTAACCATGTTTTCTTGCTAATAATTTCTTGCAGGATTCTACGTGTACAATTTGCACTTGTCGCAGATATGTTTTAACCCCCAAGGGGGGGGAATTGTGTTTTTCATAACTCTGATTAATCATTTCAGATTTTAAATATCTATTCAATTGTTATGAATTTCTTCCAAGTGTATACCTGGACAACAGAATGCTGCAAGCTAAGTTGTTCTGTATAGTAAGTGGTAAAATGATATCTTAACGCTAACCAGCCCCCATAATTTAGAAGGGGGGATAAAAATAAATAAATATATAGATGCAAAAATGCATTTAAATAATTTGATTTTGTCTCTACTGATATAATATTTTTGGGCATAGTAAATTCTTTTGTTTTGGACCATGGTATATGTTAATAAGATGTAAGATTACTGTTATGTGTCTTAGTCTAATTGTTTGATGGAATACTGGTCTAGCTTTCACTTAAATACCCACCTAGTTGTGGATGTAAATGATAGTTTTGTCACTGTAACTTTATTAATAGATGAATGCAGATCTATTAAGGGAGCCAGGATGATATTTTAATGAAGTGTTTCATTTTGAGGTTGGATGCACTATAGCTAAATTGGAAAGCTAGTAACTTGTTGTAGAATTCAATATTGGGTTTGTATTATCAAGGTATTGTTAGATTGGTCATGGCCTTTTCACTCAAAGCGGATATCCGATGTATGGGTTGTTATATATCTGTTGTTCTTGTGTTCATATATATCCCAGCCAGTTAGATTGCCATCTAGTAATATTGTTTTCGTTACTCGGTTGCCATAGTGAGAGTGTATTTAATGCTGCCATAATGTGTAAAATTTTGGTACGGATTGCTCTTTATTGTTGCATATTTTCTGTCCACAACATTTTGGCTTAGATATATTCTAAAGTCATTTGTATTATAATTGTCAGCCATAAGAGGTGTGCACCGTTTTATGGGTTGTTTGCTTAGGCCAAGTAAGAAGTGTTTGTGTTGTGGAGACATAGGTAAATAAAGATCAGAAATCTTTTACAGATATGGCCGACCATTGTTTATGCAGCATTTAAAGGTTTATATCTTTTCATAGGAATTGCCCATATAGCAGAGGACCTGAAATTTGTTAATTTGTTTTGTAGTGAAAAGTGCAAAACTGTATTTAAATCTTTCTGTTACCTAACCTTAGTGCTGCAAAAGTCTCCTAAGATATGAGAGGGGCAGAGAAGATTGCAGAAATAATAATCTGTGTTTTATTTTGTTTCCATTTGCAAAGGCTATAGGCCCCATAACTTTGCCCACCTTATCATTTTTATAATAACTGCGTTATTATTTTATTATATTGCAAAAGTTACTCTACCACTACTAAAGAACTCATATCTGGGAAAATAGTCGGGCCCTGATATGGTGAATTGCATTAATAATTATAATTTATTTATTTAGCGCCTACAGATTCCGCAGCGCTAGCATTGTTTGTATGTTTTGGCAATTCATAACGGTCATAATATTTATCATATTTTTGTTGATCATAATTAATAAATAAGTTATTAAACCCCGACAAGTCACCCATGTCCACCCTCCCCCTGTCACACATGTCCACCTTCCTGTCATCCACGTCCGCCTTGTCCACCTCCCTGTCCATCCCTGTCCCTCATGTCCACCCCTGTCACCCATGTCCACCCACCCCCCGTCACTCATGTCCACCCTCCTGTCATCCATGTCCACCCTCTTCCTCCGTCACTCATGTCCACCCTCCTGTCATCCATGTTGACCCTCCCCCGTCACTCATGTCCACCCTCCAGTCATTTATGTCCGCCTTGTCCACCTCCCTGTCCATCCTCCTGTCACCCATGTCCACCCTCCTGTCACCCATGTCCACCCCCTGTCACCCATGTCCACCCCCCCTGTCACCCATGATCACACTCCCGTCATCCATGTCTGCCTTGTCCACCCCCTGTCCTTCCCTCTCACCCATGTCCACCCTCCTGTCAACCATGTCCGCCTTGTCCACCTCCATGTCCACCCGACTGTCACCCATGTCCACTCCTCCATCACCCATGTCCACCCTCCTGTCATCCATGTCCGCCTTGTCCACACCCCTGTCCATCCCTGTCACCCATGTCCACCCTCCCCCGTCACTCATGTCTACCCTCCTGTCATCCATGTCTGCCTTGTCCACCTCCAGGTCCACCCGCCTGTCACCCATGTCCACCCTCCCCTGTCACCCATGTCCACCCCCCCGTCACCCATGTCCACCCTCCTGTCATCCATGTCCGCCTCCCTGTCCATCCCTGTCACCCATGTCCACCCTCCTGTCATCCATGTCCACCTTGTCCACCCCCATGTCCATCCCTGTCACCCATGTTCACCCCCCCCCTTCCACCCCCCTATTCACCCCTCTGTCCCTTTGTCACCCCAGTCCACCCCTCTCTGTCACCGCTGTCCACTCCTCTTTTACCCCGTTGTCACCCCTCTGACCCCCTGTCTCCCATGTCCACCCTCCTCTAAGCTCCAAGAGAGAGAAGCTAGCGCCACCCAGGGCTTATATGGTGGAGACTAGCAGGGAGCCCATAGGTCACTCTTGGGATCACCTGATCACTGATACCTCCTGGGTAACAATCACATGACATAGCACATTGTATAACTCTTAAAATACAACACCTTTTACACTACAATACATTGCAGAACATCTGTACAGGGGGAAACAGGTGCAAGGGGCCCTGGGGACACTGAAGGAGGCTGCCTGACAGGGCAGCAAGGGTACGGGGTAACATCTCCCTTACTGGGCCACCAAATATGGTGATAACATTCCTCCTTGTATTCTGGTATTTTTGGTAATATTGGTCATTATACAGGATTTGGTCAGTAACAATATGATGGTAATATGTATGTTGATTATATTCCTCCTTGTATACTGGTACTATTGGTAATTTTGGTCAGTAGACAGGATTTGGTCAGTAACTGTATGATGGTAATATGTATGGTGATAATATTCCTCCTTGTATACTGGTATTATTGGTAATATTGGTCTCAGTATACATGATTTGGTTAGTAACAGTATGATGGTAATAAATACGGTGATAATATTCCTCCATATATACTTGTGCTATTTGGTAAATATGTAAGATTTACTATATATAGAGGTTTATATGTTTATCATGGGGACTTGTTTTATATATATATATATATATATATATATATATATATATATATATTTATATTTATTTATTTATTGTTCCAATTGTGTACCGTAAAATGCGCAACTTTGATAGACATTTCGCCCCTCCCTTTGCAGCTCCTCCTTCACATAGCCACACCCATGACTGAAATGGGCTGCTTAGTCTTAAATGCTCGGGCCTAATTTTGGTTCCAGTCCGGCACTGCCCTTATTAACCCCTTAAGGACTCAGCCCTTTTTCACCTTAAGGAAGCCCTTTTTTGCAATTCTGACCCCTGTCACTTTATGCATTAATAACTCTGGGATGCTTTTACCGATTATTCTGATTCCGAGACTGTTTTTTCGTGATATATTCTACTTTAACACAGTGGTAAATTTTCTTCGTGACTTGCATCCTTTCTTGGTGAAAAATCCAAAAATGTCATGAAAATTTGGAAAATTTAGCATTTTTCCAACTTTGAAACTCTCTGCTTGTAAGGAAAATGGATATTCCAAATAAATGATATATTGATTCACAAATACAATATGTCTACTTTATATTTGCATCATAAAGTTGACATGTTTTTACTTTTGAAAGACATCAGAGGGCTTCAAAGTTCAGCAGCAATTTTCCAATTTTTCAAAATCAGAATCTTTC
Organism: Hyla sarda; assembly: GCF_029499605.1. Taxonomy (NCBI): domain Eukaryota; kingdom Metazoa; phylum Chordata; class Amphibia; order Anura; family Hylidae; genus Hyla; species Hyla sarda. Next base: position 319,548,947 of record NC_079193.1, read on the forward strand.
AGGGACCAGTTCAGTTTTGAAGTGGATTTGATGAGTCTTCATATTAGAAATACCCCATAAGTGACCCCATTGAAAAACTGCACCCCCCAAAGTATTCAAAAGGACATTCAGAAAGTGTGATAAGCCTTTAGGTGTTTCACAGGAATAGCAGCAAGGTGAAGGAGAAAATTCAAAATCTTCATTTTTTACACTCGCATGTTCTTGTAGACCCAGTATTTGAAAATTTTCAAGGGGTAAAAGGAGAAAAAGTCCCCCAAAATTTGTAATTTCTCTCGAGCAAGGAAATACCTCATGTGTGGATGTCAAGTGCTCTGTGGGTGCACTACAAGGCTCAAAAGGGAAGGAGCGACAATGGGATTTTGGAGAGGGAGTTTTTCTGGAATGGTTTTTGGTTTATGGTGCCAGAACAGCAATAAAAAATAAACAAAAAAACAACATGGCATATTACAGGGTGGGCCATTTATATGGATACTTAATACTTAATAAAATGGGAATGGTTGATGATATTAACTTCCTGTTTGTGGCACATTAGTATATGTGAGGGGGAAACTTTTCAAGATGGGTGGTGACCATGGTGGCCATTTTGAAGTCAGCCCTTTTGAATCTAACTTTTGTTTTTTCAATAGGAAGAGGGTCATGTGACACATCAAATTTATTGGGAATTTCACAAGAAAAACAATGATGTGTTTGGTTTTAACGTAACTTTATTCTTTCATGAGTTATTTACAAGTTTCTGGCCACTTATAAAATGTGTTCAATGTGCTGCCCATTGTGTTGGATTGTCAATGCAACCCTCTTCTCCCACTCTTCCCACACTGATAGCAACACCGCAGGAGAAATGCTAGCACAGGCTTCCAGTATCCGTAGTTTCAGGTGCTGCACATCTCATATCTTCACAGGATAGACAATTGCCTTCAGATGACCCCAAAGATAAAAGTCTAAGGGGGTCAGATCAGGAGACCTTGGGGCCATTCAACTGGCCCATGACGACCAATCAACTTTCCAGGAAACTGTTCCTCTAGGAATGCTCATACATTAGATCCCTCCAAGACTGTTGGAACAACAAAATTGATAGTATGGTGTGGTATATGGGGTACAAAGATAGTGGGGCCATTCTTCATCAATGGAGACCTCAGGCCACTGGATATGCGAAATTGCTACATGATGATGTGTTTCCCTCTTTATGCACTGAAGCTGGCACATTCCCTGAGTTTTTCCAGCAAGATTGTGCACCACCACATTATGGGTGTCAGGTCCAAGCATTCCTAGATGAACAGTTTCCTGGAAAGTGGATTGGTCGTCGTGGGCCAGTTGAATGGCCCCCAAGGTCTCCCGATCTGACCCCCTTAGACTTTTATCTTTGGGGTCATCTGAAGGTAATTGTCTATGCTGTGCAGATACGAGATGTGCAGTCCTTGAAACTATGGGAAGCCTGTGCTATCATTTCTCCTGTAGTGTTGCTATCAGTGTGTGAAGAGTGGGAGAAGAGGGTTGCATTGACAATCCAACACAATGGGCAGCACATTAGGCACATTTTATAAGTGGTCAGAAATTTGTAAATAACTCATGAAAGAATAAAGTTATGTTAAAACCAAGCACATCATTTTTTTTCTTGTGAAATTCCCAATAAGTTTGATGTGTCAAATGACCCTCTTCCCATTGAAAAAACAAAAGTTAGATTTAAAATGGCTGACTTCAAAATGGCCCCCATGGTCACCACCCATTTTGAAAAGTTCCCCCCCTCACATATACTAATGTGCCACAAACAGGAAGTTAATATCACAAACCATTCCCATTTTATTAAGGTGTATCCACATAAATGGCCGACCCTGTATTTTGGAAACTACACCCTCAAGGTACGTAACAAGGGGTCCAGTGAGCCTTAACACCCCACAGGTGTTTGACAACTTTTTGTTAAAGTCAGATTACATTTTAACAAGGGGAGAAAATGCTCCCCAAAATTTGGAACCCCACCTCTTCTGAGTATGGAAATATCCCATGTATGGACGTCAAGTGCACTGCGGGCGCACTACAATGCTCAGATGAGAAGGCGTCACATTTGGCTTTTGGAAAGCAAATTTTGCTGAAATGGTTTTTGGGGGGAATGTCGCATTTAGGAAGCCCCTATGGTGCCAGAACAGCAAAAAAAACACACGGCATACTATTTTGAAAACTACACCCCTCAAGGAACATAACAAGTGGTACAGTGAGCCTTAACACCCCACAGGTGCTTGACAAATTCATGCAAAAGTTGGACGTGAAAATGAAAAATTAGATTTTTTTCCACTAAAATGCTGGTGTTACCCCAAATTTTTCATTTTCACAAGGGGTAATTAGAGAACAAGCCTCCCAAATTTTTTAACCCCATTTCTTCTGAGTATGGAAATACCCCATATGTGGATGTTAAGTGCTCTGCAGGCAAATTACAATGCTCAGAAGAGAAGGAGCGCCATTGAGCTTTTGGTGAGAGAATTTGGTTGGAACAGAAGTTGGAGGCCATGTGCGTTTACAAAGCCCCCTGTGGTGCCAGAACAGTGGTCCCCCCACATGTGACCCCATTTTGGAAACTGCACCCCTCACAGGATTTAATAAGGGGTGCAATGAACATTTACACCCCACTGGTGTTTGACAGCTCTTTGGAACAGTGGGCTGTGCAAATGAAAAATTTAATTTAGGTCCAGTGATCTTGCGATGAGTAGCGGGGAATTGCTTAGTCTATCCGCTAGGTTAGAGGCCTAGGCCGCAAGGCTTTGGCCAAGTAAATTGTCTTGTAAGCTGCGGAGGTCCTACCTCTTCCAGAGTCAGCAACCCAAGATAGGGATCAAGATGGTGCAGGAACAGGTAGATAACTAAATATATACATATTTATATACTTATATTAATATTAAATAGAACTGCTATATAGTCATCGACTAAGTGAGAGGTGACAAGGGGAAAACTACAAAAGAGGGACCCCAACGTCCTAGGGACTCTGACTATGGGGACCTCTATATAGGTAACGTATACAATACGGTACCGGGACACCACACACATATGGGGTATGTTCTTACTCAGAAGAAATGGTGCTACAAATTTCTTTTTCCTATTCTCCCTTGTGAAAATGAAAAATGTAGGGTAACATCAGCATTTTAGTGAAAAATATTTTTTTCATTTTCACATCCAACTTTAACGAAAATTTGTCAAACACCTGTGGGGTGTTAAGGCTCACTATACCCCTTTTTAAATTCCGTGAGGGGTGTAGTTTCCAAAATGGGGTTACATCTGGGTATTTATTGTTTTGCATTTATGTCAGAACCGCTGTAAAATCAGCCACCCCTGTGCAAATCACCAATTTAGACCTCAAATGTACATGGCACGCTCTCACTTCTGAGCCCTGTTGTGCGCCCGCAGAGCACTTTACGGCCACATATGAGGTAGTTCTGTACTCTGGAAGAATTGCGTTAAAAATTTTGGGGGTCTTTTTTTCCTTTTACCGCTTGTGAAAATTAAAAGTATGGGGCAACACCAGCATGTTAGTGTAAACATTTTTTTTTTACACTAACATGCTGGTGTAGACCTCAACATAAGGGGTAAAAGTTTGTAACGCAATTTCTCCCGAGTACGGAGATACCCCATATAGTTACATAGTTAGTACGGTTGAAAAAAGATATACGTCCATCAAAGTCATATTGGTGTGGCGCGATATTGGGGAAGGGATTTTATATTTCTTCATAAGCATTAATGTTATTTTGTTCCAGGAATGTATCTAATCCTGTTTTAAAGCTGTTAATTTTTCCTGCTGTGACCAGTTCCTGAGGTAGACTGTTCCATAAGTTCACAGTTCTCATGGTAAAGAAGGCGTGTCGCCCCTTGAGACTAAACTTTTTCTTCTCCAGACGAAGGGACTGCCCCCTCGTCCTTTGGGGGGGTTTAACCCGGAACAATTTTTCTCCATATTTTTTGTATGGGCCATTAATATACATTTATCATATCCCCCCTTAAACGTCTCTTCTCAAGACTAAACAATTGTAACTCCTTTAATCGCTCCTCATAGCTAAAATGTTTCATGCCCCATATTAGTTTAGTCGCATGTCTCTGCACCCTTTCCAGCTCCACAGTGTCCCTTTTATGGACTGGTGCCCAAAACTGAACAGCATATTCCAAGTGAGGCTGTACCAGTGCTTTACAAAGGGGGAGTATTATGTCCCTGTCCCTCGAGTCCATGCCTCTTTTTAAACATGACAATATCCTGCCGGCCTTGGAAGCAGAAGCCTGACATTGCATGCTATTCTGTAGTCTGTGATCTACAAGTACACCCAGATCCTTCTCTACCAGTGACTCTGCCAGTTTAATCCCCCCTAAGACATATGACACATGCATGTTATTGGCCATAAACTGTTTCCTTGAAATACGACAGGGATCAAAAGAGAGAGAGCGCCATGCGCATTTGAGGCCTAATTTGGGGATTTGAATCCGCCTCAAAAATACCCTACGGCAGTGTTTTCCAAACAGGTGTCTCTAGCTACTCCCAGCATGTCTAGACAGTCAGTGGCTGTCTGGCAATACTGGGAGTTGTTGTTTTGCAGCAGCTGGAGGCTCTGTTTTGAAAACAGTGCCATACAAGATGTTTTTTTTATGGCGGGGGACTGTGTAGGGGTATGTGTATATGTAGTGTTTTACTTTTTATTTTGTGTAGGTGTAGTGTAGTGTTTTTAGGGTACATTCACACGGGCGGGTTTACAGCGAGTTTGTCGCTGGGAGTTTGAGCTGCGGCGTAAAATTTGTCGCGTCTCAAACTTGCAGCAGAAAACTCGGTGTAAACCCGCCCGTGTGAATGTACCCTGTACAATACCGAGCAGTGTATACAGCAGGCATGACTGCACTAATACCGAGCAGTGTATACAGCAGGCATGACTGCACTATTACCGAGCAGAGCATACAGCAGGCATGACCGATCCCTTCAACTTGAGACCGACAAGGTCTGCTCCTAAAGCCTCCACCAGCGCACCCAAGGAGGAGGAGCTTCAACAGTCAAGTTCATCATCTTCCATGTACAGCAAAGAGCCAAGTTCATCATTTTCTACAGATCGTCGAGAGTCAAGTCCTTCTCAAATTCAAGAAAGCAAGCCCAAATTGCGGGCACCAAAGACCGTACCTAGGCCCTCTTGGAGCAATGAGAGTTTGCCTCCTGCACAGGTACCAACGTATGTACCAAGGCCCTCTTCTGACATGGACAGTTTGCCTGCTTCCAGGGTACCAACAAAAGAGTCATGGGTCCATCCTGGTTTGGAGATGGTATCAAGCCCTATTGCCCCACTGTGATCTCGGCTAGTAAGCCTATAACCCCTTCTCAAGCTGCCTTCCACAACTCCATCCTCAACAATGTGGTGTGGCAAAACTATGTCAATTCTAATCCTGCCCCTGATGTTGGCAGATATAGAGGAACCAAGAGAGGCACTACAAGAGTAAAGAAGAACATCTTCTAAAGAGACTCTAAAGTAATGTCATATTGTTTTCCTGTCTAACCATTTTTGTTTTACAGCAACCAAGTTCAAGAATAGTGCCTAGCAGGACTGTGCTAAGTTTTGTTCCAGTTCAAAGTTCAGCAACGTAACCACTAAGCTTGTGCCTGACTATTAAGTCAAGAGACTCCTAGCCTGTAGGAGATTCATTAAGGACTGTACCCGGCTGATTTGTGGTAAGGCTGTGTTTACCTTTCACTTCCCATGAACTCCTAGTGTAGGTGGACTGCTGATCCTTACACGCCAATTTGTATATTTTCTTTGGACTCCTAGTGTAGGTGGACTGTTGATCCTTACACGTCTATTTTATGTATATACCAGCAGCTTCATAAGAACTCTTATGCTAAATGTTGCACTTATCGGGTGAATGCACCTGAAACATGTTGGAGTGTTGATAAATGTATAGTAAATGTGTATATGGTTCTGTACACAGGAAGGTATCCTCATGTCTGTGTTCATAAGTAGTAAGTAAAGGTTTGTACATAGGAAAATAGTCTAATGTCTATGTACATAAAAAGTAAGTTAGAGTTGTACACAGAAAATATCGACTTACTGCATGTGTACACTCAACACTAAAAACATAACTAATTCTTGTACATATAAATGTATAAAATGCTAAAGGTGTTTAGTAGGTAACTCAATAGGGGACACCTCGGCTCCTCCGAGGGTAGTATTATTGCTGTCGCCAATCACTAGCACCTTCTTCTTCTCTTTCATTGCGTGTGTGAGATGCTCTGCCTGGCCAGTAGGTGCTCTTGCTAATATAGAATTAAACACGTAATTCTAAGAATAACCTAGTTAGGTTGGTTTTGAAAGTGCTCTAGGGATAAGTAGCGTGTAGCCGATAGACCCTAGCAGCCACCCTTACTGTGACCTAGCTTCCGGCTAGCCAGTATAACCCTATGTGTACTTATAGGTAACTTATTGTTGGCAAAGAAATAAAATGTGTGAGATAATAAAATTGTCTAGTTAGCTTGACGCTAAACGGTATATAGAGCTGAACTAATGTATAGATAGTCTCATGTATAGAGAGTTATATTAATGTTCAGTTTAGCCTCCAAGAATGTGTAGAGAGCTAATAAAAATGTCTGAGGAGCTAGAAACTATATGTCAGATGGCTGCCTAATCGTCTAGTAAGCTTTAAAGTGTATAATAGGTTTAATAAAATGCCTTAGAAGCTGGAAACTAAAGGATAGATAGCATTTATGTCTAGATAGCACTAATGTCTAGATAGATTTTTATTGTCTGGTCCAGATACTAGCAAGAATATCAGAGAATGTAGATGTGTTCAGTGTTTACTTAGGATGTACTGCAAATGTGTAGATCATCCTGTTCAATAGCATCCGGTTCTAGTCCTAGTCCCTCTGTCTTAGGGGACAGAGGTCGAGGTCGACTTATCTTAAGAAAGGGGGTTTGTGTTGTCCAGGTACCGCATCCTATACGGTACCTAGATGTCTGTGGGTCTCCATAGCCAGAGTACCTAGGACATAGGGGTCCATGTTATATAGTCTGCCCTTGTCACCTTTATTCCATATAGTAAATCAGTAGTTTACTCAAGGTTTATGTAAATATAGTGATATACATGTAAATAAATGGTTAATTACCTGCGTGTGGTGTGCCAGGACCTGCGGGTCACGTGACTAGGTGAACTCTATGGTATTTCTGCTTTGGGACCTTTGGAGGTCCTTATGACGTATGCAATCCCATCATACCGTGTAACAGTGAATGACAGGTATTCGGACCAATCAGATTCACCCCGCCCCCTGCCCATATAAGGGAGCGGCGGCCATTGTTCTCTCTCTTGTTCCTGCGCAGCCAAGCAGTAAGCATCTCTCTTGTTCCTGGGCTGGCAAACGAGAAGGATCTGCGCAGCTATTATCGCAGTGAGTTAGGCCTGAGCCTTGCGGCAACGGCTGAATCTATTCAGAATCGTGAGTGTATCAATCCCAAGCACTCTGCAAGATCACCAGACCTTATCTATCCCCTAAATCCGGACGGATCTGCAATGATTATCCTAAATTCTGAGACTTGTAATAATACTCAAGGTCCGCAACAACTGTCAGTCACTGGGCAATATAGAGACTGTTTATATAAGACTGTCACCGTGCATTGGATTTACCGCAAGCACTTAAGTAAAGTTATTCAAGTTCAAGTTCAACTTCCTTGTGGACCTTCAGTCATTTCATGCACCTATCGTTACTGGGAAGGGCGGCGATAGGCCAGAGAATTACCTCAGCATACTAGCCCTCAGCCTGGCGTCACGAACTATCGGGTTAATATTAACCCCTCATATACCGAAACAACATTCCCACTACTATACATCCCCCAAGGCATACCACATAAGTATGTGGTCAAGAACAAAAGTTCACCTCACTACTTTGTTATATACCCTTTGTTGGCAATGACAGAGGTGAAAAGTTTTCTGTAAGTCTTCACAAGGTTTTCACACACTGCTGCTGGTATTTTGGCCTATTCCTCCATGCAGATCTCCCCTAGAGCAGTGATGTTTTGGGGCTGTCGCTGGGCAACACAGACTTTCAACTCCCTCCAAAGGTTTTCTTCAGAGTTGAGATTTGGAGACTGGCTAGGCCGCTCCAGGACCTTGAAATGCTTTTTACGAAGCCACTCCTTCATTGCCCAGGCTGTGTGTTTGTGATCAGTGTCATACTGAAAGACCCAGCCACGTTTCATCTTCAATGCCCTTACTGATGGAAGGAGGTTTTCACTCAAAATCTCACAATTCATAGCCCCATTCATTCTTTCCTTTACACAGATCAATTGTCCTCGTCCCTTAGCAGAAAAACAGCCCCAAAGCATGATGTTTCCACCCCCATGCTTCACATTAGGTGTGGTGTTCTTTGGATGCAACTCAGCATTCTTTCTCCTCCAAACATGACTAGTTGAGTTTTTACCAAAAAGTTCTCCTTTGGTTTAATCTGACCATATGACATTCTCCCAATTCTCTTCGGGATCATCCAAATGCTCTCCAGCAAATTTCAGACAGGCCCGGACATGTACTGGCTTACTTCAGTGGAAAACTTGGCAGAAAGTTAAACAGATTTGTAAATTACTTCTATTAAAAAATCTTAATCCTTCCAGTAGTTATTAGCTGCTGAATACTTCAGAGGAAATTATTTTCTTTTTGGAACACAAAGCTCTCTGCGGACATCATGACCACAGTGCTCTCTGCTGACATCTCTGTCCATTTTAAGAACTGTCCAAGTAGGAGAAAATCTTCATAGCAAACATATGCTGCTCTGGAAAGTTCCTAAAATGGACAGAGATGTCAGCAGAGAGCACTGTGCTCGTGATGTCAGCAGAGAGCACTGTGTTCCAAAAAGAAAATAATTTCCTCTGTAGTATTCAGCAGCTAATAAGTACTGGAAGGATTAAGATTTTTTACTAGAAGTAATTTACAAATCTGTTTAACTTTCTGGTACCAGTTGATTTAAAAAAAAAAAGTTTTCCACCGGAGTACCCCTTTAACCCCTTCATGTACGTCGCCGGGTTCCGGGAGCGCCGCGTCAACGGTAGTGGTGATCGGGCCGGGATGACCGCGATGGGCGCAAATGGCAGGTCAATTCAGACCTGCGATCTGCGCAATTCCAGGTCATACGGGTCACTGGTTACCCGGTGACCCGGAAAATAAGAGGGATCGAGGTTTTCGGGGCACCCTCGATCCCCATGAAGGGATAGGAGTTTGGTGGCAGGGGAGCCACCCATCCTATCCCTGCTATTGGTCGGCCGAGCGACCGACCGATAGACCGGGGGAGGGGGGGTTAAAGTTCAGTTTCCCCGCTTTGCCCACCTATCGGTGTCCGGGCAAAACAGGGGAACTGTCCAGGGAAGGCCGGCGCCGAAGGTCCCTAACCTGGATCCCGGATCCCCGAGCGCGACCCTCCCCCATGTGCGGTGGCGGCAGCAATACTTCCGGGTCCTGCTAGCAACATCCGGAGGGCCACAGTTTACAGTGGTCTCTAAACCGTGGCCCTCCAGATGTTGCAAAACTACAACTCCCAGCATGCCCAGACAGCTGTTTGCTGTGTGGGCATGCTGGGACTTGTAGTTTTGCAATATTTAGAGGGGTTCAGGTTGTAGATCACTAAGTGGTCTCAAACTGTAGCCCTCCAGATGTTGCAAAACTACAACTCTCAGCATGCCCAGACAGCAGTTTGCTGTCTGGGCATGCTGAGAGTTGTAGTTTTGCAACATCTGGAGGGCCATAGTTTTGAGACCACTGGACAGTGATTTACAACCTGAACCCCTCTAAATCTTGCAAAACTACAACTCCCAGCATTCAGGAACAGCATAAGGCTGTCTTGGCATGCTGGGAGTTGTACTTGCGTGCCTCCAGCCATTGCATAACTACATCTCCCAGCATGCCCTTCCGCAATCAGTACATGCTGGGAGTTGTAGTTTTGCAACAGCTGGAGGCACACTGGTTGGAAAATACTGAGTTAGGTCATAGAACCTAACTCAAGGTTTTCCAACCAGTGTGCCTCCAGCTGTTGCAAAACTACAACTCCCAGCATGCATGGTCCGTCAGTGCATGCTGGGAGTTGTAGTTTTGACCCCCCTCCCATGTGAATGTACAGATTACAGTGAGTTCCCCGCTTCAAATTTGAGCTGCAGCAAATTTTCCGCCACAGTTCAAACTCCTAGCGGGAGACTCAGTGTAATCTGCCTCCAGTGTGAATGTAACCTAAAAACACTACACTACACTAACATAAAATAAAGAGTAAAACACTACATATACACACGTACACTGCCCCCCCCCCCTACCACCCCCCTTCCCCAATAAAAATGAAAAACGTATTGTACGGCAGTGTTTCTAAGATGGAGCCTCCAGCTGTTGCAAAACAAAAACTCCCAGCATTTCTGGACAGCAATTGACTGTCCAAGCATGCTGGGAGTTTTACAACAGCTGGAGGCACCCTGTTTGGGAATCACTGGCATAGAATACCCCTATGTCCACCCCTATGCAAGTCCCTAATTCAGGCCTCAAATGCGCATGGCGCTCTCACTTTGGAGCCCTGTCGTATTTCAAGGCAACAGAATAGGGTCACATATGGGGTATCGCCGGACTCGGGAGAAATTGCCTAACAAATTTTGGGTGGCTTTTTCTCCTTTTACCCCTTATGAAAAGGAACAGTTGGGGTCTACACCAGCATGTTTGTGTAAAAAAATAAACATTTTTACACTAACATGCTGGTGTTGCCCTATACTTTTCATTTTCACAAGAGGGAAAAGGGAAAAACGCCCCCAAAAATGTGTAACGCAATTTCTCCTGAGTACGGAGATACCCCATATGTGGGCGCAAAGTGCTCTGGAGGCACACAACAAGGCCCAGAAGGGAGAGTATGCCATGTACATTTGAGGTGATTTGCACAGGGGTGGCTGATTGTTACAGCGGTTCTGACAAACGCAAAAAAAAACACACCCACATGTGACCCCATTTCGGAAACTACACCCCTCACGGAATGTAATAAGGGGTGCAGTGAGAATTTACACCCCACAGGTGTCTGACGGATCTTTGGAACAGTGGTCCGTGAAAATCAAAAATTTTGCACAGCCCACTGTTCCAAAGATCTGTCAGACACCAGTGGGGGGTAAATGCTCACTGTACCCCTCATTACATTCTGTGATGGGTCTAGTTTCCAAAATGGTATGCCATGTGTTTTTTTTTTTTTTGCTGTCCTGGCACCATAGGGGCTTCCTAAATGCAACATGCCCCCCGAGCAAAATTTGCTCTCAAAAAGCCAAATATGACGCCTTCTCTTCTGAGCATTGTAGTTTGCCTACAGTGCACTTCAGGTCCACTTATGGGGTACCTCCATACTCAGAAGAGATGGGGTTACAAATTTTGGGGGGGTCTTTTCTGCTATTAACCCTTGCAAAAATGTGAAATTTGGGGGGAAACCCACATTTTAGTGAACAAAAATTTTTTTTTTACATATGCAAAAGTCGTGAAACACCTGTAGGGTATTATGGCTCACTTTATTCCTTGCTATGTTCCTCAAGGAGTCTAGTTTCCAAAATGGTATGCCATGTGTTCTTTTTTTGCTGTTTTGGCACAATAGGGGCTTCCTAAATGCGACATGCCTCGAAAAAAACATTTCAGAAAAACGTACTCTCTAAAATCCCCTTGTCGCTTCTTCACTTCTGAGCCCTCTACTGTGCCCGCCGAACACTTTACATAGACATATGAGGTATGTGCTTACTCGAGAGAAATTGGGTTACACAAACAAGTATACATTTTCTCCTTTTACCCCTTGTAAAAATTCAAAAATTGGGTCTACAAGAACATGCGAGTGTAAAAAATGAAGATTTTGAATTTTCTCCTTCACTTTGCTGCTTTTTCTGTGAAACACCTAAAGGGTTAAAACATTTAATGAATGTCATTTTGAATATTTTGGGGGTGCAGTTTTCATAATGGGGTCATTTATGGGGTATTTCTAATATGAAGACCCTTCAAATCCACATCAAACCTGAACTGGTCCCTGAAAAATTGTGAGTTTGAAAATTTTGTGAAAAATTGGAAAATTGCTGCTGAACTTTGAAGCCCTCTGGTGTCTTCCAAAAGTAAAAACTCGTCAATTTTATGATGCAGTCATAAAGTAGACATATTGTATATGTGAATCCCAAAAAAAAAATTATTTGGAATATCCATTTTCCTTACAAGCAGAGAGCTTCAAAGTTAGAAAAATTCTAAATTTAAAATTTTTTCATCAAAAAAAGTTACCACAAAAATTTACCACTATGTTAAAGTAGATTATGTCACGAAAAAACTATCTCAGAATCAGAATGATAAGTAAAAGCATTCCAGAGTTATTAATGTTTAAAGTGACAGTGGTCAGATTTGCAAAAAAGGGCTTCGTCCTAGAGGTGAAAATGGGCTCCGTCCTTAAGGGGTTAATGACCACGTACTTCATGCACCAGGGCGTACATTTACGTCCTGTGTATGACCGCGAGCATCAAAGCTGCTGATAGCAGCCGGGGACCCGCTGGTAATGGCCGTCATCCGCGATCGCGCGGATGTCCGCCATTAACCCCTCAGATGCCGTGATCAGTACAGATCATGGCATCTGCGGCAATGCGCATGTTAAAATAGATGATCGGATCGCCCGCAGCGCTGCCGCGGTGATCCGATCATCTGTAAGGCGGACGGAGGTCCCCTCACCTGCCTCCGTCCATCTCCCAGCGTCTTCTGCTCTGGTCTGAGATCGAACAGACCAGAGCAGAAGATCACCGATAATACTGATTAGTGCTATGCTCTATGCATAGCACTGAACAGTATTAGTAATCAAATTATTGCTATAGATAATCCCCTATGGGGACATAAAAAGTGTAAAAAAAAAAAGTTGAAAAATGTAAAAATAAAAAGCAAAATAAGTGAAAAATCCCCTACCCCAGTAAAAATAAAATTTTTTAATAAACATATTTGGTATCACCGCGTGCGTAAATGTCCGAACTATCAAAATATAATGTTAATGATCCCGTAAGGTGAATGGTGTAAACGTAAAAAATGCTTTTTTTGTCACCTTTTATTCCAAAAAAAAATTATAAAAATTTTCTAAAAGTTTTATATATACAAATGGGGTATCGATAAAAAGTAAAGATGACAGCGCAATAAATGAGCCCTCATACCGCCCTATATACGGAAAAATGAAAATGTTATTGGTGGTCAAAATAGGGCAATTTTAGATTACTGATTTTGTACAAAAAGTTTTTGATTTTTTAAAGCGGTACAAAAATATAAAAGTATCTAGCCATGGGTATCATTTCAATCGTATTGACCCACAGAATAAAGAACACATGTCATTTCTACCGTAAATTGTACAGTGCAAAAACAAAACCTTCCAAAATGTGCAAAATTGTGGTTTTCATTTAAATTTCCTCCCTAAAAGAAAATTGGGGGGGGGGGGGGGGGAGGGGTTCGCCGTACATTTTATGGTATAATGAGAGGTTTCATTACAAATTACAACTGGTCACGCAAAAAACAAGCCCTTATATGGGTCTGTAGATGGAAATATAAAAGAGTTATGGATTTTAGAAGGCGAGGAGGAAAAAACAAAAACGCAAAAATAAAATTGGCCTGGTCCTTAAAGGGTAGTTCCCACCATCCATTTTTTTTTCTGTCCCTGCCTATTGTCCACCTATCCCTAACCCCCTCCCTGCCTTTACACTTTTATTTTTACTATATTAAAAATGCTTTTTTGTCTGCCTGGTAGTGTGCTCACTGTTCTTGTGATCATTTTGACACCACGGGGTGAGATCTTGCTTTGAGCCCCAGATTGAGGGAGATTATCAGTGGTCCTGTATGTCTTCCATTTTCTAATAATTGCTCCCACAGTTGATTTCTTTATATATATATATATATATATATATATATATATATATATATATTATTATTATTATTATTATTATTATTTTTATTTATTTTTTTATGTGTTTTTTTTATCAGACAATGTGATTTTATGGATTTTTTTTTTCTCATTCTGTCACTCATAATTGAGGTATCACTATGATGAAAATTACAGGCCTCTCTCATCTTTTTAAGTTGGAGAACTTTTGGTGGCTGACTAAATACTTTTTTCCACACTGAGTGTGTATATATATATATATATATATATATATATATATATATATATATATATATATAGAATAAGCAACTAGCCCCATAAATAGTAGGCATGGGATTTTTATGGAGCTATACCATTTATGTATGTTTTGCTATGCTCTGTGTTCTCTCCTTCAGCCTCACATCTGGGTCTTTAAAGACTAAACACCAACAGTTTTCTTCACGTTATCAAATGTCAGGACACGTAATTTTTTTTTTTAGAAAATTGCGGCTTATAAAGGTCATAATAACATAGGGCCATTTTATTCTGCTAAGCTTTCTACAAAACTTAAAACCTCCACAATGACAAAGGGCCGACAAGAAGTATACTCTATAGATAATGATGCTGTTTAGACCAGGTAACTGTGTGGAATTAGGAAGTAAAAAACATTATGATAAAATCTAATTCACTGCTTTAAATATCAAGCTGAAATCGCTTCTGCATGTTATTCTAAGGATGCATAAGTGCGGTGCAGATCAGGCCTTCTCTCAGGCAGCAGATGAAGCTGTCTTTGTCTTTTTCATTTTATATAGTCTGACTTATGGTTTTAAAAAGATTATATTCTAAATATGAGTTAAAGGGATTGTCTCATAAATAATGCCTCTCTGCATATGTCCTGCTGGGCACAAGAACCTAACAGGAGTTTTTATTTTATTTATTTTTTTAAGAATATTTCCTTTATTAAATGCATAAAAAAAAAATATATAAAAACTATTTTATTAATAATTAATTCCATAAAGATGTTTAAAAAAGAGGACGTAAACCTATGCAGTGTGCCAGTGCTGCAAGATTGTTGTGGTGGCCCAGTGCAGGAGTGGCACCCCTGTGCCATTGCTGCCCTGTCAGGTGGATTATTTCAGTGACCTCTGGGCCCCCCCTTTAATCTATGTTCCCTAAATAGTTAATAGGCACCTATGTTATCTAATGTAATGTGTATATGTTTTTATGTGCCTTTAAATAAAGGAAGGTACCAGTGACCATGTGACCTATAGAGTGACCTATGGGACCCCTCCAGAGTCTCCCCTATATAAACCCTGGGAGGAGCTAGTTCAGTCTCTTGAGTTCCAGTCTAAGCTAAGCTGAGCTACAGCAAGGTCAAGTCCTGAGAGAGAGTGTCTGGTGTCCTGAGGAGGCCCAAAGCCTACCATGCAGCCACACATCCACAAGTCCGTTACCCCACAGGTGAACGTCAAAACCAGGTAAGCTACATACAGGGTGAGGCCTGTCAAGTCAGTCTAGTCAAGTCAGTCAAGATCAGTCTGTATCAAGTCAGCGTGGGCCTGCAGCAAATTGTCCAAATCCACTATAAGTCCCAGTGAGCCCTAAGGTCTCTGAAGTCACTGTTCACCTCCTTGGGCCTAACTGAGCTGTCAAGACTATTACACCTGTCTACCTGAGTAAAGCTGCCATTGTTCCGTAACTTTGCGTCAGAGTTATTATTTGCCCTTTGTCTAGCCCAGGATCCAGCGGTATACCTTAGGGTGGTGAAGAGGTTAAACCATGCCTTGGCATCACAAACACAAGGGGTTAATCCCATCTGCTCCTAGGGGAACAACATCTGCCCTCATCACACCCCACTACCATAAATTTTCACGTCCTACAAACAGGATACGGTTGTGCGCCATATGTGAAAAGTACCCCCCCACCCCCAAGTCTGAACTGTGTCCAGTATTACCAAAAATTTGCACGCAGATGCAAAAAGAAATTGCAACATTGCCATTGTGAACTACGTAAGGGTTGTACCTGAAAGAGTTAATCTGCTCCAGAGTTTCTCACGCACACGAGCGGTTGCAGCTCCGCCCGCATCAGTCCCCAGTGGTGAGGCCTCTTTAGTCCAGTGAGGAGGAACCAAAGGAAATTCCTCTGTTGCACAAGGAAAGACTTTTCTGACTGGACCCAAACAGGAAGTTCCCTGGGTGCAGCCATCTTGGAAATTCCAGCTGCTATGCTCATCTTCGTCTGTCACCTGAAAAGTCAGCGCTGTAGTGCAAGTTCTGCAAACACCACCGATCATCAAAACCAAGTCTCCGGTACCTGAATTTGTCACTACTGTTTTCTTATTGTCCACAAGTCTGGTCGCAAGGCTGTTCTTCACTGGGTACCTGCAAAATAGAGAAGACTGCCTTCGTGACACCATGGGATTGTTTGAGTTTAAAAGTATGCCATTTGGGCTATGTAATGCCCCTGCTATGTTCCAATGCCTGATGGAAAGCTGCCTGCGGCATCTGAATTTCCAAATTATTGTACCTGGACGATGTCATTGTGTATTCCAAGTCTTACAAGGAACACCTCAATCATCTGTCAGATGTCTTTAAAGTTCTGATCAAGCATGGGTTGAAGATCAAGCCATCAAAGTATCACTTGCTCAAACCTGAAGTCCATTACCTGGGCCCCATTGGCAGTGCGGAGGGAGTTCAGCCAAATCCTGAAAAGGTGGATGCTGTCCAGAACTGGCCTACCCTGCACACGGTGAAGGATGTCAGGAGCTTCCTGAGATTTGTTGGCTACTATTGCCGCTTCATTCCACACTTCGCCCAAATTGCAGAACCCCTCACAGCTCTCCTACAGGGTACGGCAAAGGAGAATTACAATGGAAGACTACCTATTGAATGGGCCGAAGAGCAAGAGACAGCGTTCCAAGCTCTTAAACGTCTTCTGACAGAACCCCCCCCCATCTTGGCGTATCCAGACTACAGTCAGCCATTCCGGCTATATACTGATGCCAGTTTTGAAGGTCTAGGAGCTGTCCTGTCCCAAACTCAAGATGGACCAGAGAGAGTGATTGCCTACGCCAGTCGTAACCTGCGAGGAGCAGAGAAGAATGATGCCAATTACAGCTCATTCAAATTGGAACTTCTTGCCCTGGTATGGTCCGTGACAGAAAAATACAAAGATTATTTGGCTGCCACGCCATTTACTGTCTACACGGATAATAAGCCGTTGGCCCACCTGAACACTGCCAAGTTGGGTGCCATTGAACAGCAATGGGCTTCAAGATTAGCTAATTACAGCTTCACCATCAAGTACAGAAGTTGCAAATCAAACGTCAATGCCGATGTACTGTCTCAAATGACCCCCGGCCAAGAACCACCTGTCCAAGATGTGTGGGAAGACGTGGAGATGCCCCCATTTTATCAACGGTTTGTGAACAAGAATGTTATGGCCGCCCTCATGGATGGTGAACCCAGGTCTGAAAAGGTTAAAGACACACAGAAGACCTGTACACCTGGAAGATGAACTCTCCAATATGAAAGTCGAGTTCTGGGGGATCTGTTGGACTACCTTCTGGCGAAAAAGGTACCAACCCGTCTACACCGGGCGCAGTGTGACTATGAGTTGAAACATCTGTGGCGACAGAGGAAGCGACTGTTTGTGTACAAAGGACTGTTGTAGTGATATTCTTTGGTTCCGGTCTCTGGTGATCGACTTCATCAGATTCTGGTTCCCCAAAGAAATGCGACGATGGTCATTAATGCATGTCATGACCAGTCAGGACACTTTGGAGTCCACAAGACCAAAGTCACTGTCAGGCGAAGATTCTACAGGATTAAAATGCGGAGTTACATTGAGAAATGGTGCAGTCAATGTTCTGTCTGTAATGTCACCAAGAATGTGCGCAAGGACGTAAGAGCACCCCTCCACTGCATCCAGAGGGACAGACTTAACCAATTGGTTGCGCTAGACTAGAGGTTGGCAACCCCTGGCACACGTGCCACTAATGGCACGCGGGGTGCATTTGAGTGGCACGCGGGGGGGGGGGGGGGGGGGGCTGCCAACATTTACTTGTAAAAGTGCTGTGTGGTAGGGTGATGCGGCTGTAAGGGCTGGCCGAGTCACTGTGAGCAGGCCGGCACCCCTGTCAAAGAGACGTGCTGCAGGCAGGGACGTTTCCTACATCCTCTACCCTCCCTCACCAGTAAAACATCTCACCACTGCTAGTGCGTCCCCTCTGGGCCTTTAACTAGTCAGTGATGATGTGTTCATAAAGTTCATAGTAAGTGTAGATCCCGGGCCTTGGTGCCAGGGCTGCCATCAGAAATTTTTGGGTCCCTTATACAGCTCAAGGGCTGGGCCCCCTGTGGCCCACTGCCAAGTCCACCCCCAGAGCCAACCCCACTTTTTTTTTATTTTTTACTAATGATATAATCTAATATACCCTATTCTGGTTATAGTGAAACCGCCCTAAAATTGGCAAATATTCCCACATAATGGCCCACATTTATCAAACTGTGTGAGAGAAAAATAGAGAGATTTTCCCACAACAACTAATCACTTTGTTACGGAGCTGGATGTGGATCCTCTAACCTGTGTGGCTGATAACTCGGACCGTATCAGGGAGCGGAATCTAAAGTGCCGCTGGTCTTCACCAGAGCTCGCCGCAAGTCAGGATGGGCTTGCTGCGTCAGGGACACCCAGGTCGCTAACCCCAACACAGCTCCACTACACAGGTAGCTGGGCAAGATGAGGTACCAAGGGATAAGGCAGTAGCGTAGTCAGGCCCTGGGCTGTAGAAGCAGTGATCAGAGCTCCGAAGCTGGAAAATTGCCGGCCCGCACGTACTCCTGCTTCTGTTCCGCGCCGCTCCTCCAGACTGGGTGCACGACACATCAGTGACGTGACGGCACACGCTGCCTCCCGGCAGACTTTGCGAATTTAAAGTAACAGCGGCGTGTGGAAGAGTAACTTGGACATCCCTGTGTCCTGAAAGGATCTTTTGGGACACAGGGATGTTCAGGTTATTCACACATCCTGACAGCGGGCGGCGACAGTGATTGATGCTGGTCGCGGGCCCCGGGCCCCTTAAATGGGTACTGCCTGTACCCCCCTGATGGCGGCCCTGCTTGGTGCTGGACAGCTACTCTGCCTGCCTGATTACTCAGGAGCCTGCTGCCGTTGCTACAAAGTTGTTTGCCGTGCAGTGTGAAGGAGAGAGGCCATTAATCTCCTCCCTTGTCAGGACTGAAAAGCCAACAGAGCCCTCTGCTGAGGAAGTTATCACAGTCAGGTTTCTTGTCTCTCTTTCTGTATGGCGGGGGTCTCTGTAATCCTGAAGAGGGGCGGGGGAGGGGTTGTGGCTTTGAGGTGAATTCATCCCTTTCCTGGCAGCTCATTTCTCATCAGGAAGGTTTGATTCACCAAGTTTAACCCTCAGCTTGACAGGAGCAGGTAGAGGGGAGATTGCAGAGAATAACCTACTTACTCGTGCCCTCCCCCTTCTTCCACAAATAATGACAAACACAGAATACCTTTTAAATGGGCTCGGTGGTTGTCACAGTTCGTTTTATTATCATCACAAATATAAATAACTATGAACAACTGCATAGCAGTTAACCTGAACATTTAACCGTATAAATTGACCTACTTCAGGCTGAAGCGGTATGCCAGCCGCCGGCTCCCCGACGGGCATCTGTGCCATCAGCCCCCCTTTAACCTCCAGGAAATCACTCTCCAGGCCAGCTGTGACTTGACACAAAAACACAAAGAAAGGTAAAGGTAAATATATATATATATATATATATATATATATACATATATATTACTCCTTTTCTTTTATGGTATTTTTTTTTTTTTTTTTTTTGTATACTCAGTCATATAATTATTATATATTTTTTTTATTAAACAGGGGTAACAATAACCGACGCACCCCACAACAGGGCACGTGGTGGTAAAAACAAACCATACAAGCAGTATTACAAAACAGGGAGGGCGGGTGTTACAGCTTCACACAGATGCCGGTGAGTTCCAAAAGGAAGTGCCTGGGGCGGGATGGACAATATATAGCCCCTGGGCGTACCCCTAAGACCCTCTCATCACAGGGAAAAGTGGGAGGGAAGCTGGCTGGCTCTGTGTTTAACCCCTTCAATCCCTGCAGTCAGGGTCACCTATTCCTATGTGGCCAGGTAACCTACAGACTGCAGAGAATAACCTACTTACCCCATAAACTCGTGTCCTCCCCCTTCTTCCACAAATAATGACAAACACAGAATAGCTTTTAAATGGGCTGGTTGGTGGTCACAGCTCGTTTTATTATCATAACAAATATAAATAACTATGAACAACTGCACAGCAGTTAATCTGAACAGTTAACAGTATAAATTGACCTACTTCTGACTGAAGCAGTATGCCTGCCGACACCAAGTAGGAACAGCGCCTGCTCCAGGGCATCCTGCAAGCCCTATAAAAATATATCCAGCCCAATCTCATTGAGGTGGACCCCATCCGGTATCATAAACCGACGGTTGTCACCCTCTAGCTCCCGGTGACGGACCACCACCCCACCCTTGGCTCTCACAAAACGAGCCATACGTGAATTAACCAGGCGGCGAGACCGCTCAATGGCCTCAGCATTACAGGCACCCTGCCAGGAGACCTGCGGCACTATCTCGGACCACACTAAAATAACTTCCGAGAAAAAACCCAGAAGCCGTTCAATGTCCGCCTTCATCAAAGTTGTGAGATCCGGCACTCTGGAATGGCAGAGGTAATTCCCACCCGCGTGCACAACTAATACCACGCCAGAACGGACAGTCCTAGCAATGTCCACCACCTCTGTCAGAACCCGCAGCCAACTCATACCCGGGATACCACGCCAATGCGTGGCGACATTAGCACAACCCAGGGATCTTCCACCAGGCCGACAATCCGTCCTCTGCGCCGCCCGGTGGAAATAGGAGTCCCCCAGGAAGAACACCATGGCCATCATAGGATCATGTCCGGCCCAGGTGGCGGCTGCCACAGAGGATTCAATTAATAGCCTCAGGCGTTGATCATCAACTCCCAAACCAACGGGGGTCAGGGGAGTCCCTCCATTGCTGCCTCCGGACAAAACTGACGAAACTCCTGGAACAGTCCGCGCAGGAGCACCAGAGGAAGAAGAGGGTCCGTCCGAGGCTGCAGCAGGAACAGGCTCCGCTACTGACACAGGCACCGGATCAGATACCGCGCGGGGCTGACTGCCCCCACAGGAAGACCTCCGAGACAGCCTCTGCTCACGGCTCACAGAGCTCCAGGAGCTCTCATGGGAGGACGATGGCGACCGCCAGTGGGAGGATCGGGATCTACAGGAACGCTCCCTGCTTCTGGAATCCCGGCAGAAATGCCTGCAACACCTCCGATAAGACCCAGCGGTTCTGCTCCACCTAGAGCGACCAGAACCCCAGGAAGATGAACGGTACCGCCGGGCATGTACTTCAGACCCACGGGATACACGGTCACATGGTTGCTGGTAGATCGGCCGCTCACTGTCTCCATGCAGTGCAGGTGGAGGGGGGCGAGGGACAGGCAGGGAGGACAAGGTGGGAGGTTGGTTCAGATTATCCCCAGATTATCCCCTTTGTATTATCCCTGTACTGTGACATCACTGTGTGTATTATCCCTGTACTGTGACATCACTGTGTGTATTATTCCTGTACTGTGACATTACTGCGTGTATTATCTCTGTACTGTGACATCACTGTGTGTATTATCCCTGTACTGTGACATCACTGTGTATTATCCCTGTACTGTGACATCACTGTGTATTATCCCTGTACTGTGACATCACTGTGTATTATCCCTGTACTGTGACATCACTGTGTATTATCCCTGTACTGTGACATCATTGTGTGTATTATCCCTGTACTGTGACATCACTGTGTGTATTATCCCTGTACTGTGACATCACTGTGTATTATCCCTGTACTGTGACATCACTGTGTGTATTATTCCTGTACTGTGACATCACTGTGTGTATTATCCCTGTACTGTGACATCTCTGTGTGTATTATCCCTGTACTGTGACATCACTGTGTGTATTATCCCTGTACTGTGACATCACTGTGTATTATCCCTGTACTGTGACATGACTGTGTATTATCCCTGTACTGTGACATCACTGTGTGTATTATCCCTGTACTGTGACATCATTGTGTGTATTATCCCTGTACTGTGACATCTCTGTGTGTATTATCCCTGTACTGTGACATCACTGTGTATTATCCCTGTACTGTGACATCACTGTGTGTATTATTCCTGTACTGTGACATCACTGTGTGTATTATCCCTGTACTGTGACATCTCTGTGTGTATTATTCCTGTACTGTGACATCACTGTGTGTATTATTCCTGTACTGTGACATCACTGTGTGTATTATCCCTGTACTGTGACATCACTGTGTGTATTATCCCTGCACTGTGACATCACTGTGTGTATTATCCCTGTACTGTGACATCACTGTGTGTATTATTCCTGTACTGTGACATCACTGTGTATATTATCCTTGCACTGTGACATCACTGTGTGTATTATCCCTGTACTGTGACTTACCTGATAGAAAGTGTGACACCTGAGCCTGGAGTGATGTTGGGGCCCAGTGTGTCATACTACCGCTAGTCCACAGCGATGTCCTACCCCAGTAGTACAGCACACTGGGCCCCAACATCACTCCAGGCTCACACTTTCTATCAGGAAAAGGATTGCACCTGGTAACCAGAACGGGACAAAGGAGGCATGGCGGGGGGGAAGGGGGGTTATGGGGGGTGCTGGAGATGAGCGCAGGTTTATTTTTTATTTATTATGTACAAGGTACAGGCATAGTTCTGAAAACCATACCCTCCCGCTGGATGACCCCTTTAACCCTGTACTGTGACAATACTGTGTATATTATCCCTGTACTGTGATGTCACTGTGCATTATGCAAAGTGACATCACAGCACAGGGTTAATACACACATTGACATCACAGCACAGGGTTAATACACACATTGACATCACAGCACAGGGTTAAGACACACAGTGACAGTACAGGGTTAAGACACACAGTGACAGTACAGGGTTAAGACACACAGTGACAGTACAGGGTTAAGACACACAGTGACAGTACAGGGTTAATACACACAGTGACAGTACAGGGTTAAGACACAGTGACAGTACAGGGTTAAGACACACAGTGACAGTACAGGGTTAAGACACACAGTGACAGTACAGGGTTAAGACACACAGTGACAGTACAGGGTTAAGACACACAGTGACAGCAGGATGAGGATAATAAATCACGGGTAACATGGGCCTGTGCAGTGCCGCCGACATTATCACTATGTGTTCTTATCACTTAATGTGCACTGGCCCGCAGCTGCAGTGTGATTGTGCTGGGTGGGGGGGTATGGACAGTGGACGCACCTGAAGGCAGCAGGGCATCACAGACATGGTGAGGCTGAGGGCCGGCGCTCATTCCTTTCACCTGCACTCCGGGGGCCGGGCAGGGACATATGAGAGTTCTTCAGAGGAGCTCAGAGGTGGCCGCGGCCAGATCGGCTGCCAGATAAGCCACCCAGATCGGCTGCCATACAGATACGCTGGCCGCGTAATGACGCAGGACATAGTTAAGCCAGCCCTTTGATTCTTGGGAACGTCATTACGCGGCTGCCGTATCTTTATTGCAGCCGCATCACTCATCATCTGGGGGCGGGGCCTCTGCCTGCCAACTATAGGTAACTAAAGCTAACTATAATCGTACGCAAGCGGTCGGGTCAGAGCCGGAGACAAAGCGGCTTTAGCCTCTGCCTCCTGCTCCTACACTGGCCGTCTTCTTGACACTGTTGTGCCAGCCCACAGGAAGAGCGGCCTACCGGGAATTTCCCTGGTATCCCGATAGGCCAGTCCGGCCCTGTGCTCCGCTGACCCCTGACTGCCAGAGCTGCCACTGACACAAGGAGAGTTAGAGAGTCTGCAGCGAGAACAGATTTGGAGGTATGAAAGTGATCCTGCCTCTACTAGATAGAAGTGTAACTGTGTTGTAGACCCCTCTGTTCTGCTGATGGAATCTATGTGTACAGCCAATCACTGCACGGGTCACATGCGGCTATGGGGACACCATTTTCTCATAACAGTGTGTCATCCAGGGTCTGTATTATGGTGGGGTCTGATTCTGGGTTCTGTATTATGGTGGGGTCTGATTCTGCGGTCTGTATTATGGTGGTGATTCTGGGGTCTGTATTATGGTGGGTGGTGATTCTGGGGTCTGTATTATGGTGGGGTCTGATTCTGGGGTCTGTATTATGGTGGGGTCTGATTCTGGGGTATGTATTATGGTGGGGTATGATTCTGGGGTCTGTATTATGTGGGGTCTGATTCTGGGTTCTGTATTATGGTGGGTGGTGATTCTGGTGTCTGTATTATGGTTGGTGGTGATTCTGGGGTCTCAAAAACCTGCCGGCCTCAGCGGAACCAAAACCGTGATTTCAAATCTAAATCCCCGCTAACGCTAGCGTGACTACTGGACCGCAACTAATCCCTAAATCCAGTGGAACAACACATAGTACTAAAAGACTCTAAATGCTAAAGTCCCAACCTTTGTCAATCTCCAAGGAAAGCCGTTGTTATGCTTAGAGACTGTTTTCTTATTGAAGCTTGCAGAAAACCTTCAGTAAAAGTTAATACTGTTTCAGAAACTCTCCGGTTGTGGACAATCTATTCTTCTCTACCTCCCTATCGCTCTTGGGAAGGGTGGCGGTAGGAAAAGCATTATTAAGGAGTCCCCACCCTGGCGTCACGAATAGCAAGGGTTAACAAGCACCCTTTAATTACTGCACAGCTACACTCCCCATACTCTACATCCCCCAGGCTATCACACTGGGGTCTGTATTATGGAGGGGTCTGATTCTTGGATCTGTATTATAGTGGGATCTGATTCTGGGGTCTGTATTATGGTGTGGTCTGATTCTGGGGTCTGTATTGTGGTGGGGTCTGATTCTGTGATCTGTATTATGGTGGATGGTGATTCTGGGGTCTGTATTATGGTGGGGTCCGATTCTGGGGTCTGTATTATGGTGGGGTCTGTATTATGGTGGGGTCTGATTCTGGGGTCTGTATTATGGTGGGCCCTGATTCTGTGGTCTGTATTATAGTGGGATCTGATTCTGGGATCTGTATTATTGTGGAGTCGGAGTCTGGGGTCTGTATTATTGTGGAGTTGGGTTCTGGGGTCTGTATTATGGTGGGTGGTGATTCTGGTGTCTGTATTATGGTGGGTGGTGATTCTGGTGTCTGTATTATGGTGGGTGATGATTCTGGTGTCTGTATTATGGTGGATGCTGATTCTGGGGTCTGTATTATGGTGGGGCCTGATTATGGGGTCTGTATTATGATTCTGGGGCCTATATTATGGTGGGGCCTGATTCTGGGGTCTGTATTATAAAGGGATCTGATTATGGGGTCTGTATTATGGTGGGGTTCTATTCTGGGGTCCGTATTATGGTGTGGTCTGTTTCTGGGGTCTGTATTATGGTGGGTGGTGTTTCTGGGGTCTCTATTATGGTGGGTGGTGTTTCTGGGGTCTCTATTAAGGTGGGTGGTGATTCTGGGGTCTGTATTATGGTGGGTGGTGATTCTGGGGTCTGTGTTATGATGGGAGGTGATTCTGGGATCTGTATTATGATGGGGACTGATTCTGGGGTCTGTATTATGGTGGGGCCTGATTCTGGGGTCTGTATTATGATGGGTGGTGATTCTGTGGTCTGTATTATGGAGGGGTCTGTTTCTGGGGTCTGTATTATGGTGGGGTCTGATTCTGGGGTCTATATTATGATGGGTGGTGATTCTGGGGTCTGTATTTTGGTGGGATCTGATTCTGGGGTCTATATTATGGTGGGGTCTGATTCTGGGGTCTGTATTATTGTGGAGTCGGATTCTGGGGTCTGTGTTATGGTGGGGTCTGATTCTGGGTCTGTATTATGGTGGGTGGTGATTCTGGGGTCTGTATTATGGTGGGTGGTGATTCTGGGGTATGTATTATGGTATGTGGTGATTCTGGGGTCTGTATTATGGTGAGGACTGATTCTGGGGTCTGTATTATGGTGGGTGGTGATTCTGGGGTCTTTATTATGGTGGGGTCTGATTCTGTGGTCTGTATTATGGTGGGGTCTGATTCTGGGGTCTGTATTATGGTGGGGTCTGATTCTGGGTCTGTATTATGGTGGGTGGTGATTCTGGGGTCTGTATTATGGTGGGGCCTGATTCTGGGGTCTGTATTATAGTGGGATCTGATTCTGGGGTCTGTATTATTGTGGAGTCGGAGTCTGGGGTCTGTATTATTGTAGAGTTGGGTTCTGGGGTATGTATTATGGTGGGTGGTGATTCTGGTGTCTGTATTATGGTGGGTGGTGATTCTGGTGTCTGCATTATGTTGGGTGGTGATTCTGGTGTCTGTATTATGGTGGGTGGTGATTCTGGGGTCTGTATTATGGTGGGGCCTGATTATGGGGTCTGTATTATGATTCTGGGGTCTATATTATGGTGGGGCCTTATTAAGGGGTCTGTATTATGAAGGGATCTGATTATGGGGTCTGTATTATGGTGGGGTTCTATTCTGGGGTCTGTATTATGGTGGGGTTCTATTCTGGGGTCTGTATTATGGTGGGTGGTGTTTCTGGGGTCTCTATTAAGGTGGGTGGTGATTCTGGGGGTCTGTATTATGGTGGGTGGTGATTCTGGTGTCTGTGTTATAATGGGAGATGATTCTGGGATCTGTATTATGGTGTGGACTGATTCTAGGGTCTGTATTATGGTGGAGCCTGATTCTGGGGTCTGTATTATGATGGGTGGTGATTCTGTGGTCTGTATTATGTTGTGATCTGATTCTGGGGTCTGTATTATGGTGGGATCTGATTCTGGGGTCTGTATTATGGAGGGGTCTGATTCTGGGGTCTGTATTATGGTGGGGTCTGATTCTGGAGTCTATATTATGATGGGTGGTGATTCTGGGGTCTGTATTATGGTGGGATCTGATTCTGGGGTCTATATTATGGTGGGGTCTGATTCTGGGGTCTGTATTATTGTGGAGTCGGATTCTGGGGTCTGTGTTATGGTGGGGTCTGATTCTGGGTCTGTATTATGGTGGGGTCTGATTTTGCGGTCTGTATTATGGTGGGTGGTGATTCTGGGGCCTGTATTATGGTGGGTGGTGATTCTGGGGGTCTGTATTATGGTGGGGTCTGATTCTGGGTCTGTATTATGGTGGGGTCTGATTCTGGGGTCTGTATTATGGTGGGGTCTGATTCTGGGGTATGTATTATGGTGGGTGGTGATTCTGGGGTCTGTATTATGGTGAGGACTGATTCTGGGGTCTATATTATGGTGGGGTCTGATTCTGGGGTCTGCATTATTGTGGAGTCGGATTCTGGGGTCTGTGTTATGGTGGGGTCTGATTCTGGGTCTGTATTATGGTGGGGTCTGATTTTGCGGTCTGTATTATGGTGGGTGGTGATTCTGGGGTCTGTATTATGGTGGGGGGTGATTCTGGGGGTCTGTATTATGGTGGGGTCTGATTCTGTGGTCTGTATTATCGTGGGTTATGATTCTGGGGTCTGTATTATGGTGGGGTCTGATTCTGGGGTCTGTATTATGGTGGGGTCTGATTCTGGGGTCTGTATTATGGTGGGATTTGATTCTGGGGTCTGTATTATGGTGGGGTCTGATTCTGGGATCTGTACTATGGTGGGGCCTGATTCTGGGCTCTGTATTATCGTGGGGTCTGATTCTGGGGTCTGTATTATGGTGGGTGGTGATTCTGGGGGTCTGTATTATGGTGGGGTCTGATTCTGTGGTCTGTATTATCGTGGGGTATGATTCTGGGGTCTGTATTATGGTGGGGTCTGATTCTGGGCTCTGTATTATCGTGGGGTCTGATTCTGGGGTCTGTATTATGGTGGGTGGTGATTCTGGGGTCTGTATTATGGTGGTTGGTGATTCAGGGGTCTGTATTATGTTGGGGTCTGATTCTGGGTCTGTATTATGGTGGGTGGTGATTCTGGGCTCTGTATTATGATGGGTGGTGATTCTGGGCTCTGTATTATGGTGTGGGCTGATTCTGGGGTCTGTATTATGGTGTGGGCTGATTCTGAGGTCTGTATTATGGTGGGGTCTGATTCTGGGGTCTGTATTATGGTGGGTGGTGATTCAGGGGTCTGTATTATGGTGGGTGGTGATTCTGGGATCTGTATTATGGTGGGTGGTGATTCTTGGGTCTATATTATGGCGGGGTGTGATTCTGGGTCTGTATTATGGTGGGGTCTGATTCTGGGGTCTGTATTATGGTGGGGTCTGATTCTGGGTCTGTATTATGGTGGGGTCTGATTCTGGGTCTGTATTATGGTGGGGTCTGATTCTGTGGTCTGTATTATGGTGGGGTCTGATTCTGGGGTCTGTATTATGGTGGGGTCTGATTCTGGGTCTGTATTATGGTGGGTGGTGATTCTGGGCTCTGTATTATGATGGGTGGTGATTCTGGGCTCTGTATTATGATGGGTGGTGATTCTGGGGTCTGTATTATGGTGTGGGCTGATTCTGGGGTCTGTATTATGGTGTGGGCTGATTCTGGGGTCTGTATCATGGTGTGGGCTGATTCTGGGGTCTGTATTATGGTGTGGGCTGATTCTGAGGTCTGTATTATGGTGGGGACTGATTCTGGGGTCTGTACTATGGTGGGGTCTGATTCTGGGGTCTGTATTAACCACTTAGAGACCACGTGCATACAGATACGCCCTGGTACTTAAGGACCAAGGGGGTACCTGTATGCTGATATCTATCAGCAGTGTTACGCCTAGCGCTCCGGGTCCCCGCTCCTCCCCGGAGCGCTCACGGCGTCTTTCTCCCTGCAGCGCCCCGGTCAGTCCCGCTGACCGGGAGCGCTGCACTGTCTTGGCCGTTGGGGATGTGATTCGCACAGCGGGACGCGCCCGCTCGCGAATCGCGTCCCAGGTCACTTACCCGTCCCGGTCCCCTGCTGTCATGTGCTGGCGCGCGCGGCTCCGCTCTCTAGGGCGCGCGCGCGCCAGCTCTCTGAGACTTAAAGGGCCAGTGCACCAATGATTGGTGCCTGGCCCAATTAGCTTAATTGGTTCCCACCTGTTCCCTGGCTATATCTAGTCTCCTCCCTTGCACTCCCTTGCCGGATCTTGTTGCCTTGTGCCAGTGAAAGCGTTTAGTGTTGTCCAAAGCCTGTGTACCTGATCTTCTGCTACCCTTCCTGACTACGAACCTTGCCGCCTGCCCCCGACCTTCTGCTACGTCTGACCTTGCCTCTGCCTAGTCCTTCTGTCCCACGCCTTCTCAGCAGTCAGCGAGGTAGAGCCGTTGCTAGTGGATACGACCTGGTTGCTACTGCCGCAGCAAGACCATCCCGCTTTGCGGCGGGCTCTGGTGAAAACCAGTAGCCTCTTAGAACCGGTCCACTAGCACGGTCCCCGCCAATCCCTCGCTGACACAGAGGATCCACTACCTGCCAGCCGGAATCGTGACAGTAGATCCGGCCATGGATCCCGCTGAGGTGCCGCTGCCAAGTCTCGCTGACCTTACCACGGTGGTCGCTCAGCAATCGCAGCAAATTGCCCAACAAGGACAGCAGCTGTCGCAGTGGACCGCCACGTTACAGCAACTTCTGCCTCTGCTACAGCAGCAACCATCTCCTCCGCCAGCTCCTGCACCTCCTCCGCAGCGAGTGGCCGCTCCTAGCCTCCGCTTGTCCCTGCCGGACAAATTTGATGGGGACTCCAGACTCTGCCGTGGATTTTTGTCTCAGTGTTCCTTGCATATGGAGATGATGTCGGACTTGTTTCCTTCAGAACGGTCTAAGGTGGCGTTCGTAGTAAGCCTTCTCTCAGGAAAGGCCTTGTCTTGGGCCACACCGCTCTGGGACCGCAATGATCCTGCCACAGCCACAGTCCAGGCCTTCTTCACTGAACTCCGGAGTGTCTTCGAGGAGCCAGCCCGAGCTTCTTCTGCCGAGACTGCCCTGTTGAACCTGGTCCAGGGTAATTCTTCCGTTGGCGAGTATGCCGTACAATTCCGTACTCTTGCTTCAGAGTTATCCTGGAATAACGAGGCTCTCTGCGCGACCTTTAAAAAAGGCCTATCCAGTCGCATCAAGGATGTGCTGGCCGCACGAGAGATTCCTGCCAATCTGCAAGAACTCATCCATCTAGCTACCCGCATTGACATGCGTTTTTCTGAGCGACACCAAGAGCTCCGCCAGGAAAAAGACTTAGATCTCTGGGCACCTCTCCCACAGTATCCGTTGCAATCTACGCCTGGGCCTCCCGCCGAGGAGGCCATGCAAGTGGATAAGTCTCGCCTGACCCAGGAAGAGAGGAATCGCCGTAGGGAAGAAAATCTCTGTCTTTACTGTGCCAGTACCGAGCATTTCTTGGTGGATTGCCCTATCCGTCCTCCACGCCTGGGAAACGCACGCACGCACCCAGCTCACGTGGGTTTGGCGTCTCTTGGTTCCAAGTCTGCTCCTCCACGTCTCACGGTACCCGTGCGGATTTCTTCTTCAGCCAGCTCCTCCCTCTCAGCCGTGGCCTGCTTGGACTCCGGTGCCTCAGGAAATTTTATTTTGGAGTCGTTGGTTAATAAATTCAGCATCCCGGTGACCCGTCTCGTCAAGCCGCTCTACATTTCCGCGGTCAACGGAGCCAGATTGGACTGCACCGTGCGTTACCGCACAGAGCCCCTCCTCATGTCTATTGGACCCCACCTTGAGAGGATTGAGTTCTTTATTCTCCCCAACTGTACCTCTGAGGTCCTCCTCGGTCTGCCTTGGCTCCGGCTTCATTCCCCCACCATTGATTGGACCACCGGGGAGATCAGGAACTGGGACTCTGCCTGCCACAGGAAGTGCCTCTCCCCCCCTCCCAGTCCCGTCAGGCAAGCCTCTGTGCCTCCCCATGGTCCCCGTCCTGGTGTCACACTGCTCCGTGCCAGGCCTCGCCCTCTGCCCTCCCTCCCCATTCCCACTCCTGCTGTACTGCCTGCCGTTGAGGAAACCCTCCATTCTTTCCAGGTGTCCTCATCCCAGGGGAGGCAGTTACCGGACAAAGAGAAGGGGAGACCTAAGGGGGGGGGTACTGTTACGCCTAGCGCTCCGGGTCCCCGCTCCTCCCCGGAGCGCTCACGGCGTCTTTCTCCCTGCAGCGCCCCGGTCAGTCCCGCTGACCGGGAGCGCTGCACTGTCTTGGCCGTTGGGGATGCGATTCGCACAGCGGGACGCGCCCGCTCGCGAATCGCGTCCCAGGTCACTTACCCGTCCCGGTCCCCTGCTGTCATGTGCTGGCGCGCGCGGCTCCGCTCTCTAGGGCGCGCGCGCGCCAGCTCTCTGAGACTTAAAGGGCCAGTGCACCAATGATTGGTGCCTGGCCCAATTAGCTTAATTGGTTCCCACCTGTTCCCTGGCTATATCTAGTCTCCTCCCTTGCACTCCCTTGCCGGATCTTGTTGCCTTGTGCCAGTGAAAGCGTTTAGTGTTGTCCAAAGCCTGTGTACCTGATCTTCTGCTACCCTTCCTGACTACGAACCTTGCCGCCTGCCCCCGACCTTCTGCTACGTCTGACCTTGCCTCTGCCTAGTCCTTCTGTCCCACGCCTTCTCAGCAGTCAGCGAGGTAGAGCCGTTGCTAGTGGATACGACCTGGTTGCTACTGCCGCAGCAAGACCATCCCGCTTTGCGGCGGGCTCTGGTGAAAACCAGTAGCCTCTTAGAACCGGTCCACTAGCACGGTCCCCGCCAATCCCTCGCTGACACAGAGGATCCACTACCTGCCAGCCGGAATCGTGACAAGCAGGCATCCCATGCCAATGCCCAGGGGGTCCTGAGACTCCCCCATGTTGGCGATTCTGGATCATACGGGTCTCCGGTGACCCGGAAAATAAGGGGGACCGGGGTTGTCAGGGGGCGTTATATTAGCCATGTAGTCACTTTAAATTCTTTAATGCATTTTTGTGATATACTCCCCTTGCTGATATACACAATGTTGGAAATAACATTTCTGCGGTATGGTATCGGCTTTTCTGTGCAGAGTCTGATTTTACATCCTTTGTTATATGTTATTGAGTTTTAAAAGATATGAAATAAAGAGATATATTTTATAAATGAATGCAACTTGTGGTGTTGTGTATAAATACCCCTTACATAATTTAATAAGGGGTGCAGTGAGCATTTACGCCCCACAGGTATCTGGCAGATTTTTGGAACAGTGGTCCGTGAAAAAGAAAAATGTCATTTTTCATTTGCACAGCCCACTGTTCCAAAGATCTGTCAAACACCTTTGGGGCATAAATGCTCACTGCACCCCTTATTAAATTCTGTCAGGGGTGAAATTTCCAAAATGGGGTCACATGTGGGAGGGGGTCCACTGTTCTGAGCATTGTAGTGTGCCAGCAGAGCACTTTACATCCACATATGGGGTATTTCCATACTCAGAAAAAATGGGGTTACAAATTATGGGGGGCATTTTCTCCTATTATCCCTTGTAAAAATGTAAAATTCTGGGAAAAATCAGCATTTTAGTGAAAAAAATATTTTTTCATTTACACATCCGACTTTAACAAAAAGTTATCAAACACCTGTGGGGTGTTAAGGCTCACTGTACCCTTTGTTACGTTCCTTGAGGGGTGCATTTTCCAAAATAGTAGGCCATGTGTTAAAAAAAATTTCTGTTCTGGCACCATAGGAGCTTCCTAAATGCAATATGCCCCCCAAAAACCATTTCAGCAAAATTTGCTTTCCAAAAGCCAAATGTGACACCTCTTCTGAGCATTATAGTTCGCCCACAGAGCATTTTACATCCACACATGGGGTATTTCCATACTCAGAAGAGATTGGGCTAAAAATTTTGGGGGGCATTTTCTCCCATTACCCTTTGTAAAAATTGTAAATTCAGGGGAAAAAAATGCACTTTAATGGAATTTTTTTTTTTCATTTACACATCCGACTTTAATGAAAAGTCGTCAAACACCTGTGGGGTGTTAGTCTCACTGGACCCCTTGTTACGTGCCTTGAGGGGTGTAGTTTCCAAAATAGTATGCCATGTGGGTTTTGTTTTTTTATGTTGTTATGGCACCATAGGGGCGTCCTATATGTGACATGACCCCCAAAAAACATTTCAGCAAAATTCATTCTCCAAAATCCCATTGTCGCTCTTTCCCTTCTAAGCCCTCTACTGCGCCCGCCGAACACTTCACATACACATATGAGGTATTTCCATACTCGAGAGAATTTGGGTTACAATTTTTTTCCTGCTATTACCTGTTGTAAAAATTCAAAAGCTGGGTCTACAAGAATATGCGAGTGTAAAAAATGAAGATTTTGAATTTTTTCCTTCACTTTGCTGCTATTCCTGTGAAACACCTAAAGGGTTAACACACTTTCTGAAGGGACGCCCCTATGGTGCCATAACAACATAAAAAAACAGCTTAGCTATGAGGAGCGATTAAAGGAGTTACAATTGTTTAGTCTTGAGAAGAGACGTTTAAGGGGGGATATGATAAACGTATATAAGTATATTAATGGCCCATACAAAAAATATGGAGAAAAACTGTTCCAGGTTAAACCCCCCCAAAGGACGAGGGGGCACTCCCTCCGTCTGGAGAAGAAAAAGTTTAGTCTCAAGGGGCGACACGCCTTCTTTACCGTGAGGACTGTGAATTTATGGAACGGTCTACCTCAGGAACTGGTCACAGCAGGAACAATTAACAGCTTTAAAACAGGATTAGATAAATTCATGGAACAAAATAACATTAATGCTTATGAAGAAATATAAAATCCCATCCCTTCCCCAATAGCGCGCCACACCCCTACCCCTTAACCCCTTAAGGACACAGCCCATTTTCACCTCTAGGACGCAGCCCTTTTTTGCACATCTGACCACTGTCACTTTAAACATTAATAACTCTGGAATGCTTTTAGTTATCATTCTGATTCCGAGATTGTTTTTTCGTGACATATTCTACTTTAACATAGTGGTACATTTTTGTGGTAACTTGCATCCTTTCTTGGTGAAAAATCCCAAAATTTGATGAAAAAATTGAAAATTTTGCATTTTTCTAACTTTGAAGCTCTCTGTAAGGAAAATGGATATTCCAAAAATTTTTTTTTTTTGGCTTCACATATACAATATGTCTACTTTATATTTTCATCATAAAATTGACAAGTGTTTACTTTTGGAAGACACCAGAGGGCTTCAAAGTTCAGCAGCAATTTTACAATTTTTCACAAAATTTTCAAACTCGCTATTTTTCATGGACCAGTTCAGGTTTGAAGTGGATTTGAAGGGTCTTCATATTAGAAATACCCAATAAATGACCCCATTACAAAAACTGCACCCCCAAAGTATTCAAAATGACATTCAGTAAATGTTTTAACCCTTTAGATGTTTCACAGGAAAAGCAGCAAAGTGAAGGAGAAAATTCAAAATCTTCATTTTTTACACTTGCATGTTCTTGTAGACCGAATTTTTGAATTTTTACAAGGGGTAAAAGGATAAAATTTATACTTGAATTTGTAGCCCAATTTCTCTCGAGTAAGCACATACCTCATATGTCTATGTAATTTGTTCGGCGGGCGCAGTAGAGGGCTCAGAAGCGAAGGAGCGACAAGGGGATTTTGGAGAGTACGTTTTTCTGAAATGTTTTTTTGGGGGCATGTTGCATTTAGGAAGCCCCTATGGTGCCAAAACAGCAAAAAAAACTAAAAACATGGCATACCATTTTGGAAACTAGACCCCTTGAGGAACGTAACAAGGTATTAAGTGAGCCTTAATACCCCACAGGTGTTTCATGACTTTTGCATATGTAAAAAAAAAAAAATGTTTTCACTAAAATGTGTGTTTCCCCCCAAATTTCACATTTTTGCAAGGGTTAATAGCAGAAAATACCCCCCAATATTTGTAACCCCATCTCTTCTGAGTATGGAGGTACCCCATAAGTTGACCTGAAGTGCATTACGGGCGAACTACAATGCTCAGAAGAGGAGTCATATTTGGCTTTTTGAGAGCAAATTTTGCTCGGGGGGCATGTCGCATTTAGGAAGCCCCTATGGTGCCAGGACAGCAAAAAAAACGACATGGCATACCATTTTGGAAACTAGACTCCTTGAGGAACGTAACAAGGGATAAAGTGAACCTTAATACCCCACAGATGTTTCACGACTTTTGCATGTGTAAAAAAAAAAACAATTTTTTTACCAAAAATGCTTGGTTTAGCAAAAATTTTACATTTTTAAAAAAGGTAATAGCAGAAAATACCCCCCAAAATTTTAAGCCCAATTTCTCCCGATTTAGAAAACACCCAATATGGGGATGAAAAGTGCTCTGCTGGCGCACTACAGGTCTCAGAAGAGAAGGAGTCACATTTGGCTTTTTGGAAGCAAATTTTGCTCTGGGGGCATGCCGCATTTAGGAAGCACCTATGGTGCCAGGACAGAAAAAAAAAGCACATGGCATACCATTTTGGAAACTAGACCCCTTGGGGAACGTAACAAGGGGTAAAGTGAACCTTAATACCCCACAGGTGTTTCACGACTTTTGCATATGTAAAAAAATATATATTTTTTTTACACTAAAATGCTTGTTTTCCCCCAAATTTAACATTTTTACAAGGGATAATAGCAGAAAATACCCCCCAAAATTTGTAACCCCATCTCTTCTGAGTATGGAAATACCCAATAAGTGGACGTGAAGTGCACTGGGGGCGAACTACAATGCTCAGAAGAGAAGGAGCATCATTTAGCTTTTGGAGAGAGAATTTGGCCATGTGCATTTCCAAAGCCCCCCCCGTGGTGCCAGAACAGTGGACCCCCCCACATTTGACCCCATTTTTAAAACTACACCCCTCACGGAAGGTAATAAGGGGTGCAGGGAGAATTTACACCCCACTGGCATTTGACGGATCTTTGGAACAGTGGGCTGTGCAAATAAAAAATTTTATTTTTCATTGTCACAGACCCCTGTTTCAAAGATCTGTCAGATACCTGTGGGGTGTAAATGCTCACTGTACCCCTTGTTACATTCCGTGAGGGGTGTAGTTTCCAAAATGGGGTCACATGTGGGTATTTATTGTTTTGCACTTATGTCAGAACCGCTGTAAAATCAAATTTACATGGTGCATTCTCCCTTCTGAGCCTTGTTGTGCGTCCCCAGAACACTTTGCGCCCACATATGGGGTATCTCCGTCCTCAGGAGAAATTGCGTTACAAATTTTGGAGGCTTTTTTTCTTTTACCGCTTGTGAAATTTTAAAGTATGGGGCAACACCAGTATGTTAGTGTACAAAAATGTTTTTTTTTTTACACTAACATGCTGGTGTAGACCCCAACTTTACCTTTTCATAAGGGGTAAAAGGAGAAAAAGCCCCCCAAAATTTGTTAGGCAATTTCTCCCGAGTACGGCGATACCCCATATGTGGCCCTAAACTGTTGCCTTGAAATACGACAGGGCTCCAAAGTGAGAGTGCCATGCGCATTTGAGGCCTAAATTAGGGATTTGCATAGGGGTGGACATAGGGGTATTCTACACCAGTGATTCTTAAACAGGGTGCCTCCAGCTGTTGCTAAACTCCCAGCATGCTTGGACAGTCAATGGCTGTCTGGAAATGCTGGGAGTTTTTGTTTTGCAACAGCTGGAGGCTCCGTTTTGGAAACACTGCTGTAGGATACGTTTTTCATTTTTATTGGGGGGGAAGGGGTGGTGGGGGGGGCAGTGTACGTGTGTATATATAGTGTTTTACTCTTTATTTTATGTTAGTGTAGTGTTTTTAGGTTACATTCACACTGACGGCGGATTACACTGAGTCTCCCGCTAGGAGTTTGAGCTGCGGCTGCTGCAGCTCAAACTTGAAGCAGGGAACTCACTGTAATCCGCCGCCAGTGTGAATGTAACCTGTACATTCACATGGGAGGGGGGGGGGCAAAACTACAACTCCCAGCATGCACTGACAGAACGTGCATGCTGGGAGCTGTAGTTTTGCAACAGCTGGAGGCACACTGGTTGGAAAATACTGAGTTAGGTAATAGAACCTATTACCTAACTCGGTACTTCCCAACCAGTGTGCCTCCAGCTGTTGCAGAACTACATCTCTCAGCATGTACTGATTGCCAAAGGGAATGCTGGGAGATTTAGTTATGCAACAGCTGGAGGCACGCAAGTACAACTCCCAGCATGCCGAGACAGCCATTTGCTGTTCCTGAATGCTGGGAGTTGTAGTTTTGCAAGATTTAGAGGGGTTCAGGCTGGAGATCACTGACAGTGGTCTCTAAACTGTGGCCCTCCAGATGTTGCAAAACTACAAATCTCAGCATGCTAAGACAGCAAACTGCTGTCTGGGCATGCTGGGAGTTGTAGTTTTGTAATATCTGGAGGGCTACACTTTAGAGACCACTGTCAGTGATCTCCAGCCTGAACCCCTCTAAATCTTGCAAAACTACAACTCCCAGCA
Source organism: Hyla sarda (assembly GCF_029499605.1). Taxonomy (NCBI): domain Eukaryota; kingdom Metazoa; phylum Chordata; class Amphibia; order Anura; family Hylidae; genus Hyla; species Hyla sarda. Next base: position 319,586,308 of record NC_079193.1, read on the forward strand.
TGCCAACACAGCAAACAGCTGTCAAGGCATGGTGGGAGTTGTAGTTTTGCAACATCTGGAGGGCGACAGTTTAGAGACCACTCTCTAAACTGTTGCCCTGCAGATGTTGCTAGGCAACAGACTCCTGGACATGCGGCGTCATACTCACCTCCACCGCCGCCATGATCCCAGCCTCCGCCGTCATCTGGAGCTCCGCCGCCGGGTAAGTGACCGCCGCCGCCGCTACTACACGGTTCCCCCCGCTGTGCCCGGACACCGATGGGTGGGCATAGCGGGGGGAACCGAACTTTAACCCCCCCACCCCCAGTCTGCTATTGGTCGGCCGCTCCGCCAATCAATAGCAGGGATAGGAGGGGGTGGCAACCCTGCCACCTCACTCCTATCTCTTCAAGGGGGATCGAGGGTGTCTTGGACACCCCCGATCCCCCTTATTTTATCGCGGCGCCGCCGTTGATGGGCAGGGGGAGAGTGTATTCCTATATAGTGTGCAGATGTATTGTGTGAACATGTCTGTGAAGCCTTTGTGTATAGTGTGGTGTGTATGTACTGCATGTATATACACATGTATGGTATATGTGTGAATATGTGTATGTAAGTGTGTATATGTATAGTATTTTATGTATGTTATATGCAGTGTTGTATCTGTCACTAGGCCAACAAGGCCCAGGATTGATGCAGCACTTATTGCAGTGGTGGTCACAAATCGCATGGCGCCCCTGAAGTACACTAATGTTGTGTATATAAGTTTTTATATTTGTCTGTAATCAGTGTTTCCCAACCAGGGTGCGACCAGCTGTATTGGCTGTCTGGCCATGCTGGGAGTTGTAGTTTTGCAACAGCTAGAGTCACCCTAGTAGTGAAACACTGATTTATGCATGTGTGTGTATTTATCAATGTCTCACAACCAGAGTGCCTCCAGCTGTTGCAACTGCTGAAAGCACTCTGGTTGGGAAATGCACACACACACACACCCACATATTTATATTAAGGGATGTGGGACTCCTATCACCCGACACCAGGGACATACTACTGGTGGTTGTAGTCGTGCTATGTTCCTTTACATACTGGTGGTTGTAGTAGAGCTATGTTCCTTTACATACTGGTGGTTGTAGTAGAGCTATGTTCCTTTACATACTGGTGGTTGTAGTTGAGCTATGTTCCTTTACATACTGGTGGTTGTAGTCGTGCTATGTTCCTTTACATACTGGTGGTTGTAGTCGTGCTATGTTCCTTTACATACTGGTGGTTGTAGTTGAGCTATGTTTGTGTGGAGGTGATTTTGAGGAGATCAAGCATATAATGGCCTATAACCAAACCAGTGTTTCCCAACCAGGGTGTCTCCAGCTGTTGCAAAACTACAACTCCCAGCATGCCCAGATGAGTTTTGCAACAGCTGAAGACACCCTGGTTGGGAAACTCTGAATCAAACATTCCCAGAACAAAATAAAAGAAGAATAGAACTACAGAAGTAATTTTTTCACGTTCGTGTTTTCCTCCTCACATTCTAAAAATCATAACGTTTTCCATTTTCCACCTATATACCCATATAAGGGCTTGTTTTTTGCATCAGAAATCGTACTTTGTAATGACTTCAATCATTTCACCACAAACTCTATGACAAAACAGAAAAATATTTGTGGGGCAAAAGTAAAAACAAAACAGCAATTTTGTAACTTTTGAGGGCTTCTGATTCTACGCAGTGCACTTTTCGGTAAAAATGACACTTTATTTTTATTCTGTAGGTCCATACGGTTACAAGGATATCCAATTTATATAGGTTTTATTTTATTTTTCTACTTTAAAAAAATTATATCTACATGCACCAAAATTCGTGTTTAACCCCTTAACGACGCAGGACGTATATTTACGTCCTGCGTCGGCTCCCGCGTTATGAAGCGGGGTCGCGCTGCGACTCCACATCACATCGCATCGGTCCCGGCGCTCAATGGCCGGGACCCGCAGCTAATACCACACATCGCCGATCGCGGCAATGTGCGGTATTAACCCTTTAGAAGCCGTGGTCAAAGTTGACCGCTGCTTCTAAAGCGAAAGTGAAAGTATCCCGGCTAGTTAGTCGGGCTGTTCGGGACCGCAGGGTGAAATCGCGGCGTCCCGAACAGCTTACAGGACACCGGGAGGGCCCTTACCTGCCTCCTCGGTGTCCGATCGACTAATGACTGCTCCGTGCCTGAGATCCAGGCAGGAGCAGTCAAGCGCCGATATCACTGATCACAGGCGTGTAAATACACGCCAGTGATCAGCATAAGAGATCAGTGTGTGCAGTGTTATAGGTCCCTATGGGATAACAATGATCAGTGTGTGCAGTGTTATAGGTTCCTATGGGAGCTATAACACCGCAAAAAAAAAAACAAAAAAAAAAAACATGTTAATAAAGGTCATTCAACCCCTTTCCTAATAAAAGTTTGAATCACCCCCCTTTTCCCATAAAAAAAAAAAACAGTGTAAATAAAAATAAACATATGTGGTATCACCGCGTGCGTAAATGTCCGAACTATAAAAATATATCATTAATTAAACCGCACGGTCAATGGCGTACGCGCAAAAAAAATCCAAAGTACAAAAAAACGTATTTTGGTCACTTTTTATACCATTAAAAAATGAATAAAAAGTGATCAAAAAATCCGATCAAAACAAAAATCATACCGATAAAAACTTCAGATCACGGCGCAAAAAATGAGTCCTCATACCGCCCTGCACGTGGAAAAATAAAAAAGTTATAGGGGTCAGAAGATTACATTTTTAAACGTATAAATTTTCCTGCATGTAGTTATGATTTTTTCCAGAAGTGCGACAAAATCAAACCTATATGAATAGGGTATCATTTTAACCGTATGGACCTACAGAATAATGATAAGGTGTCATTTTTACCAAAATATTCACTGCGTAGAAACAGAAGCCCCCAAAAGTTACAAAATGGCGTTTTTTCTTCTATTTTGTCGCACAATGATTTTTTTTTCCCCGTTTCGCCGTGAATTTTTGGGTAAAATGACTAATGTCACTGGAAAGTAGAATTGGCATTGCAAAAAATAAGCCATAATATGGATTTTTAGGTGGAAAATTGAGAGGGTTATGATTTTTAAAAGTTAAGGAGGAAAAAAACGAAAGTGCAAAAACGGAAAAACCCTGAGTCCTTAAGGGGTTAAAATTGTCATCTTCTGACCCCTAAAAGTTTTTTATTTTCCGGCATATAGCGTGGTATGAGGGCTCATTTTTTGCGCCGTGATCTGAAGTTTTTATCAGTATCATTTTTGTTTTGACCGCTTTTTACAAAAAAAATGTATATTATAAAAAATATGCTATTTTTTATAGTGCCTTTTTTTTTTATTTGAGCCCCTGCCCTCCAAAATGTCTGTGCACGTCCCTGTTTATGGGGTATTTCTAATAATGAAGGCCCTTCAGATCCACTTCAAAACTTAACTGGTCCCTGAAAAACTCAGATTTTGGAAAATTCCTCTGATGTCTTCCAAAAGTAAAAACATGTAAACTTTATGATGCAATCATAACGTAGATATATTGTATATGTGAATCAATATATCATTTATTTGGTATGTCTATTTTCCTTACAAGCAGAGAGCTTCAATGTTAGAAAAATGCAAAATTTTTAATTTTTTCATCAAATTTTGGATTTTTTCACCAAGAAAGGATGCAAGTATCGATGAAATTTTACCACTAACATAGAGTATTATTAATGCTTAAAGTGACAGTGGTCAGATGAGCAAAAAATGCTCTGGTCCTTAAGGTGAAAATGGGCTTGGTCCTTAAGGGGTTAAAATGATTATCCATGTTGAACAAAAACGTTATTGGTTGTTGAGGCAATCTCCTTCCTATGTATTTTTCTTACAGCAGGGACAATATATTGGAAACATTGTGGGGGAAAAAAAACTATCCTGTGACAAGCCCCACCCCCCCAAAAAAAACACCCACAATATACCACACCCATAACAAAGCCACACCCATATTGCCGGCACACCAAGCAACTTTGAAAAAAGTTTTGGCACAGCACTACCAGAAGGTTGCCTACCCCTGCGCTAGACCATGTGAAATTGTCTCCTACCCAATCAGGGTGTACCTCTGCTCTCACCATGGTGGATCATTACTCCAAATGGGTTGTTGTTGTACCCATCCAAGATCTCACAGCCAAGACAGCAGCCCAGATGTTCTACTCTAAATCGTTGCAAACCCTTGGATGTCCTGAGTCTGTCCTAACTGATCGTGGAATGGCCTTTGAGGCCCAACTCTTCCAAAAATATGTCTGTTCCGCGGCTGCAAGAAACTTCGAACCGCCACCTATTACCCTCAGGGAAATGGGCTCTGTGACCGCATCAACCAAGTCTTCATCCATATGCTACGAGCAGCCTCTGTGTCAAGACAAGAAGAATGGCCCCGGTTACTGCCCAAGTTGTTGGAAATTTACAACAATACAGTACACTGCTCCACTGGAGATCATCTACTTGATGATGGGACGAAATGGGTAATTGCCTCAAAACCGGACGTTTAGGTTGCAAGCCCCGAAAAAAACATGACAGAAACTATACAATTCTGGTATTGCTGTAATCAGGCCGGTCTAAAGTATCAAAATGACATGTTAGCTCAACCACAAGGTAAATGGCATAGAAAAGAAAACCACCAAACCTGCTAAATTATCTTTTACTATTTCAATTTCGCTTCACCAATATTTTTGTTTTTGTTTTGGAGAATATGTTATGTAAAAATTAAAAGGTATCATTATAGTAGTTAGTTATGGCTATAATATGGCAAGGAAGGAAAAAAAAAGAGTGTAAAAGCGAAAATTGGCCCGGACAAGTGGATCGTCATGAGGGAAAAGTAGATTTTTCTCCGTTTTACTCCCGTGGACAAGTAGTTTTTATTAAATTTCCACACCCGTGCCTCAGTAAAGCTGCCATTGTTCCATAACTTGGCATCAGAGTAATTATTTGCCCATTGCCTGGCCCAGGATCCAGCGGTATACCTTCAGGTGGTGCAAAGGTTAAACCATGCCCTGACGTCATGAACACAAGGTGTTAATGCCATCTGTCTCTAGGGTAACAACATCTGCCCTCATCACACCCTCACCACATTATCATGATGTGTCAGACTACCATTGCTGTTTATCATGCATAAAATGAGCATAAAATGTGTTATCTACATATATATGATGAAAACTAAAAAGAAAAGACATTGTGCAGTGAGCGAGTGCTGTGCAGAGCTTCCTGACTTTGGACTTATGTCAGTCCGACATGAGACCAAAGTTTATGCACAGAGCATAGATAGGTGGATAGCACAGATAAGTAGGGAGACCCCTAGTGGTAGAAATTTCAGGTACAAAAAAAAAAAACAGGGATCAATTTTTTTTAACAGCAAATAAATTACAAACTTTATTTCACAAATCCAATGCCATACCAAAACTTTTGTTTTATGACAGGTACTTTGCACCTAAAAAATCCATATGATGGCTTATTTTTTGTGCCACCAATTTAACTTTGCAGTAACATCAGTCATTTGACCCAAAAATCTATGGCGAAACGGAAAAGATATAATTGTGCGATGAAATTGAAGAAAAAACACCATTTTGTAATGATATATTTTTGTAGTTCGCACATTTACGCACGCGGCGATACCACATGTTTATATTTATTTTTATTTACTTTTTTTATGGGAAAAGGGGGGTAATTTGGACTTTTATTAGGGAAAGGGTTAAATGGTATTTATGAATTTTTTTTTACACTTTTTTTTTTTTGCAGTGTTATAGCTCCCATAGGGGGCTATAACACTGCACACATTAATCTTATACACTGTTCACTGCAAAGCCATAGCTTTGCATTGATCAGTGTCATCGGCGGTCGATTGCTCAAGCCTGCATCTCAGGCTTGGAGCAATCAATCGCCGAAGGGACACGCCGGAGGAAGGTAAGAGGACCTCCGCTCGCGTCCCAGCTGACCGGGACACCACATCTTCACTGCGGTGGTCCCGATCAGCCCCACTGAGCAGCCGGGACCCGGCTTCAGATATATGTATCTGAAGCCGGGACCGACCCTATATGACACGGGGTCACCACGTCACCTCGCGTTATATCGCGAGAGCCGGCCAAGGACGTAAATATACGTCCTTGGTCGTTGAGGGGTTAAAGTGGTACTTCGCACATCTTATCCACTATTCCACCGCAGACATCCGCTCCACGGAGCGAACTTCGCTCTGTGCCTGATAAATGGCGATGCAGCGCTGACATCGCCGCCATGACCCTTCCCATAGACTTACATTGAGGGGGTGTAGCCATGATGTCACGAGGGGCCATGGCTGAGTCTCTGGTGCGACAGGGAGGCTGTAGGGGGTCCCAACAGCGAGACCCCTGTGATCAGATATCTAGGGACGGAGTACCCCTTTAAGTTTAAAGACTCCCCAAAACCTGTGCAGAGGAAAATTTGCCCAGTTATCCATAGCAACCAATGAGAGAGCTTCTTTCATTTTTCAGAGGCCTTGTTAAAAATGAAAGAAGCGATCTGATTGGTTGCTAAGGGCAACTGGGCAACTTTTCCTCTGGACAGGTTTTGATAAATCTCCCCCCATGTAATAACAAAAACAATAATAAAAAACTAAACAACAGATTTTAGGAAACCACTCTTTATTGACAATATATCTTCGAGATGAACCATGTTGTTATACATAGTGCAGCTATTTAGTTCTGATATAAACTATAATATAGGAAGTGATAGCATGGAAAGATTTGATTTTAATTATATTTTTTATAAATGATTTATATACAAAAAAAATATATTATATATTATAATATTACATTTTAATGTATTCCAACATAGTCATTACAACGATGGCCAAAGTAGCCATAGGAATCGTTCACACAGCAGAAAATATGCATGTGTGAACCTATCCATACAGTGGATAATGTCTGTGAACCAGTTGACCGCTCTACTTCTGTCATAGCTTTATTGAGCTTCTATGGAAGACGAATATAACAAGGATTCATTATTTCATGAATGACTGTTGCTCTTAAATTTAGCAAGTCAAGACAATACTGTTTACCAACAATACAACAGATAAACGTATTTTTAAGATCCAATTACACTTAAATAAATGTCTATATATATATATATATATATATATATATATATATATATATATATATATATATTATATCCACCGCTAGCTGAAAGTTATGGCGTCACATGGAATGTCTTTTATGCGGGCCCCTTCTTCTATAAAGTTGAACCATGTAGCAAATCAACCAATCTCACTTCCTTTCAAATTCTATTTTGGACAGATCATTTTGAATCCCATTATGTTGGAGATCAAAATGATATTTTTCTTTCATGAGAGCTGCAGATATTGCTGAACCGCTTTGCTCTTCACATATCCCGAGGACAATGTTACAATAGAAAAAAAAAAGAAAAAACCATGTGCTATATTTAGATCTTGCTTTCTCCCATTAACCCCCTAGTGAGCATAAATACTTCAGTGACAAGACCCAAGCCTTACATTGTTCCAATATACTGGTTTTGACAAGGAAAGTTATTGTTTTGTATGGTATTTACAAAGTTATACTCTTGGGCTAGGTTTCCACTTGTTTGTTTGTTTTTTTGTCAAGAACGCCAATAAAAAAGCCCATTCTGCAGCATGGCTTTTTTTTTTTTGTGAAAAAACGCTTCAGCCAGATGTTAGCTAGAAGTCAATAGTTAACTGCAAAATGCCATATCCACTTGGCGTTTTTCAGTTTAGCATTTTTTTAATCCTTTTGGCGTTTTTGGGCTCCTTGGCAGTTTTTAAAAACGACCTCTTGTTGAGACTTTGGCGTTTTTTTTTTAGGAAAATCTTGGCGTTTTCCTCCCATAGAAGTCTATGGGAGTGGAAAAACTCCAAGAAAAACAGCATGTGTGGTTTATCTTTGGTATTTTTGCAGGTGGTTTTTATTCCTTTTTGGACTTTAGCCATCCAAAAAAGTGATGGAGATACCTTTTTTATAAAAATTTCGTAGGGTACCATTAAAAAAATTATACCGTATTTATCGGGGTGTACCACGCACCGGCCTATAACACGCAACCTCATTTTACCAAGGATATTTGGGTAAAAAAAGTTTTTTACCCAAATATCCATGGTAAAATGAGGGTGCGAGTGTGCGCATGTATACCCCGATACACCCCCGGAAAGGCAGTGGGAGAGAGGCCGTTGCTGCCGGCTTTTCTCCCCCTGCCTTTCCTGGGGTCTAGAGCGCTGTTGCCGGCCCTTCTCTCCCCCTGGCTATCGGCGCCGCTGCCCGTTCTGTCCCCCTGACTATCGGTGCCGGCGCCCCATTGCCGGCGCCGATAGCCAGGGGGAGAGAAGCGGCGACAACAGCCAGGGGGAGAGAAGGGGCAGCGGCACCCATTGCCGGCGCCGCTGCCCCGTTGCCTCCCCCCATCCCCGGTGGCATAATTACCTGTTGCCTGGGTCGGGTCCGCGCTGCTGCAGGCCTCCGGCGTGCGTCCCCTGCGTCGTTGCTATGCGCTGCATGGCGCGGCGCATGACGTCAGTGCGCCGTGTATAGCAACGATGCAGGGGACGCACGCCGGAGGCCTGCAGCAGCGCGGACCCGACCCCGGCAACAGGTAATTGTGCCACCGGGGATGGGGGGAGGCAACGGGGCAGCGACGCCGGCAATGGGTGCCGCTGCCCCTTCTCTCCCCCTGGCTGTCGGCGCCGCTTCTCTCCCCCTGGCTATCGGCGCCGGCAATGGGGCGCCGGCACCGATAGTCAGGGGGACAGAACGGGCAGCCGTGCCGATAGCCAGGGGGAGAGAAGGGCCGGCAGCAGGGCTCTAGACCCCAGGAAAGGCAGGGGGAGAGAAGCGGGCAGCGACGGCCTCTCTCCCCCTGCCTTTCCTGGGGGTGTATCAGCGTATAACACGCACATAGACTTTAGGCAAAAAAAATTTGCCTAAAAAGTGTGTGTTATACGCCGATAAATACGGTAATTAAAAATATACGGTAGTGAAGGAAAAAATTGTATTTAACAAAATGTATCTTTTTTATAACAAAGTTTTAATACATTTTTAAACAGGGAACAATTTATGTTTGCAGGCAGAGCACTAAAAATGTTGTGTGTGTGTGGTTTTTCACTGTTCCATGATGGGAGTAGTAGTACCTGTACTAATTGACAGATCGACGGCTCCGTTGTGATCCTTCTGTATAATGTGTAGATGCGGCCGGCTGCTGTTTAATGGTCCCTTGCACTGCCGTATATATCCACCTATTCATTTTTCCCGCAGAGAGCTGTGATTGGCCAGATGGTTTGGGTGACACCAAGCTGTCTTAAGCTTACTGTAGGTGTCACGGACTTGGTGCCCCTTAATGAGGAATGCAGCACAGACCTTGCATTTTATACCCCCTTTTTTCATCTGCTTTACAGCATGATTAACTAAGGGGTTAACGGATTAACTGATAGGTGGGCTGGGTTGGAGAGGTGGGCCGTTAGCTAGGGCAGGAGAAGCGCTCCCTCCCCTTTCCTCACACTAGCGGCAGCCGTCGGAAGGGAAAGCTCTGCAGCAGTCCCTGTCTGTGAGTAAAATCCATCAGTTAAAGCAGCAGTCACCACTGAAGGGGAAGACCCCAGTGAGCGTAGCCAAGATGTTTCCCTGGCTCGAGCGCTACCCCCAATAGACAAGCGGCGGAACAGCTGAGGTTGGGTTTTTTGTATGATTTCTTTATTCCATTTGTTCCATCCAGTTGTCCTGTTTTGTCTTCTAACTTGCTTTTTGCCAGGAAACACCCTGATGCCCTCAGAGAGAAGATAGGTAAGGAAGTGAATTTGGGCAGGCTTGAGGGTCCTTTTCTTTCTCCCCCTTTTTCCAAATTCCGGGTTTCCCCTCTGGGTATTGTTCCTAAGAAAGACAATGGGAAATTCCAGCTCATTCATCATCTTTCGCACCCCCAGGGTACATCAGTTAATGATGGCATCTCCAAGGGGGAGTCGTCGGTATTCTACGTCTCCTTTGACAAGGCAGTTATAGGTGGTTTTGCCAAAGTCTGATATCGAGTTCGCCTTTAGGCTTCTCCCGGTTCATCCGGACTGTTACCATCTGTTAGGCTGCCAGGTTGATGGGTCATTTTATTATGACACCTGTTTGCCTATGGGATGTTCCATTTCGTGCCACTATTTTGAGTTGTCCACCACTTTCTTGGCATCGGTGGTGTGTTATGAAACTGGTGTTTGATCCATCATTCACTACCTGGACGATTTTCTTTTTGTTTCCCTGGGTGATTCCCCACAGTGCCATATGCTTCTTACTACTTTCTGTTCCCTCATGAGCAGGTTTGGTGTTCCACTGTCAGCCGAGAAGACGGAGGGTCCTAGCACTTGTTTGTCTTTCTTGAGTATCGAAATTGATACTGCATCCATGGTCTTCCATCTTCCGGCTGATAAGCTGTCCAGACTGGTAAGTGTTATTGAGGGTTTCTGCTCAGTTAGCAAAGTTACTCTTAAGCAGCTTCAGTCCCTGTTGGGTTTGTTGGTATTTGCCTGCTGCATTATGCCCATGGGCAGGGCCCTGGCCACAAAAGGTGTCCGCAGACCTGATCACCATATTAAATTGTCCTCACCTCTATAGTGTATCTTTTGGTGTGACGGGAATTTCTTAGCCGCTACAATGGTCGAACTTGCCTGCAGGCTTCTGAGGCCAGTAATGTTGAACTGTCCTTGTTCACTGATGCGGCTGCTTCAGTGGGTGATGGGGCGATTTTGGGTTCTCATTGGAGTGCCGAGGCATGGCCCCCTTCCTGGCGGGAGGAGGGACTCTGTCGCAACCTTACGCTCCTTTAGCTGTTCCCTATCGTTGGGGCTGGAGCTCAGGGATCGTAAGGTCTGTTTTTGGACTGATAATTTAAGTGTAGTACATTGCATTAATGGTTTGTCCTCATCTTCCCATCCAGTGCTGGACCTGCTTCGGCATTTAGTTCTTAGATGCTTGCAGTATAATATTTGGTTCCGTTCTCGCCATGTGCCAGGTTTAGATAATGTGTTGGCTGACTCTCTCTCTCGTTTCCAATTACAGGTGTTTAGAACGCTGTGTCCAGGGGCGGCTCCAGAGGGTCTGCATTACCCAAGGTACATCTGGGAGTTGGTGACAACCGATTGATGCCGCTCATTTCCTCATCGGTGGCGCGGAGGGACTGGATGGGGGTGGCGGGTGATAGAGATGTCACTTTAGGTAATGAGGTTCGTTTTTCTGTAACGGTTGAAACCTGTTGGGTTTACGTGATGCGGGTGTTTCGGTCATGGTGTCCAGGCGGAGGCTAGGTGGAGTTGGTTTTCACCAAAAATTACGGGGTTGGTTGAATATCACTAAAACGGTTTTACATTCAGTATGCTTTGAAGGGCTTTGAAGGGCTAGGATCGTCTTCATGTTCGTATCGCAGGAGTGTCGCAGGCCCGTGTCTTTTGCTCTCCTTCAGTCTTTAATTGATGCGGCTCAGTGAGTCTGTGCTTCTCCGTAGGAAGGTTTGTTAAGGGCAGCTTTCAGTCTAGCTTTCTATGGGGCTCTGTGTGTGGGTGAGCTCTTCCCCTCCTCAAAGGGGGCCGCTGGGGGTCTCATGCGGGACAATGTTATGGTGTTGAATGGTGTACTGCAACTCTGAGTACAGCGATCTAAGACAGATAAGCTGTCTGTTGGTTCTTGGTTTTTGCTTAGGACCATGGGAGGGGTTGCTTGACCTGTCTCTTCTGTTTCTGATTTTCTATTAGTTCGTCCTGTTCATGGTGACAAATTTCTGGTGCACTCTGATGGTGTCCCCCTCACTCGCTATCCATTTGGTTCCATTTTCAAGCTTTGTTTGTCTGCTCTTAGTCTTTCCCCCTCTGAGTATGGTACCCACTCTTTTTGCATTGGGGCAGCTACTGAGGCCTCTCGGGCAGGGTTTGATGGGGCTGACATTCAAAGACTTGGTTGGTGGAAATCTTATTGTTATGCTAGCTATATTCGTCCTGAGTTGCTGTTATAATGCCTTTTTCTTGCAGGTCCTTCTCCGGTGGTGTATATTCTCGGACACTCATACATACACCGGGAAGCTCAGAGGGCTGGTACCCACCCAGGTGGTCGTTCCCTGGGATTTCATCAGGTGGAGCTGAGGTGGCGTGGCAGTCCAGGCCTTCGGTGGTCCGGGTGCTGACCAATTGCATTACAATTGCTGGTATGTCCCGTGGTCCAGTGGTGCTTGTTATCCATGCCGGGGGTAACAACATCTGTTTCATTAGAGTCCCTGAGCTCCTTGTTCTTATGCACACAGATTTACAAAGGATCATGCTCCTTTTCCCTCAGGTCGTTATACATTAAAGGTAGGGGTCAAGCCCTGGTAGAAGTATAAGACATACAACAAGTCTGGGTGACACCAGGATGTCTTAAGCTTAGGTGTCACTGACTTGGTGCCCCTTAATGAGGAATGAAGCACAGACCTCTGCATTTTATACCCACTTTTTGAATCTGCTTTACAGCATTATTACCTCCTCCTGCTGCAGGGAGCTAAGGGGTTAACTGATAGGGTGGCTGGGTTAGAGAGGAAGTGGGCCTTTAGTTAGGGCAGGAGAAGCGCTCCCTCCCCTTTCCTCACACTAGTGGCAGCTGTCGGACGGGAAAGCTCCCCACCCTCCCACCTTTATAATGTAGGTGTCATTTGTTTTGTTTTTTATGTTTTGTAAAACCCTGTTTAAAAAAAAATAATAATAATTGGAGATTATAACAAGTTTTTAAAACCTTTTCCTATAAGGTAACTTCTTGTATACTGCTTTGTTTCTTTGGATTTCTGTTATCCCATTTGATTCCTCTTTGGATGTGTTTTTGATTATGCTTTCTTTAAGTCACAGCTGGCTCAAAAGCTCTATAACTTCCAACTCGAGCTTCACTCGAGGTGGAAGTTATAGAGCTTTTGAGCATGTTTAAAGGACAACTGTAGTGCAAGACTTTTATATATTCCTGTGCCCGGGCCTCAAGAATAAACAAAATAAACTCTAACATTCCTTCCTACGTGCCCCCGTTGGTCCGGCACAGGCCTCACAGTCCAGCGGTGCTAACCTCATTCAACTTCCTGGAGACAGGGACGCCGCAGAGCCGTCGGCATATCACCGGCCGCAGCGATGTCCCGCCCTGGCCGGTGATAGGCTGAGCCCACTGTCATGGGTGGGACATCGCTGCAGCCGGTGATACGCCGATAGCTCTGCGGCGTCCCCGTCCCAGGAAATTGAATGAGGTTAGCACCGCTGGACCGTCAGGCCTGTGCCGGACCAACGGGGGCATGTAGGAAGGTATGTTTAAGTTTATTTTGTTTATTTTTGAGGCCCGGGCACAGGAATATATAAAAGTCTTACACTACAGTTGTCCTTTAAGGTTGATAATAAAGCTGTGGCCAACCCCCATTGTCCATTAAAAGAGAGACTGTTGTCCTGGTTTTATTTTACATAAAAGGTAGGGATCAAGCCCCGGTAGAAGTATAAGACATACAACAAGTCCCAGCCAATCACAACTCTCTGTGAGAAATATGAATAGGTGTGTATATATATATATATACACATCAGTGCAGGGAACCATAGAAGAGTGGCCGCCCGCCACTCTGGAGGATCACAGCGGGTGTCTGGAGTGACAATCGCTGCCATCCGTCTATTAATGCAGGTACCACAGCTCCCAGCATGGAGCAGAATGTGCTCCATGTTGGGAGCAGTAGTACCTGCAGTAAGGGACAGATCAAAGCAAATGTCACTCCTCCTGACACCCGATGCGATCATCCTGATGTCAATTTCGGGACTCAGCTGTGCTCACGGCTACAGAGTCGGGAGACCAGCTGATGCTGAGCAGTAGATATATGTCCTATATCTACAACCTAGCAAGAACTTACAGCGAGCCTGCAATGTGTATACAGTATACACATTGCTGGCTCACTTAACTCCTTGCTGAGCTGAGCGCTATGCACCAGCCCAGCAAGGAAAGAGTTAACTTACACTGCTGGACAGTGTAGGTTAACCCCTTGGGTGGTTTATTTTATATACAGCTATCTATAGATAGCTTTATATAGTGTATACAGAAGACGAAGTCCGCTTACTTCCCTCCAGTCCCGGCTGGGTCCGTGTAGCTCCGCCCCTAATGACATCATCACCAGGGGCTGAGCTACACTGGCCCAGCCTAGACAAGTGCAAGGGAGGTAAGTGGACGTCGGCTTCTGTATGTATAAAGCCTGATGGGCTGTGTTTGTGCGAGGGGCGGAAGTAATTATCGCTCCCTGCACTTCCAGGTGGGGCTCATTGGGAACAGGTGGGGGCGTGTGTATATAACTTCCCCCTCTCCTACAGGGGCGGAGCACGTGTCGTTTGTGGAACCCTCCCAACCCTCCCTTATCTTATTCCTTCACTATAGTGCATGCCCTCTATAGGCGTGCCCTCATTGCGCGGTTATGGCACAACTCAGACCGCTATGCTAGGGTGAGATCTTGTATAGGTATGTAGGCAATCTTTCCTGTCACTAGTACACGTATGGAGCCCCGATCACAAACACTATATACAGCTATCTATAGATAGCTGTATATACTGTATACCGCCCAAAGGGGCTATAGGAGCAGGGAGTCCTGTCATTATAGTGACTGGATTCCTGGCTCCTGTATAGTATACATAGGGCACACTATGCACCCCTGTATACTATAGGGCCGGCGGAGGGGAATAGTGATTGCTATACGTCACTCCTCATCTCCTTACATTCTGTGGACCGGGCGCTCAGCTTCCAACCCATAGAGTGGTACCTGAAGACAGTGAAAAAAAACGCCACACGGTACAAAATTGGCTGTTTTCACAAACAAGTAAAAACGCCAGAAAAACTGCCAAAACACAGGAAAAAGCTGTGGCAGTTTTTATAGCATTTTTGCTGGCATTTTCTTAGGTGTAAAAAAAAAAAAAAAAAAAAAAAAAAAAAAACAAGTGGAAACCTAGCCTTAAACCAAATTTTGTGAAAGTATCCATGAATATTAAGTGCAGGGTTGCATTTCTATTTCGTGCCAGGTGTCTAATTTTAGAAAATATAGTATTCCAGGGTATAACATGACTTTTTGATCTTTTTTAAATTTGTTATTAAGATTTTGTGTATATCACAATTTCGAAAATTGTCCAATACCCTTATATATGTTAATATTTATTTTAAGGCACCTAAAACTAGGTATCAGCAAAGTTATTAGACCACAGGTAACAGTAGAATTCAGAGAGGACCATACCTGATGCACGTGTTCTTGTCTAGACCCAGCATTTTATGGCACCACCAATATTTCATTCCCTGTATTATGTATTAAAGAATCACCACATGTCCACAGCTCGGGAGCTTTAGGTGAGTAATACCACCCACTAGAGCCCTGCACAGGACTGTTCTTCATCCCACTTCCACCTGTTCCTGCTGAATTTCTGACCATTACTGCCCGCTCCTGCAACATGTGTTCTTTCCCAGCCTGCTCCCGCCACATGGAAGTACAATCATTCCCAATCCCGCAACATGGATTTCCAATCATGAATTCCTCTCAGCGCTCTGTCACATGCAACACTGCTGGGAAGTAGCATCATCACAGCCTAACCTCCACAGAGTAGTCTGCTAGTATAGCCAGCAGGCATCTCTGAATGCCTGCACAGAAGGGAAAGCTGCCAGGAATTAGTGCAGATACCCAGTCCTGGTGGCTTTTCAGTTCTAAAAATGATGAGTGTGGTGTGCAGGACCCAAAGTATATTGTGTGACTGCTTATTCCTGCCCACAGAAAACAGAATACCTCCTGCACCTGAAAGTTTCTTCATGGGTCCCTTGGGAACCACAGGACTCCAATCCCGTTGCACTCTTCTACTAACCACCGCTAGCTGTCACATCCAAGGATATAAGGAAACAAAGCTCAGCTTTAGCTCTTCCTGTACTGGACTGAGGTTGGATTTCCCCTTTTAAGGGGGTATTCCGGCTTTATACATCTTATCCCCTATCCAGATGTATGATAAGATGTATGATCGCAGGAGTCCCGCCATTGTGGACCCCCATGATCTCGGTACAGCCCCTGGCATTCTGTGCCAGGCCCTGCCTCCGAGACGGGGACGTGATGTCAGGGCCACACCCCCTCCCATAGACATGAATGAAGGGGCCGTGGTGTGACGTCACTAGGGGGCATGGCCGTGGCATCATCTCCCCGTCTCAGAGGCAGCGCCCCGCACAGAATGCTGGAGGCTGCACCGAGATCGCGGGGGTCCCCAGTGGTGGGACCCCTGCGATCATACATCTTATCCCCTATCCTTTGGATAGGGGATAAGATGTAAAACGCCGGCATACCCCTTTAAGAACCCAATGCAAATTCAATATTTTTTTTTCTTTTCAAACAATATATTTTATTTCTGTACAGTATAGAAGTGAACTAACCCAATGGAACCTTTGCATTCTGATTATTCTTTGTCTAAAAACTACTGAACTCAATACACTTCATACTGTAGACTTTTACAATACTGAGATTGTTCTCTTTAGTTGCATTCTTTCTTCACAATAAAAGAGAATCTCCAGACAAGACGTCTGCTATAAAGCAGAAGGAAACGACTTCTTAACCTGTAGGTCACAAGATAGATTTATTTCATCTTTTTACGCTGGACATTTACTTGACATTGAGGCCCAACCTTTATCTACTGCAAACTCTTTAAAAGCCATTATTCTTCCACAATTGTCCTCAATAAACATGACTGTTTTTATAGGATGGAAACAACAGGGTTACTTAGTTTTAGAATCTTCGAAAATATCAGTCGGTGAAACCTCCATCAAAAGCTGCAGATAACAGGTGATTTTATCAAAGCCTGGGAACTTTAACTTGAAATGTACAAAGGGAATATAGATGATCACACTGCTTAACATAAACAGCAAAGCATAGAAATACTGAACTTTTGGGGACTGGATAATAGGTGCAAGAACCAGGAAAATGGACACCGCGATAACTCCAATGGCAATGGGAAGAAAGACCTAAAATGTAAAACCATAATACAAATTATCATACAAAGGCAATGTATGCTTATATATTATATTGATTGTATTAAAAACAACTGTCAACTAACAATTAGCGCTTCCATGTATAGCAATAAGACATGTGACCCTGGGTGCAACATAAAATCTAATGAGAACTTTTTTTGTAAATTAGTTTCAGGCTAAGGCTAAGTTTCTACTTGTTTTTTTGTCCTGCTTTTTGTGGGTTGTAAGAAACGCATGAAAAAACGCTTGAAAAAAAGGCCAGTGCAATTTCCTGCATCTGGCGTTTTTTTCATTTGTGTGGAAATTGCATTTTTGGATGCAGTAGTGATGGAAAAATATGTATTTAATGAAATTTATATTTTTTATTTCGAAATTTTAATACATTTTTAATAAAGTGTGTGTGTGTTTCACTTTTTTTTTCTCTTTTTTGAATTTTTTTAGGTAGTACTACTACTCCCAGCATGGAACACACTGTTCCATGATGGGAGTAGTAGTACCTGTACTATTAGACATATTGCCCGATATGATCGTCCATAATATAGCAGAGATGCGGAGCAGCTCTATACAGCGCTCGCATCTCTGCTCTGTACTCCGGTCAGTGATGTGAATAGAACATCACTCATTCATATTTTCCGCCCAGAGTGGTGATTGGCCGGATGGTTACATCCAATCACAGCTATCTGAGGGAGATATGAATGACTGATGTTCTATTCACATCACCAGCCGGAGTATAGTGCAGAGATGCGAGCGCTGTATAGAGCCGCTCCACATCTCTGCAATAGATAGGAGGATCACAGCAGATGTCAGGAGTGATACCCGCTGTGATCTTCCTTAACTGCAGGTACTACCACTCCCATCATGGAGCACACTCTGTTGCTTGTTGGGAGCAGTAGTACCTGCAGTTAAGGAAAGATCATAGCGGATGTCACTCCTGACACCCGCTATGATCCTCCTGTATAATGTATAGATGCAGCCGCTCTTCTATGGTCCCCTACACTGACGTATATATACACCTATTCATATTTCCCACAGAGTTGTGATTGGCTGGAACCATCTGGAAATATGAAGCTCTCTGCGGGAAATATGAATATGTGTATATATACGCACGATGGAACCCGGGGCGATCTGTCAATTAGTACAGGTACTACTACTCCCATCATGGAACAGTGTGTTCCATGCTGGGAGTAGTAGTACCACCTAAAAATAAAGAATAAAAAGTGAAAAACACACACAAACTACATTTTTATTATTGTCGGCTACATTTTTAGTGCCCTGCCCGCCCACATAAATTGATCCCTGTTTAAAAATTTATGAAAATGTTGTTATAAAAAAGATAAATTTCGTTAAATACAATTTTTTCCATAACTACTGTATCTTTTTTATTATTTTTTTTTTATGGTACCCTACGAAATGTTATTAAAAAAAGGTATCTCCATCACTTTTTGGATCCGAAAGAGAATAAAATCCGCCTGAAAAAACACCAAAGTTAAAACCCACATGGCTTTTTTCTTGGCGTTTTTTTTTACTCCCATATACTTCTATGGGAGAAAAATGCCAAGATTTCAGGGGAAAAAACGCCAGTGGCTCAACATGCTGCGATTTAGCAAAACCCCCAAGGAGTTGAAAAACGCCCAAAAATTTAGAAAAAATGCAAAAAGGATTAAAACAAACGCCAAACTGAAAAATGCCAAGTGGAAAAATAATTTAGCAATTTCTCATTGATTTACAGCTAACATCTGGCCGCAGCATTTTTTGGCCGAAAAAACGCCATGCGGCAGAGTTGCCATTTTTCTTAGCGTTTAAAAAAAAAAAAAAAAAGTAGAAACTTAGCCTCAGTGTGAATCCATATTAGAATGGAAAAGCCAAGTGATCTGAACCATTTTGAGCCATTGCCATTGGTGCTAGACTAGCCAGGGCCAATATTAAAAAAAACTGCCAATCTCATGGCGTCTTCTCATATAACATTGTCAAGAGTAAATCAAAAATAGTGTAATTAAGGTCTTAAATTGTTTAATAAACTTTATTCACTAAGGGTACATTCCCACACGGCGTATTTGCTGCGTATTTGCTGCTGCGTATTTTATTTTCTCTGTTGAAGTCAATGGGTAGGAAAATACGCAGCACCAAATACGCAGCAAATACGCAGCAAAATACGCTGTGTGGGAACGTACCCTAAGGGCGTGTTCACACATTCAGGTTTTTATTTGCAATTATTAAATACAAAGCTAGGATTGGATTTGAAAAGAGGAGAAGTCTCAGTCTTTCCTTTATTTATGTCCTCCATTTATGATCTGTTTCTGGCTTAGTATTGCAATTTAAATCCTGAACGTGTGAACTCAGCCTTAAAGGGGTACTCCGCTGATCAGCGTTTGGAACAAAACTGTTCCGAACACTGGAGCCGGTGCCGGTAGCTCGTGATGTCATAGCCCCACCCCCTCATGATGTCACACCCCTCCCCCTCAATGCAAGTCTATGAGACGCCATGCCCCCTCTCTGTCACGCCCCCTCCCATAGACTTGCATTGAAGGGGTGAGGCGTGACACCATGAGGGGGCAGGGCTATGACATCACGATCTACCGGCACCGGCTCCAGCGTTCGGAACAGTTTGTTCCAAACGCTGATCAGCGGAGTACCCCTTGTTCCAAACGTTGAGCAGTGGAGTAACCCTTTAAGCAGCTACCCGGTGATAAGGTAATTGTTAAGCTATTTTTATTGGCACCAGAAATTAAATTACTCACTTTCATTTAAATGACCAACTATGGCATAGGACAGGGGCTTTCCTAACATAATGATTCTTAAGTAGAGTGCTATGAGAGCCCTTCAGGGTGCCCTAGCACTTTCACAGTCAAGATGGTGACCAAAAGAATTGTACTCGCATCTCTCAAGCATGTCACATCCTCAGCACATCTTCTAGAAGGACCCTCTACTAAACCGGACACTTCCTGCTAAGGTGGATTTTGGGAAGGATGGTAAGTACTATACATGTACTTGAGAGGATTACTGCTTAGGAGGCTCTTGTTACTGCTGGGGTGTAAACGTGATGCCTGAAAGTGATTACTGCTTGAAGAAGAACAAGGAGGTATTATATTCCTGAAAGTGATCAATGCTGGGGGGGATGTAAAATGCTGAGAGTTATTACTGCTGGGGCATTACTGTGGGGGATGTGAAAGCAATTACTGGTACTATATAATAATGTAACTTAATGGGTTCTTCTGCTTAGGATGACCACTACATGTTAGAAGGATCATCTGACAATAAGCGGATCACAAGGTCTCCATCTGCGGGAACCACAGGGATCAGCTTTAATCTGTCTGTATGTATTTAATTTCCTTGCAGCGCCACCACAGTAGAAATTTAGCATTACATAACACTCACTCAGATTAAAGGGGTATTCCCAAAAAATGTTTTATTTGACTATGCTACAGGGGCTGTAAAGTTAGTGTAGTTCATAATATAGTGTCTGTACCTGTGTGTGATGGTTTTCTCAGAGTTCTTATGTGATTTTCACCCCAATATTTATTTTTAACAGCATACAAAATGACTGCTGTCTCAGATTTTTCCCAGGTTGCAATGCGGCCGATACCTGACCTCACTAGTCAGCTGATGACAGGGAGCCTGTCTGCTTAAATGGGTGGAGCGATTGCTTGGTGGGAGAGAGATCAATCTGCAACTAATGCAACAGCTGTAGGCACCCTGATTGAAAACCACCGGTCTTTTGATTGGATGCAGCTCATTCATGTTTCAATGGGTGGGGTGTCTGATGTGTGGGAGGGAGAAAAATGGAACTGTGGGATTTGTAGTCAAAAAAAAAAACTCAAACAGGAAATACCAGTTCACAAAAAGCTAGCCACAGTGTTATGGTAATCTCATGACATTTAGCCCCAAGACAAGCGCAGATCCTTCCTAAGCATGTCCATTACTGCCTGCCAGGTACGTACTAAAATCACATTATGGTGGATAACCCATTTAATAAGTTGCTTGTGTAATGTAGGATTGTAATTTATTGACTTACAGCTTTATCACAAAGCTTACAGCTTTATCACAATGATCTCTTTTGTAATGGAATTATTTACCTTAGGGTGGGTTCACACTACGTTTGTAGTGTACGGGTGCTGGATCCGGTTGAGAGGGGTGAAAACCGCGGTATACCACGGTTTTAGGTCCGGTCAGAAAACCGTATACGGGGCAAAAATGAGACAACCGGAGTCAGCGTTTGACTCTGGTCGGCTCATTGAAATGAATGGGGTTCGGGCCGGATCCGGTTGGGATACGGGAGCGGCCGGTTTTCGCCCCTCCCAACCGGATGCAGCACCCGTACACTACAAATGTAGTGTGAAACCACCCTTATACAGTAAAATTATACAATATTATAAATATTTTTATACCAGTACCCCATGGTTTACAAGATGTCTGCTCGCTTGCTGCTTGAAATTGAAAATAAATTCTTATTCTGCCCTCCTAGGGGATACAAATCTGTCCTATTAATAGTCCTTGTTACAAGGCAACAGTTCTGATTACCGTCTCTTGAACCTTGTACATACGTGTCCATCCATTTGTTCTGATTGAACAAATTAGAGAGATCTTGGGGAATGTGACAAATTTATACAGAACATATTGGAAAACTTTATGAAACTTTTTAAAGACTTCGATATTGTTGGATATCACTTTCAAACTTAGAAGATTTATAAATTTCATGTAGTTTGAAAATAAGAAGGAAGTTATAAGCTTATTCTTTTCATGGCAATATAATAGATTTCTTTCTTGGGCTACATTTGTTTTGTCGGTTTTATTTATTTTCTTTCATTCTATATTGATGGTATAGATAAGATGGTCCCCACTATAGTTACAGATCGAAAAATATATGTTGAGATAAATATTCTTGCAACCATATTTTTAATATTTTTGATATTTGTATAAACATTTCTCATGTTTCACGATTATTTTTATTATTTAATACTTTTATTGTATTGTTGTTTTAGCATGATCCCATCTATGTTATCTGCCTAATTTTATGTTATTGATGTGTAGTCATTGTATGTTGAAATTCTTAATAAACTTTATTTGAAAGAAAAAAGAAGGAAGTTGTGGGTTTGATTGACAGGTGAAATATACATTTGCAATGCTTAAGATGCTGATGTTTTCATCCTTGTGGATAGCTGACTGTGCACTCTATGGAGAAGTTTATTCACTTTAACAGTAATGGGAAATTGCTGGAATATGCTAAATTCTAAGATTTAATATTCTATTCAGCTACCTATGAGGTATTTTACTTTAAAAGAAGCTAGAGTACCAAAGTTGACAGTGACTGTACCACAATGTATGTAGTGCCTCTGTATGTATCTGAATTTGGCAGGTTTAGCAGCCATTTTAGGGAACAGTGGCATTGTAAACAACTTTCCAAAGGCCCTAAATGAATAATTAAATTATATTATTCCATTAGAACAACTTCATTCCCTCAGTGTGTGTTCACACTTTCAGGTTTTTTTGTTGCAAATATTGAATACAAAGCCAGGACTGGATTTGAAAAGAGAAGTTAAGTTTCAGCTTTTATTTGTGGTCTCCCATCTATGATCTGCTCCTGGCTTTGTATTTAATAATTGCAATTTAAAAGCTGAATGTGTGAACACAGCCGTAAGCAGCTACCCGGTGATGCTTTGTTTAAGTGGGGGATATGAAAGTAATTACTGCTGGGGAGGGGGGGGGGTCATGTCTGAAAGTGATTACTGCTGGGATGGGGGGGTAAAGGGCATTCTTGAGAAAATGGTTACTGCTGGAGGGATGGGATGAAGGCCCTGAATGTAACTATTGCTGCGAGTGAGATTCAAGTGCTAAATAGCTAAAAGTGACTAGGTATTGTGCGTTACCTGTAGGGTTCTCTAGTTTGGTAAATTAGTCCCAGGAGGACGTAAGCCTGAATGGGAATTAGAAATTTGGATTACATTAATTTAGTATTTAACCCCCTTTTTTTTTTTTTTTTTTTTTAATTATTATTTAGTGGGGGGGTTACCAGAGGTAACATATTTCCCCCAGGGGTGTCCAAAGGTTAAAAAGGTTCGGAAGCACTACTGTAAGGACTGGGAAGAGGTAGTGACATCACTCGGGGGAAGGGCGTTAGCTCAGAGACCAACATCCAGACAGTAGTGGATGAGGTGCTAAGTTACAACACCACACTGAAAAAAAAAAAGTTACACAACTTCATGTCAGGAATTTGAGTAGCTTGATAAACCCAGTACAAATAGTAATAACAAAGATATATATCTCGGGGTGATTGTTTTAAATATATATTTTTGATCCTGGATTGCCCCCCTTATAAAGCTCTTCTTCACCTTCCACTCTGAACCAGAAACCATAAGGCTAGGATTCCATTTGTTTTTTTGTGCTGCATTTTTTAGGATTAAAAAAACATCTGAAAAAAACGCCAGTGCAATGCCCTGCGTCTGGCGTTTTTTCTGGCTTTTTTCATTTGTGTGGAAATTGCATTTTTGGCACCTTTTGGCGTTTTTTTTTTTTTGATAACCAAAATTTGTTGGGTTCCAAAAAAAAAAAAAAAAAAAAGATGCAGCAGTGATGGAAAAAATGTTATTAAATTTAATGTTATTACATTTTTAAGGTAGTACTACTACTCCCAGCATGGAATAAACTGAGGGAAATATCAATGAGTGAGTGGCCGGAGTACATAGCAGAGATATGAGTGCTGTATAGAGCCGCTCCATCTCTGCTAAAGATAGGACTATCGCAGTGGGTGTCAGTAGTGACATCCATTGTGATGTGTCCTTAACTGCAGGAACTACTACTCCCAACATGGAGCACACTCTTCTCCATGCTGAGAGCTGTAGTATCTGCATTAATAGACAGATCACAGCAAGTGTAACTTCTGACACTCGCTGCGATCTGTCTATTAATGCAGGTACTACAGCTCCCAGCATGGAACAGAGTGTGCTCCATGTTGGGAGTACCTGCAGTTAAGGAAAAATCATAGGGGGTATCACTACTCACACCCGCTGTGATCCTCCTGTATAATGTATAGATGCAGCGGCCGCTCTCCTATGGTCCCCTGCACGGCAGCATATATATACACATTCCGATTTCCCACAGAGGGCTGTGATTGGCTGGAACCATGTGACCAATCACAGCTCTCTGTGGGAAATATGAATATGTGTATATATACGTCAGTGCAGGGGACCATAGAAGAGCGGCCGCCGCGTCTATACATTATACAGGAGGATCGCAATGGGCGATCTGTCAATTAGTACAAGTACTACTACTCCCATCATGGAAGTGTGTTCCATGCTGGGAGTAGTGGTACTACCTAAAAAAAATGTAAAAGAAAAAGAAAATTAAGTGAAACACACACACACACACACACACACACTACATTTTTATTATTGTCGGCTACACTTTTAGGTCCCCATATAAATAGATCCCTGTTTAAAAATGAATAAAAAATGTATAATAAAAAAGATAAATTTAGTAAGATACAATTTTTTCCTTCACTACTGTATACATATATATATTTTTTTTTTAATGGTACCCTACGAAATTTTATTAAAAAAAGGTATCTCCATCACTTTTTTGGATCGCCAAAGTCCAAAAAAAATTAAAAACGCTTGCAAAAACGCCAAAGTTAAAACCCACATTTCGTTTTCTTGGTGTTTTTTCACTCCCATGGACTTCTATGCCACGATTTTGATAAAAAAAAACGCCAGTGGCTCAACATGCTGCGATTACCAATGATTTCAAAAACGCAAGAAAAGAGTGAAAAAACGCCAAAAGGATTTAAAAAACGGCAAAGTGAAAAACGCCAAGTGGAATAAGAATTTAGCGATTTCTCATTGATTTACAGCTAACATCTGGCCGCAGTGTTTCTTGGCGTTTTCACAAAAAAAAATAAAAAAATAAAAACAAGTGGAATTCCAGCCTAATACACTAAGAAGTGCTGTGAATATTAACAGGTAAATACATTTTAAATATAAAAATGTAACTTCTACGTCCATCTTTACAGTAAATAAGCCAACCTGCCCTTTAATTATGTTTTTTACCTTCAACTTACCTTGTATGGTCGATCAAGATTGGGTTCACGATAACGCAGTACAACCAGACTAGTACAAGTTAGTCCAACCAGCAGCCAGGAGGCAAAACTAAAATAGTTTGTTAATGAAATAAGGTCAGAAGGAATGACAAAAATTGATGCAATTATTGTGGAAATGATCATCGCCGGGGCTGGAGTCAGATAATGTACATGAAGCATTGATATGATGGCTGGCAAATGTCCCTCTTTGCTTCCAGCGTAGTTTAGTCGCCCCAACATAAACATTCCACCATTTAGAGAACCGAATATTGAGACAGCAACTGAAACGGGGATAATCCAGGCCACTGATGGAATTGTTCTATCTGCCCATGTGACGGATACTGCAGCTGCAATGACAAAATCATAGTTAAAAGGGGACTTACAATATAAGATATAAAACGAATGCAGGTAATTCATCACTGAGCATGTGCATAATCTACATTCTATGTTATCAAAATATGGACAAACATATACCTCGTGT
The DNA here is from genome assembly GCF_029499605.1 of Hyla sarda. Taxonomy (NCBI): domain Eukaryota; kingdom Metazoa; phylum Chordata; class Amphibia; order Anura; family Hylidae; genus Hyla; species Hyla sarda. The sequence continues at coordinate 319,611,862 of NC_079193.1, forward strand.
ATAAGCAAGAGAAATTGCATTTTAAGATGGTGACAAAGGAATTCTGCGGGTACATGAAAATTAATATGGTTGTACAAGATTAGAAAAAAAATCTGATTTTGTTCTCCAGAAACAATGCCTCTTAAGTCCATGGGCTATGTCTGTTATGGCAATTTTGTTTATTTGAATGGAAAGTTGCATTGCCAGACACTATTTGGAAAAAGAGACGCATTGTTTCTACAAAAAGAGATGACCTATTAGAGCTATGCAGAAATAATATGCTTTTTCATGTACATCTGTTGAAAAATCTTATTATTAAAATTTTATTAAAGTCATAAAAAAAGAAAATTATTAGGTGCATTGATCACACGACACACTCCCCAGTTAGGCTACTATGAACAAGCTTCTGGAAATGCTGAGTCCCTACTCCCTAGCACAACCCCTCCCCCATCCCTAACCAACCTTACACACATGCACAAGTTAAGTCTGCTTGGAGTCTGGCTAAGGCCAAGAAAGTGTAAACATTTCTCCTAGCACTGCTTCTGCTTGGTAGACTACTCAGTCACATAAAAGTACATACATCTAGTCTGATTGACCTTCCTGTGTTAAGTCCTATCCTGTATCTTGTTCAAGTCAAAGAACCATGAGTTTGGGGGAGTTTCATCCAAAATTCCAGTCCACACTGAAAGGGTACTGTGCTTCAAGTTCCCGCTCCAAGATGAGGTATTGACAGAGAAGAGAAATGCTGAACAAGGGCCCCTCTGTGTACATTCATATCTTTGTGGACGTCACAGAAGTTTATTCAGCATAGTACTACACATAGGGTATCATGTTTAAAAACTGTGAGTAAAGTAGGTAAGTACAGCAGTACGGTAAGCCAACCTGTGTAGGCCCTTCACAGTAGAAATGAATTGGACTGTTCCTCTTTCTTGTTTGCAACTACAATACAACTAGCAACATCACTCACAAAGAGAGACTTTCCGGTCAGCATATCTGCTATTAAAGCAACTCTTAAAGGGACAGTGACCAACTCTTTACTCATCTGCATTAAACCTTTAACCTGCAATTCTGTAATCAAAGAGACTATATTTTACTTGGATATGCACATAATATAAGTAATGTTAAGTAAAATTCTACATTGTTTGCAAGTTACACAAGTGCCCAGATTTATTATTACTGACACTAAGCACACAATCCATTTAACAGAAGGATTGCTGGGATTACAAGGGTAGCCACCCTGCCACATGACATCACTATCTATTACATCTCCAAGGGACTACAACTTCAGCTTCTTCACTACCACTCCTATCCTTCCCTTTCCAACCGTTATGTTTTTAGGGAGGTAAGCCACCACCAGAGGTGCTTTAGTCCCCTCTCCTCATTCAGAACATATAAAACCTTGGCCAAATCAAATTGTTCTATGTATGGCATGGATTTGAAAGATACCTGTTGGTCAAAAAAATGTTGAGCTGACAGCTATTAAAGATGTAAGGACTCCTTTGCTAATAGTAACCTGAAGCAGACAGCCAATAGGAGGCAAGCCATGCCTAGTATACACAAGAATGTAAGTGTCCACTGGAGGCACCCCAAATGGAGAGGAATAGTGGAAGATTGCTTGTCATCCTGTCATGACAGACAGCCATAGATGTCTGCCAGCAGGGACTTGGGCAAAACAGGTGACTGTGCCCTGTTACAGTGCTGAGTCCTAGAAAAAGAGCCGCTACTATAATGTAGAAGCCAGATCAAAAAGTCGAATGTAGCTTCTAAGGAGAATGCATACTTTTCCCATTCCTTTTACCAGATAATACGCATACTGACGGGTAATTACAGTGCATTGTAAGAATAAACCACATGCTGAAAGATATGAATAGGAACTCTTATCTGCACCGATTGTATGAGAGAAAAGTTACAGGACGCCTAGATTTAACAGAATAACATACAGTGACAGTTTCTTATATTTATCCCATTCCCTATGTTGTCATTTTGTATGACACCTTTCAACATTTTTATCTTCCAGTTTTGAATTGTTTCCTATATATTCATAGAACAGTGTCCACAGTAGTTCTCACACAGCTGTGACCCTTGAGGTTAAACTAGGTTCACTGTTACGCTGAGCGCTCCGGGTCCCTGCTCCTCCCCGGAGCGCCCGCGGCGTTCTCCTCTCTGCAGCGCCCCGGTCAGACCCGCTGACCGGGAGCGCTGCACTGACACTGATGACGGGGATGCGATTCGCATAGCAGGACACGGCCACTCGCGAATCGCATCCCAAGCCACTTACCTGTCCCGGTACCCGGCTGTCACGTTCTGGCGCGCGCGGCACCGCTCTCTAGGGCGCGCGCGCGCCAGCTCTCTAATATTTAAAGGGCCAGTGCACCAATGATTAGTGCCTGGCCCAATCAGTCTAATTACCTTCCACCTGTTCCCTGCTCATATAACCTCACTTCCCCTTTCCTGCATTGCCGGATCTTGTTGCCATTGTGCCAGTGAAAGCATTCTTTGTATGTCCCAAGCCAGTGTTCCAGACCTCCTGCCGTTGCCCCTGACTACGATCCTTGCTGCCTGCCCTGACCTTCTGCTACGTCCGACCTTGCTCTTTCCTAACCCCTTGTACCGCGCCTATCTCAGCAGTCAGAGAGGTTGAGCCGTTACCGGTGGATACGACCTGGTTGCTACCGCCGCTGCAAGACCATCCCGCTTTGCGGCGGGCTCTGGTGAATACCAGTAGCAACTTAGAACCGGTCCACCGGTACGGTCCACGCCAATCCCTCTCTGACACAGAGGATGCACCTCCAGCCTGCCGAATCCTGACATTCACACTATGTCTGGCACTTACCATTTGCAATGGTCAGCTATGCCTCAGATAGATGCAACTGTGTATATGCAAATGTGTTAAAAACAATTTATTAAAATATCATTTAATGTATAACAAATGTACAAAGCCTTTAAAAACAGGCGCTGTACCTCAAGAGCGAGGAGCTGGGAGGTGAGGGTGTGGTGAGGGTGTGTGAGGAGGCGTGCCAGGGTGTGACACTTGAGCAGCCCAGTTCCGCCTGCTTGACACTTGGCTGATAAATAAATACGCAAACCATCATCAGCTCCAGGAAAAGTTTGCTTTGCTCTTATGCCCTAACTGCTATCCAATGGTATCTGCAGCTCCTAAAAGCAAATAGAGATGACAGATTCCTTTTAAAGGATTGGAAAGACACAGCCACAGGGCAATGTGACAACTCAACATCTTGGAGGCTAAAGCACAAAGAATGGGGGCTTTTCATACTGGGATAATCATTATGAGCCAGAGGTCTATGGGGACAGCCTGAGACACATAGGCCTAGTAATTGCTGCTCAAGTTCCCATCCCTTCACTATCTTCATATTAACATGAGCCAATAAAAGGAATTATTTAGAAGCACACTAAGAACTGTTGTTATTTATTTATTCATGTAAGAAAAAAATAAAAAAAAATAATTTTAAAGTCCTTTCACAAAGGCAATGGCTGTCCGGGCATGCTGGGAGTTGTAGTTTCGCAACATCTGGAGGTCCGCAGGTTGAAGACCACAGGTATTGGAGGTTGTACTCACGTGTCCCCGCCGCCCCGGACCATCACCGCTGCCCTGGATGTCGCCTTCCATCGCTGTCGCTGTGTCTCGGGGTGTCCCCGATGCTCCGGCAAGGCCTCTGCTTCCCCGGCATCCTTGCTCTCCGTTGTCGCCATCACGTTGCTATGCACACCGCTCCTATTGGATGATGGGACGGCGTGCGCAGCGACGTGATGACGAAGATGGAGAGCGCCGACGATGCAGGGGATCCCAAAGAGGACGTGCCGGAGCCCCAAGGACAGGTAAGAGACATCACCGGAGCACACGGGGCACCGTAAACGCCGATCCGGTGGCAGCTGAAGCAGTCTGCGCTGCCGGATAGCCGTTTATGCGATGACCCCGACATACAAAAGCATCGTATGTTGATGCTGCCTTCAACATGCGATGGCCTCTGAGAGGCCATCGTATGTTGAAATGATCGTATGTCGGGGCCATCGGGCCCAAATGTAAACATAAGAAAAGTAAGAAATTATTCAGCACAGAAATTTGATCCTAAAAATGAGATGATGAGAAAAAAATGTAAATTTATAGTGAGCAACTACAGCCAGAGATTGACCTGTAGTCAATCACATATCTGTACTGAGGGGGACCTGGGAAACATTGTTAAATGAGTATTTAGCAACTTAAAAATTTGTATACTGGGCCTGTGAAAAATTAGAAAATAAATATATACTTACCTACCCCTGGTTAAACCGTTGAAGCTCCCATTCTTCTGCTTCTGGTCCCCTTCCGCTCATTGCTTCAGCTTGCTTCGGACTGCTCAGAGAAGGACCTGCCAACTTAGCCAATAACTAGCTGCAGTAGTGTCCCATCTCTGCCAGTAACTGGCTGAGCAATCAGGTCCTGCTCTGAACGGTCATCAGCTGGCTGAAAGTTGAGTGTCGGGGGGGCCAAAAGCAGAACATTGGAGGACCCAGACTAGATAAGTAAAGTTTTTTTTCTATTTTTCCACAGCCTCAGTTTTATATTAATTTCTTTTTTAACCCCTTCCCGCAGAATGACTTATATAAATGTCATGTTATGCGGGTTAACTGTTACCAGCAGGAGACAACTTCTGCAAGCCCCCCTAGGACCATCCGTGGATGGTCCTGGTCAGCGATCAGTGTGATTGGTCCTTGTGTCTCATCTGACTGGGAGGTTAAAGTTCATTTCCCCCGCTCTGCCTGCCCCTAGAAGTCGGGAAGAGCGGGGGAAGAGGATCCCGAGGGCTGCAGGGGGGGGGGGGGACCGCGGCAGATACCTGGAACCGGCGGCAGGCACAAGTGCAGGAGGCAGGGGTGGCAGGCACAAGTGTAGGAGGCAGCGGTGGCAGGCAAGAGGAGAAGGCAGCGGCGGCAGCATCAGAGGCAGCAGTGAAGATCGCTGTAAAGTGATCTTCACTGCTATTTCTACCATGTTTCCCCGAAAATACACCCTACCCCGAAAATAGGCCCTAGCTGGATTATCGGGATGGGCTGCAATATAAGCCCTACCCCGAAAATAAGACCAGTGGTCTCCAACCTGCGGACCTCCAGATTTTACAAATGTTTGCAACATCTGGAGGTCCGCAGGTTGAAGACCACTGACCTAGACAATGCCCGGGCTGCAAATATTAAAAAACAAACTTTAACTTACCTTCGTCCTCCGTTCCCCCGTTGCTAAGGAACCGGCCTCACTGTCCTCCGCGGTTCTTGCTGTGGTCCTGGGGATGGGAACATCACAGAGCCTTCAGCCTATCACCGGCCGCAGCGATGTCCCGCCTCGGCCGATGATAGGCTGAGCCCACTGTGATGTAAGAAGCCGGCCGGCACAGGAATACAAAGTACAGCGCAGAGGCTGATAATTATTTGGCAGGGGAGGAGAGAAGCTGCGCTCTTGGGTGACAGACGATTAGTACCCCCATGTGGGGTGCAGCGATGTGCTGATAAACCAGCGGGGGGGGGACGTTGGGGGGCAGAGCTGCGCCCATCACATGATTATAATGAGGGGAGTGTAAATACCGTGGAACCACCATGTTGTTCAATGTACATACCGTACCGTAAATAAATAAGCCCTACCCTGAAAATAAGCCCTAGTGTGTTTTTTGTGACTAAAATTAATATGAGACTCAGTCTTATTTTCAGAGAAACACGGTAGGAGTTTCAAAACTTTTCAGCCTTTGGCGGTCCAGGCATGCCGGGAGTTGTAGTTTTGCAACATCTGGAGGGCCATAGTTTGGAGACCACTGTGCAGTTTTGCAACAACTAGAGGCACACTGGTTGGGAAACATTTCCTATATCAGTGTTTCCCAACCCGTGTGCCTCCAGCTGTTGCAAAACTATAACACCCAGCATGCACTGACAGACCATGCATGCTGGGAGTTGTAGTTTTGCAATAGCTGGAGGCACACAGGTTGGGAAACACTGAGTTAAGTAACAAACTCTCAGTGTTTTGCAACCAGCCTCCAGCTGTTGCATAACTACAGGGTGGGCCATTTATATGGATAAACCTTAATAAAATGGGAATGGTTGGTGATATTAACTTCCTGTTTGTGGCACATTAGTATATGTGAGGGGAGAAACTTTTCAAGATGGGTGGTGACCATGGCGGCCATTTTGAAGTCGGCCATTTTGAATCTAACTTTTGTTTTTTCAATAGGAAGAGGGTCATGTGACACATCAAACTTATTGGGAATTTCACAAGAAAAACAACGATGTGCTTGGTTTTAACGTAACTTTATTCTTTCATGAGTTATTTACAAGTTTCTCTTTGTTTACCGCCATTGACATGTCGTCAAGGTTAACACATGAGGAGCGGATAGAAATTGTGTTGATGTCTGGTGAAAGCAGTAACGGAGTCATTGCAGCAGATTTCAATGCAAGACACCCTACGAGACCACAGATCTCACATGCTACAGTTAGCAAACTGCTTGCTAAGTTTCGTGAAACTGGTTCAGTGTTGGATTTGCCAAAATGTGGACACATGAAATCTGTCACTAATGAAGAAACATCAGTGGCTGTCCTAGCTTCATTCAGCAAGAGCCCACAGCGTAGCACTCGCCGCATGTCACTGGAGAGTGGCATTAGTCGAACATCCCTTCGGCGGATATTAGCTACTCACAAATGGCACCCTTACAAACTCCAGCTACTGCAGCATCTCAACGAGGATGACCAGATCAGCGCACTGAATTTGCAGAATGGGCAAAACAAAAATTGCAACAGGACCCCGCAGAAGATTTTGTTCAGTGATGAGGCAAACTTTTATGTGAATGGTGAAGTTAACAAACAAAACCACCAGTTTGGTCTGACACTAACCCACATTGGATAGATCCCTCCAAGACTGTTGGAACACAAACATTGATGGTATGGTGTGGTATATGGGGTACAAAGATAGTGGGGCCATTCTTCATCAATGGAAACCTCAAGGCCACTGGATAAGCTAAATTGCTACATGATGATGTGTTTCCCTCTTTATGCACTAAAGCTGGCACGTTCCCTGAGTTTTTCCAGCAAGATGGTGACCACCACATTATGGGTGTCAGGTCCGAGCATTCCTAGATGAACAGTTTCCTAGAAAGTGGATTGGTCGTCGTGGGCCAGTTGAATGGCCCCCAAGGTCTCCGGATCTGACCCCCTAGACTTTTATCTTTGGGGTCATCTGAAGGCAATTGTCTATGCTGTGAAGATATGAGATGTGCAGCACCTGAAATTGCGGATACTGGAATCCTGTGCTAGCATTTCTCCTGCGGTGTTGCTATCAGTGTGTGAAGAGTGGGAGAAGAGGGTTGCATTGACAATCCAACACAATGGGCAGCACATTGAACACATTTTATAAGTTGTCAGAAACTTGTAAATAACTAATGAAAGAATAAAGTTACGTTAAAACCAAGCACATCATTGTTTTTCTTGTGAAATTCCCAATAAGTTTTATGTGTCACATGACCCTCTTCCTATTGAAAAAACAAAAGTTGGATTCAAAATGGCTGACTTCAAAATGGCCACCAAGGTCACGACACATCTTGAAAAGTTTCCCCACTCACATATACAAATGTGCCACAAACAGGAAGTTAATATCACCAACCATTCCCATTTTATTAAGGTGTATACACAGGGCCGGATTAACGTAGGGGCGGATGGAGCTGCCGCTCCAGGCCCCTACATAAAATAGGCCCAGCGGCCTGCACAGACGGCCCGCCCAGCGCACACAATAAAATCAAAGAGGGCCGGCGCGGCCCTGCACTGCATCACCCGACACCCGCCCCCCCCCCCTCTCCATTCAAACACGCTGCGTACGGCTGTTAGTGAGAGCCGCGGTAGCGCCACCAAGGCCCCGCTGTCAGCTGTTCAGCCCCCCAACCCCCCCCCCTCTCCATTCAAACACGCTTCGCACGGCTGTCAGCGAGAGCCGCGGTAGCGCCACCAAGGCCCCGCTGTCAGCTGTTCGGTGACGGCCGCCATCCAGTCCACGGCAGGCCGGCGCGATGACATCACATCATCGCGCTGGCTGCCGGAAATCACGTCCCTGCGGCTCTCACTCTCACTGCAAGAACGGGGCCGCAGGGTAAGGACGGTGACAGTTGTGAGTAAATGGGGGAAAGAAAATTATAAGTGAGGGGCAATATCTCAGGGGGGGGAGCATTATGTGAGAAAGGTGACAGGTGTGAGAAGGGGGGGGGAGAGAAAATTATAAGTGAGGGGCAATATCTCAGGGGGGGCATTATGTGAGAAAGGTGACAGGTGTGAGAAGGGGGGGAGAAAATTATAAGTGAGGGGCAATATCTCAGGGGGGGCATTATGTGAGAAAGGTGACAGGTGTGAGAAGGGGGGGGGGAGAAAATTATAAGTGAGGGGCAATATCTCAGGGGGGGCATTATGTGAGAAAGGTGACAGGTGGGAGAAGGGGGGGGGAAATTATAAGTGAGGGGCAATATCTCAGGGGGCGCATTGTGTGAGAAAGGTGACAGGTGTGAGAAGGGGGGGGAGGAAATTATAAGTGAGAGGGGCAATTTATATGTAAGGGGCACATGTCGGGGGCAGCCGCTTTATATGTGAGGGGCACAGGACATGGGGTATTATATATGAGGGGCACATGACAGGGGGACATTATATGTGGGGGCACATGACAGGGGGACATTATATGTGGGGGCACATGACAGGACCCCCCCCCCTGTCATGTGCCCCTCATATATAATACCCCATTACCTGTGCCCCTCACATATAATGCCCCCCTGACATGTGCCCCTCACATATAATGCTCCCTGTCCTGCCCCCTCAGGGGGCATTATATGTGAGGTACACATGTCAGGGGGGCATTATATGTGGGGGCACATGACAGGGGCCCCCCTGTCATGTGCCAATATAATGCACATATAGTGCCCCCCTGATATTTGCCACTTATTTATAATACCCCCTGTCCTGTGCCCCTCATATATAATGCCCCCCTGTCATGTGCCCCCACATATAATGCCCCCTGACATGTGCCCCTCATATATAATGCCCCATGTCCTGTGCCCCTCACATATAATGCCCCCTGTGAGGGGCACAGGACATGGGGCATTATGTGTGAGGGGCACAGGACATGGGGCATTATAAGTCAGGGACATATGTCAGGGGGGCATTATATGTGCATTATAATATATTATATATATATTATTATGTGAGAAAGGTGACAGGTGTGAGAAGGGGGGGGGAATTATAAGTGAGAGGGGCAATTTATATGTAAGGGGCACATGTCGGGGGCAGCTGCATTATATGTGAGGGGCACAGGACATGGGGTATTATATATGAGGGGCACATGACAGGGGACATTATATGTGGGGGCACATGACAGGACCCCCCCCCCCCTGTCATGTGCCCCTCATATATAATACCCCATGACCTGTGCCCCTATATACAGAGGGTACGGTGTGTTGCGGATTTATATTCAGAGGGTACGGTGTGTGGCAGTATTATATTCAGAGGGTACAGTGTGTAGTACTTTCATATTCAGAGGGTACGGCGTGTGCCAGTATTATATTCAAAGGATACAGTGTTTGGCAGTATTATAATAATTATTGTTTTCATATAGAGGATCAGAATCCACTGACATAGTGAGGAGACGTCTGGGCATCAAGTTCTGCAGAGAGAACATTTAGCTGGAACAAGTCCTGGTGGTATGTACCATCTGAATTAGATAAGGGAAGACTATAGAGAAGACGTCACCTGTAGTCACTGATACCATTCTGTATTCTCCTCACTATGTCCTATCAGAGCTGTAGTCATTTGTAAGTTCTGCAGTAATAATGGGGGAAACAACAACTCCCAGCATCCTCTCACCACATATTTAAAGTCATACTGGGAGCTGTAGTTTTAAATGGTAAAAACTTCTTTAGCACTTTCCCATTCTGTGGCAATTGGTATATTTGATTATTATACTGGAAATAATTTACTGCAACATGCTACAGCGCGGGCATCCCAACATGCTACAGCGCGGGCATCACAACATGCTACAGCGCGGGCATCACAACATGCTACAGCACGGGCATCACAACATGCTACAGCGCGGGCATCACAACATGCTACAGCGCGGGCATCACAACATGCTACAGCGCGGGCATCACAACATGCTACAGCGCGGGCATCACAACATGCTACAGCGCGGGCATCACAACATGCTACAGCGCAGGCATCACAACATGCTACAGCACGGGCATCACAACATGCTACAGCACGGGCATCACAACATGCTACAGCGCGGGCATCACAACATGCTACAGCGCGGGCATCACAACATGCTACAGCGCGGGCATCACAACATGCTACAGCGCGGGCATCACAACATGCTACAGCGCGGGCATCACAACATGCTACAGCGCGGGCATCCCAACATGCTACAGGCATCACTAAATGCTACAGCGCGGGCATCCCAACATGCTACAGGCATCACTAAATGCTACAGCGCGGGCATCCCAACATGCTACAGGCATCACTAAATGCTACAGCGCGGGCATACCAACATGCTACAGGCATCACAACATGCTACAGGCATCACTAAATGCTACAGCGCGGGCATCACAACATGCTACAGGCATCACTAAATGCCACAGGGCCTATATCCCTTAATGTTATGTTTTTGCAAATATTCATCCAGTTGCTGTTTAAATGTCTGTACAGACTAATAAAACCGCATCTGCAGACAGAGGATTCCACATCCTTAATGTTCTTAGTGTAAAATACCCTTTCCTTTGCCTTAGACAAAATCTCCTTTCTTCCAGTCTAAAAGTTGCTGAGTTGCCCATAGCAACCAATCAGATCGCTTCTTTCATTTGTAAAAAGGCTTTGGTTGCTATGGGCAACTGGTCAACTTTTCCTCGGACAAGTTTTCATAAATCTCCCACTAAATGTGTGACCGTGTCCTATGTGTAGTCCTGTTTATGTAAACATTCTAATATATTATACGTCAACTGCTTAAAATGTCTTATGATCTTTGTAATATTGATATATCTGTTCAAACATATCCTATCTGTCCGCAGGGAAAATCTCTGTGCGGACAGCCGTCTCCTAGATGGTTAAGCATTCCATGCGGTGTCTGCAGAAAGAATGAACATGTTCATTCTTTCTGCGGATACAGAAAACGGAATTTCCGTGCTGGAAACATCTGCCATGGATATTCTGCCATGAGTACAGCGCAGCAGAATCCTGTTGAATTCAACGGGACTCTGCTACAGCGGAATGCCCGGGCCGAATTCCACAAGGGGTTCTCCGGTGCTTAGACATCTTATCCCCTATCCAAAGGACAGGGGATAAGATGCCTGATGGCGGGAGTCCCGCTGCTGGGGACCCCCGGGAGCTTGGACGCGGTACCCGCCGCCTCCGCCCCCGTGTGATGTCATGCTCCGCCCCTCAATGCAAGCCTGTGGGAGGGGGCTGTCTCGCCCCCTCCCATAGGCTTGTATTGAGGGGCGGAGCGTGACTGATTATGAACGAGGTGCTGCATGGAAGATCACGGGGGTCCCCAGCGGCGGGACTCCCGCGATCAGGCATCTTATCCCCTATCCTAAAGGTTTACGTTCTATTGTTGTGAATGTTGTATTTATTCTTGTTCTACTGTTACAAAGACATTTTTTCTATACATTTCTGTTATCACACTTAAATGTTAATTAAATTATTTAATTTGTCTTAATAAAATTGCTTTGCGTTTTCATTTTATATATTGTAAAATATTTTCATAAAAAGGCCCAGAAAAATTCTCAGCACCAGGCCCATGATGCTCTTAATCCGGCCCTGTGTATACATATAAATGGCCCAGCCTGTACAACCCCGAGAATGCACGGACAGCCAAAGGGCATGCTGGGAGTTGTAGTTTTGCAACAGCTGGAGGTTTGCGCACAGGCTGAGGTTTACAGCGAGTTTGAGATGCAGCAAATTTTCTGCTGACTTCCAGGGGATCCAAACAAAGAACAGTTGCGTTCGATTAGGAATAGGTAGATTGAATTAAGTATCCGGTAAAGGTAGAGCACCTAGGGAACCTCTCAGAGATTCCACACTATACCAAGTGGTGTATCTGAATGGTCGTACAATTTCAGCAATCCCCTGAGAGTCAAAGTGAGTAACAATAAAGGATTTCCATTTCTGGAAAAATCCATATGATGGCTTATTTTTTGTGCCACCAATTCTACTTTGTAATGACGTTAGTCATTTTACCCAAAAATCTACGGTGAAACGGAAAACAAAATCCTTGTGAGACAAAATTAAAAAAAAAACACCAATTTGTAAATTTTGGGGGCTTCCGTTTCTACGCAGTAAATTTTTCGGTAAAAATGACACCTTCTCTTTATTCTGTAGGTCCACACGATTAAAATAATACCCTACTTATACAGGTTATATCATAACTACATGCAGGAAAATGTATACGTTTAAAATTGTCATCTTCTGACCCCTATAACTTTTTTTTTTTTTCCGCGTATGGGGCTGTATGAGGGCTCATTTTATGCATGTGATCTGAAGTTTTTAGTGGTACCATTTTTGTATTCATAGGACTTATTGATAAAAAAATTTGCGCCTACGCCATTGACCGTATGGTTTGATTAACGATATATTTTTATAATTCGGACATTTCCGGCGATACCACATATGTTTATTTTTATTTTTATTTACATAGTTTTTTTTGAAATGGGAAAAGGGGGGATGTGAGGACAGGATATGAGAACGGGATATGAAGACAGGATGTGAGGACGAGATATGAGGACGGGATATGAGGTCGGGATATGAGGACAGGATATGAGGTCAAGATAGGACAGGAAATGAGGTTGAGATAGGAGGTCGGGATATGAGGACGGGAAATGAGGTTGAGATATGAGGATGAAATATGAGTATGGAATATGAGGACGGGATAGGAGGTCGGGATAGGATGTCGAGATATGAGGATGGGATATGAGGTCGGGATATGAGAACAGGATATGAGGTCAAGATAGGAGGACGGGATAGGAGGTCAGGATATGAGGACGGGATATGAGGTCGGGATAGGAGGACAGGATATGAGGTTGAGATAGGAGGTCGGGATATGAGGACGGGATAGGAGGACGGGATATGAGGTCGAGATATGAGGGCGGAACAGGAGGTCAGGAGGTATTATGAAGGGGTCCTGTGTCCTCACTGCTTGTACAGGGTTGTATCCTTTCTGCGTTGCACCCAAGCAGCTATGGCGGCGGATGTAAGTGTGGCACCCAACGCTGGCCTAGAAACAGAGTGCCAGGTCCTCTATGCAGCGTGGCCCATACGGGACAGAGCAGAATGGCAGCCCCTTATCAGTCCCGGGCTGCCTTATTCCGGGCATGCTGGAGTGATCCCTTGCAGCTGCGCTGCGTTGTACCTGGCTGGTGCAGGCAGGCACGCTGTAACTCCCTCCACTATGCTCTGCTGGCCAGAGGAAGATGGTGGCCCCATCCAGCAGGCCGCGCGGTCTCTGCTGAATGTCGTTGACCCCGCAGCTGATGGTGCGGCAATACCTGGACCTCCGCTCCCTCGGAACCTCAGGCAGCTGGGTGGGCAGGTAAACGACACTTCCTATACTTGGTACGGCGTGGGTATGAGGTCCGGGGAGCGGGAGCTCCGGCTTAGCGCTCCTCACATGCCCGTGCCGGACCCAAAAGTCCCTTTAAGGTAAATATGACTTCTTGTATTAACCTTTTAAAAAAGAGTTCAGACAATTCATTTAAAGGGGCTGGCCATCTTTACCATGTTTTCACTAGAGCACCGCAGTTATTATAACAAATTACTTACTGACACTGTAAGCCTTCTCTGTGGCCTGTTCTATCTAATCATGGAGCTTCACCCCTGCTCCTGCTCCCCTGCCCCGCTCGGTCACCTGTCCCCGTATGCAGCTGGACATTCTTTCCTCCATACACTTCACTGTGCTTTCTCCACAATTGGGGTCCGAGCTCAATGACTAGAGAGAACAGGGCAGCAAAGAAATCTCACAGTATCAGTGATTATAAAAAAAATCTTTTAACGGAGGCCAACTCTTTTTAAAACAATGATCCACCATAAGGTGATTTTAGTACGTACCTGACAGACAGTAATGGACATGCTTAGGAAGAACTGTTGGATTTCATTCTCAAACCACACATCCCATAGTTCCATACTTGTAAGTTTGAGGTCACTTTCCTCCCTCCCACACATCAGCCACCCCACCCATCGAAGCACAAATGAGTTGCATTCCATTCAAAAGACCAGTGTTTTCTAACCAGGGTGCCTACAGCTGTAGCAAAATGAACTCTCTCTCATTCAGTGGTCGCTCCACCCATTGAAGCAGAACAGGCTCCCTTTGCACACCTGACTAGTGATGTAATGTCTCGGCCGCACTGCAATCAGGGAACCCTGAGTAATTGTGTATGCTGTTAAAAATACAATTTGGGGCAAAAACCTGTGTAGAAGAATTGTGACACCACTGTCACATACAGGTACAGACACAATATTATAAACTACACTAACTTTACAGCCCCTGTAGCATAGTCAAATAAAATAAAAATCCTGGTATACCCCTTTAAGTCACAAGCAACTTTGCAACGACCACTAAAGTCCTGCTGTAGTCACAAAACGACAACTTTTTTTTTATCTATAGGGTCTTACTGACGTTGCATCGCAACCAAAATTCTCCAATGATCCATTTACATCTTGTGCTGTGTGGTGTGTGAATTCATTATATTATATTGCATACCGTATATACTCGAGTATAAGCCGACCCGAATATATAAAAGTTATTGACTCGAGTATAAGCCTAGGGTGGGAAATACATCATCCCCCCTGTAATCATCCAGACCCCCGTCATTGACACCCTCATCATCATCACCCTGTCATCATCCCCCTTCATCATCCCCTTGTCATCATCCCCTTGTCATCATCCCACACACCCCCTTCATCATCCCCTTGTCATCATCCCCACCCCCCTTCATCATCCCCTTGTCATCATCCCCTTGTCATCATCCCCTCCCCCCTTCATCATACCCTTGTCATCATCCCACACACCCCTTCATCCTCCCCTTGTCATCATCCCCACCCCCCTTCATCATCCCCTTGTCATCATCCCCTTGTCATCATTCCACACCCCTCTTCATCATCCCCTTGTCATCATCCCCACCCCCTTCATCATCCCCTTGTCATCATCCCCTTGTCATCATCCCACACCCCCCCTTCATCATCCCCTTGTCATCATCCCCACCCCCTTCATCATCCCCTTGTCATCATCCCCTTGTCATCATCCCACACCCCCCTTCATCATCCCCTCGTCATCATCCCCACCCCCCTTCATCATCCCCTTGTCATCATCCCACACCCCCCTTCATCATCCCCTTGTCATCATCCCCACCCCCCTTCATCATCCCCTTGTCATCATCCCACACCCCCCCCTTCATCATCCCCTTGTCATCATCCCCCCCCTTCATCATCCCCCTGTCATCATTCCTCACACTCCCTCTTCATTATCCCCTTGCCATAATCCCCCCCCTTCATCATCCCCTTGTCATAATCCCCCCCCCCCCCCTTCATCATCCCCTTGTCATCATCATGGTCTTCAACCTGCGGACCTTCAGACATTTCAAAACTACAACTACCAGCAAGCCCGGGCAGCCATCGGCTGTCCGGGCTTGCTGGGAGTTGTAGTTTTGAAACCTCTGGAGGTCCGCAGGTTGAAGACCACTGCGGCCTTCTACATCATCCAGCCCCCTCTCACCCCCTTTAGTTCTGTACAGTACTCACCTCCGCTCGGCGCTGGTCCGGTGTTGCAGGACTGTCCGGTGAGGAGGTCGTCTTGTGGGATAGTGGTTCCGGGCTGCCATCTTCACCGGGGGGGCCTCTTCTCCGCGCTTCGGGCCCAGAATAGAGGCGTTGCCTTGACGATGACGCAGAGGAACGTTGGTAATGAACGTACCTCTGCGTCGTCATCAAGGCAACGTGACTATTCCGGGGCCGGGCCCGAAGCGCGGAGAAGAGGCCTCCCCAGTGAAGATGGCAGCCTGGAACCACTATCCTACCGGACGACCTCCTCACCGGACAGTCCTGCAGCACCAGACCAGCGCCGAGCGGAGGTGAGGACAAAACTAAAGGGGGTGAGAGGGGGCTGGATGATGTTGAAGGCCGCAGTGGTCTTCAACCTGCGGACCTCCAGAGGTTTCAAAACTACAACTCCCAGCAAGCCCGGGCAGCCGATGTCTGCCCGGGCTTGCTGGGAGTTGTAGTTTTGAAACCTCTGGAGGTCCGCAGGTTGAAGACCACTGAGGGCGGAGAGTTCACTCGAGTATAAGCCGAGGGGGGTGTTTTCAAAAAAACTCGGCTTATACTTGAGTATATACGGTATGTTAATCCTAATATTCGGCTGGAGCTACACAGCTATTTCTGGTCTCCCGACTAAAAATTACCATGTCGCTCTGCCATGATTGTGCGATACTTCAACTCATGCATGGAAATGGGGTCGCGTCACAACTCACAAGTGACCGACACCATGTCACCAGTATCACTGTGAGCCCCAGACTAATTCTGTTTGGTTCTCTTTATTTTTTAAAGCCTGAATATTTGTAATGATCACTGTACATCACTAGAGATGTTTACATCCTACAATACAGTCTGTTACATAACTATATGGGTTTGTAATGATTTTTTCCTATTTGGCTTTTTTTTTAAACATTTGAAGTCCAAATGAAGAAAGTTATTCCAACTAGTACTACTTCTAGGCTCTCCCATGCTGATCCTCAATCAGCATGGGAGACATTAATATTAATATAATTCTCCAGCTATAGCAATTCTACACGGTTAAAAGCAAGCAACATGCTGGATCAGATCACAGCGGCACATTCTCACCAGGGATTCTGGAATCATTCATCCCACAACAAAATCTACAGAAAATGTAACATATATTTATTTCTGACTGAGAAAATCCATTTATTTTAAATGCAAAATATTCTATGGTGATTAATTTAATAATACATCTTTTTAAGAATGTGAGTTCTCAGCCTCTGTTTCCAACTTCAGAACACCCTGCTTCCTCCACTCAGCAATAGCAAAATAAAAATATCCAGTTTGTCTGCAGCCACCATTAGGGGGAGCTCAACTGGATTGCAAATGAGCTGGATATGGATTTTTACAGAACCTGTTAAAATTAATAGAGCCCCCTTCACATATGAGTTGGAAGTTCCATTAGGATCCTTTAGTGAAGATTCAGTCAAAAATCCCAGGCATGCAGGGGCGCCCCTGAGGAAGTCACCTGGAGTGACGGAATGCGTAGGGACCTGTTTTTTTTTTAGGGGGGGGGGGGGGGGGGACCCGCTCCAGTATTTGCAGTGTGACATATTTTCTATTCTTCCCTAGGCCGTGCATGGATATTGGGATTTTGGTGAATACTGTGGCTGCTGGTAATTGTGCAATACTATATCTTAATTATACTATGTGTAGGGGTTAATTGTACACCTTTGATTATATATTTATTTATTGACATCAGTTTACAATTGTTCTTGGCTGGTAGAGACCGTGCAATATTGTATATCATATATAGGGGCCTACGGCACTGAGGGATCGTGTGTTTTACAACATTTGGATAGGGGGTGCTCCTTGGGGGGAGTCTCCAGTAAGCTGGGTTTCCTCTCCGTGGGATAGGGAAGCCATGTATTATCTGGCTCCATTTTAAGTGTTTTTAATTGTGTGTTGTATATACTTTTGTGATGTAACTCTAATAAAGTATATAATATGAAATTTTTTTGGGTGTTCGCCTTTGTGTGCTTTTGCTGTTTTCTTACGTTATTTTATAAGTTGTAATTTAGCAACAGCTGGAGTCTCGCTGTTTCTAAACTACAACTCCCATGATGAAAAAAATGAGCCCTCACACATCCCCGTATAGGGAAAAATTTAAAAGTTAGAGGGGTCAGAAGAGGACAATTTTAAACATGATAATTTTCATATAAATAGTTATAAATTTTTGAAGAAAGCAAAACAAAATCAACTCTATATAAGGCCCCTTTCACACTGCCACAAACGTCCGTCAGGCACTTTTTTTTTGTGCCTTAACGGACGTTATTTTTGACAGGGCACAACAAGAAACAACAGGTCCCGACAGATCCCATTTTCTATCATGAGGTCTGTCGGGCGCTGTTGTTTTTTGACAGAAGTAGCGGGAGGAAAAAACATTGCATGATATATTTTTCCTCCTGCTATTTTCCTTGGGTTACCTGATGGACGACACACTGCTGTGTCACAACGGCAGTGTGAAAGAAGCCTAAGTTGGATATCATTTCAATTGTATGGACCTACAGAATACATAGAATGTGTCATTTTTTACGGAAAAGCGCACTGGGTAGAAACGGAAGGTCCTAAAAGTTACAAAATGGCATTTTTCTTCCAATTTTGCCCCACAAATATTTTTTTTTTGTTTTGCCATAGATCTTGTGATGAAATTATTAATGTCATTACAAAGTAAAATTGGTGGTGCAAAAAACAAGGCTTTAAATGTAAGGTGGAAAATTTACAGTGTTATGATTTTTAGAAGGCGACGAGGAGAAAAAAAACAAAAGTGCAAAAATAAAACCCGTGTCCAAAAGGGGTTAAAAAAATATTTATATATCACACATTTTTTTCACAACTGCGATTTTAAAGCAGAAAAGTCACTGAGGAGAGGAGGGGGTGTTACAAAGTGTTGTTCTGAAGTCATTTATTGGTTTTTGCTTATGTGTGCTAAAAAGATGGAATTCAAAAGTGATATATTGTTTTTTGCTTATGTAAGCCAAATGTATCAACCCCCTGTGATAGTATAATAAATATGTCAGACATAAGCAAAACTAAAGCAAAAAAATAAATAAAAATGACTACAGAACTCGCTTACCAAAGCAACAATGATCTATTTCCTTGGGTATTTCTAGAATGACCACTATAAACTGGGCTGGTTCGACCTATATTCCCCGTCCACAGCCATTTTCTGGATAAAATGTAATAAGTCTAAACACTGAAATAAGAGAAGTCTTAAGAACATGAGTGAAATAAAATACGGCGGATTTCAGACCTCATTTGGTAGGTTCTTCATTCGCATGTGACAAATGACTTCAGCTGGGAATGTACTGGAGTTTCTGGATTCATTAAGAAAATGGAAATCAGCGTACCTGAAGATACAATCTCCTTGGGTGTCAGGACGGTGAGGTATGAGATGTTCACCAGCAGATAGAAGACAATTACCGCACACATGGCGGTTATTATACTGCGGGGGATGTTTTTACTTGGGTTCTTTATCTCCTCTGAAAAATAGAAATGAAAAGTAATCAATAAAAATGTAGCACAAAATCTTCTTATAGGGAATCAAGAAGTGACTTTTTGATAGATAGAGCGAGAATTATCATTGATCATTACTTGATGATGAAACTGTTAAAAGCAAAGGGGATTAAAATACCAACGCTGACACCTTAATATATTGCCTGTTACTTTGTCCTGATAATGTCTACAGAAAGTCCTGGATAGGAGTAATACATTGTTAGCAGTGTCATATCCAGCAAGGCTTATACATGGGATTTTGTAAGGTATTTTTGTCATAGATTTTTGTATTGTGGTATAAGTGAATAAACCAGGTACATTCACACTGTCGCTATCATAGATTGGTAAGCAATCTGTATGCTAACAAATGGTGTCCCAATAAATCATTGTACAGTGTACTATCCACTTTAAATTAAAGGAACGGCAAAGCGTTTCGGGGTAGCTTTCTCTTCAAACCTATAATTTTTCTCCTTTTAAGAAACCTCAGGACATGACTAAGGATTTAGACAGCCAAGCCAGAAAACTTCCCAAAAAGGAGAAGTGACCCATCTGTAGATAGCAGCTACAGGGTTCTTGTCCCCTTATCAGTACATAGCAAAGAACTGGCTGGCTGGAGAAAGGCTTGTATCATAGGACTAAATGGGTAAAGTTTCTCCTTCGGGAGAGCACCAGTAAGTTAAGTGACAATATGGGTCCAATGGCAGGCTTTGGGAGCCATATTATTCAGGAGACTTTAACCAGGGGCATTTATAGAAGAAGGTGTCCCATGGCAAAGATGAAAATGAGCCCCCATTAGGGTTTTGGGTTTTACCATCAGAAGATCTTTCCAGCTCTTTCCATGACTTTTGGGTTCCCCATCCTCTTCCTTGCTAACAATGCACTAAGAAGGCAAGATTGATTGAACCTTATAAAGGCTCTCTAAACATTTCTGATTGGTGCCAGTTTGCTCCCTTTTGTCGGACTGTTCAAAAGGGTCCTAACTCAGTTTTCTGTAAAGAATATAAAGATTTTTAGGATTTGGACATGTGCCAAACATTTTGTTTTCTCTGCGGACAATACAACATGGAACAGCATGTCTACTAATCTTGTACAATGCTCTCTTTTAAAATTGGAGGTATCCATCTTGAACATAGATTACAGAAGTCATGTGAGTAACCTTGACATTGTTCTATATAGTTGATGCAATACTTTCTCACTATCCAGTATTGAAGGGAAAGGGACAGGGCCCATTCACTTTTAGGGAATCATAGCAACCTCATAGTCTGCTTCCATGGTAGTACACCCTTGTGCTTGACCTTTCTTGGACTCTATCTCGTACTTTGGGAGAAATTCGTGCTCAGTTATCCCATTATGTCCTAGCCACAGTTGGATTGCATGGGTATGTTCAGACATCAGAATGTCCGCATGGAAAACCTCTGTGCGGACATTCCACAGACTGCGGGCATCGGTATAGCTAAGACTGCTCGGAAATGCGCTATCTCCATAGACGGCAATGCATTTCCATGCGGAGTGGACATGTCCATTCTTTCTGTGGACAATGGAATCAGAAGATCTTGTTCAGAAATTTCGCCATGTGCATAGCGCAGCAGAATCCCATTGAATTCAACAGGACTCTGCTGCTGCAAACTTCTGTACGGAAATTCTGATGTGTGAACATAGCATAAGAAAAATAAATTATATCTATCTATTAAATCACTTGATGAGAATACTTATTAGTCCCAAAAACATACTACTTGGGCCAATAATAATAAAACTTTGACACAGACTTACCCATCATATTCGAATGTCTAAGCCCTTATATAACTGGCTGCTCCACTGTACAAACATCTCAAAGCAAGAACAACATTTTGGTGGTTGTGATTGCATCCAATTAAGGCTTTACAATAAGCCGCAACATGATAGCAGGAAATTATTTCCATCTATACGGTATTAAGGATGAGCATATGTACATTTAGTAAGAAACTGCTCAGTTGGAAAGCGAATTCTTTTCCTCCTAGGGGGTAAACAGTCTGTGTTTCGGTTGTGCAATTAAAGTACAGCATATTTTACTTTGCCATAAAATGCTCCTAAAAGCAATAAGTCTCAATTACAATATCATTAGGGAATTTCCGATCTGTGAATAAATGTCTTAAATAGTTTACTATTTAAATACATCAAAACCCATAGTGGAACATACTGTCTCAATAAATTAAACACTGGGGAAAGGAATGATTGGAAAAGTTTGAGAAAAACACTTGAAGCAATAACAAGCTCTATGCGTTTTTGGCCAATGTTGCCACTGATGTGCAGACAATTGTCATGATCCTGTTTATTCATATACACGCTGTTGTGTAGCAAAAATAACGCAAGCTGTAAAATACCACCTGGCGTATTGCATATTAAATGATGTAGCTGCCAAAAAAATGCAAGAATTTCATATTAGTGTGGACTTGTATGGTAAGAACTTTAGGACAAGTCATGAAATGATGAAAATCACAGGATCGATAGGCATGTTACTGTTATGCAAATCAAAAATAAAATGGAAAACGAATATTGGAAACATCTTGGTTTATTCAGTATTGAAAAAAGAATAATCCCTAAGGAAAAAGGTGCCACTTAAAAAATAACTTTTAATAGATGCTCTAAAAATTGCCACACAATGCATGAAAGGTGGATTCCAATAATAAACACAAACTACTATCCTACTGTATGAAGGTAAATTAGATCAACAGTACACCTATATTCACTATTTGTAGCCCATGTACAATATCCATATGCCACAATTAGATCACACACAGGGGGTCAAGAAAAAGAACGCTCCACAATTATATCACTATATTCTTGATGCTCCTAGTAATAAAACACACATAAGTCCCCATTCCGACGTCTTTCTGTAAACATTTCCCTTCAATTGCTGACACAAATACTTCCTCAGGTCACACAGTCAGGGATATGTGTAGACACAACATAAACATGAACATATATTCCATCAGGAAGATTTACACATAGAGTGGATGGACAAGACAAGAGTACCACATCCAGCTTAGACCCCAAAGTTTCAAAATAGGTAGGTATTATAAATATGGCATCACCTTAGTAGCTCCCCATAGGACAAGTTCATATTTAATAGAGGGGTTCCAGTACATGGTTATATAAACCCTCGGAGCACTAAGGAATAGATGCTACTGTTAGAAGTATATACAAGTGAACGCTGCAGTGGCAGAGTTTCTGCAGAGTCGCGGGGATTGCCACCTCCAGGCTGTGTCATTCAGCCAC
The DNA here is from genome assembly GCF_029499605.1 of Hyla sarda. Lineage (NCBI taxonomy): Eukaryota > Metazoa > Chordata > Amphibia > Anura > Hylidae > Hyla > Hyla sarda. The sequence continues at coordinate 319,634,410 of NC_079193.1, forward strand.
TATCTGGTCTCCTCATGCTGCCGCCACCTCCAGGCTCTGTCATTTAGCCACTATATGATCTTCTCATGCTGCCGCCACCTCCACATTGTGTCATTCAGCCACTATATGGTCTCCTCATACTGATGCCACCTCCAGGCTCTATCATTTGCCGCTCTGTGACAGTGATTCTAATAGCGACGCCTCTAACCTGCATGTCATACTGAATAACAGTATTATTTCACTACCCCAGCACACTCGCTATGAGTGATACAGTAAGGCAAAGTGTTCTACACCCCAATTGAGGCTTTCTGTAGGCCAGAAATAGCCGTTTTTAATATAGATTTGCAGCAAATAAATTCGGACCGAACCAAATTTTTCAAGAAAATTTGGCGACTCGGCCGAGTCTAATTTTTCAAAAATTTGCTCATCTCTAGAGACAGAGATTCCAGCTCCGTTCCCATAGCAGCCATCTCCATTATAATGCTATTTATGGCATTGGGTCTCACACTGGAGATAGCTGCTATAGAGAGAAAGCTGGAAGTCTCATTATGCAGATAAGGAGCAGGTAGAACCACACCTCATTCTGGCATTTAGGTGTCAAATTTCAAATTAATTTCAAATGTGAAAAATGTGAATTTCAAATTTCACATGTCAATTTAAAAAATCACTATATAGAGGTACACTTTAAGTCATTTCCCTATAAACTCTGCAAGTAATATCAACGCTATTAATAAGAAGTGTAGAGGACAGCACAGGACTAGTCCATTGTACTCATTGTCAACCAGATGGCCAATCCAGTTGGCCAATCCACAGCACCAGACTGGAAAATTCTGATTGCATATAAAAGGGCTGTTGTTTATTGGTTCCCCAAATGCCAAAGGCATTTGGGAACCAATAAACAACAGCTCTTTTATATGCAATCAGTCTTGGACCCTTTTTGTATTAACCCTATTACACACTTTCGTATCATCAGCAAGCAGGCAACTCTTACCAACCAAACTTTCCCCTCTGTGTCTGTACCTGTGTATCATGGTGGTCTCACAATTCTTCTGTGATTTTTGCCCCAATGTTAATCTCTAACAGCATAAAAAATGACTGTCCTCTCAGGTTTTCCCTGGTTGCAGGATGGCATCACTAGTCAGGTGTTCAAAGGAGATTGTCTGCTTCAATGGGTGGAGTGACCGCTGGGTGGGAGGGAGATCATTTTGCATTGAATTGTAGTTTTGCAACAGCTGTAGGCACCCTGGTTAGAAAACACTGGTCTGTTGTTTACAGCACATCATAGAAGGGAGCTCTGCTGTGCTTCAATGGGTGTTGTGGCTGATGTGTGGAAGGGAGAAAAGTTACCTCAAACTTGCAAACAATGGATCCTGTGATTGGTAGTTGGAGGGAGGAAACTCCAACAGGAAATACCCATTTCACACAAAGAAATCAGCAGCGTTATGGTGAACTCAGGGCCACAACAAGCATGGATCCTTCCTAAGCATTTGCATTACTGTCTGGCAGGTAAGTACTAAAATTACCTTATGGTAGATAACCCCTTTAAATACTTAAATCCAGGAAAAAATCCTGGTATTGCGTTGCTTTTTCTGTCTGTGAACCCTGCCCTGGAGCTGTAAAAAGTCAACATGCTCCATTCACTCACACAAAGATTTACTATCCCCACATATGATTAACAGCAATATAATGATACAATTAAAGGCCCTACATGAATAGAGGACTTTGTATCCTCCTACAGAAGCCGGACAGATAGAAAATATATCTACACAATATAAATAGTGATAGTACTGCATAACATTAATACTTGACCTATCGGCAGGGTCATAGGTCAGTCTGCTAGAAACATAAAACCATTAGTTATAAACTTGTGTGACACAATCTGCAATTGCTTTCTCCGAATAGATGAAACTACATTAACTCGAGCCCTTGCTTTCCATTAAATTAAGAGCACGGGCCCATACATAGATTGATCATTTTAATTGGGCTGTCGGCTTTTATATTTCCTAGATATAAATGGTCACGGGAAGCCATCTATGATTTCTTCCATGATAGTTTCCCTATGATTAATATGTGGTATTGATGGAGACCACGGCTGACTTGTATTTTCATTACACTTGTGTCATACATGGCTGTGGTTACAGAGCCAACATCTCATCTATATTTATGAAGCCTATTGCAGGAGTAGATTCTATATTTCAAGCATACGTTGCACAAACATGTTTTATTGGATGAAGCGCTTTTCCTAAAAATGTAAAATATAGTCCAATTATCTGTTCAGGAACCAACTATTGACTTGAAATACTGAGTATGTCAAGGCTCTAAAGAACATGGAGCATTTACTGTGAATATGATAAATATTAAAAGTTATTTATTTAATTTTAATATTGTCCATATGCAATAAAGTAAATTTCATCAGGATCAGATCCAATGTGTGTGGGACCTACCAACTCTTCCCCTGAAAGCAGATGTCAGGTAGAGAATTAGCTCTATACATTTGTTCTTAGCGAGAAAAGCCACAACCAGAGGTGTCTGGCAGCGGCTTTCTCTCCTCTACCAATTACATACATGCACAGCCAAGCCACGCATGTATCTATATTTAGGGATCAAGTATATGAGGTGAGATAGCTGGTGTTTGAAAATATTTTCAGCCATCAGCTATCTAAAATGTATGGTAATCCTAAAACAGTCATCTACAACAAGATCCTGTAGATTACCAGTATTAGAAAAAAAAAATTATTTTGGTTACAAACAGCTCCACTCTTGTACATGGGCTTTGTGTGATAATGACGTTTAAATGGGCTCTCTCAGATCTAAAACTTTTTATATGTTGTTAATGATGAAAATTAAAGACCTTTTGTAATATGGTTTTTGAATATTTAATAAAGAAAACGGATCCTTAAGATCCCACCACTAGGGGTCCTCATATCTACTGGGACACTAACCAGGCCTGCAGCAGCATGAGCTTGTCCATCAGTCATGGAAAAGAGATGACTCATGGACAAGGCTGCCTGAGCAGACACACCAATCACCTCCCACCACCACAAGGGAGGGACACGCCCCCTCCACCTGAGAGGATTTCTAACACTGTGAGCTAATGAAAAGAGATATTTTTATAATAAATATAGGTGATAGAGACATAAAAATTACATGTCCATGGTCAGGATTAGGTACTAAGTAACATTAAAAAAAATTATTGTGGTATCTGACAGGTATGCTTTAAATATCTCTATAGATCAGTATAGAGATTTGTCTAATAATCTATTAATGGCCAATACTGTAACTGTAACAAGGAGACATCCACTATGTCTAGAAGGAAAAAAGTTGCACCCTAAGGGTAGGGTCACATGTAGCATATAGACAGAAAAAAGTCCAAAACGAGATTGCACTCCATCCACAAAATTTATTCAGCAGAGTGTAGGCATGGACAAGCGGAGGCAGGGGCACACCGGGGATATACGCTGCATATTTCACACTGCAGGAAATCTGCTGGGCAGCAGGAAATACAAAGCTCTGTGTGCGCAGTGAGGTTTGGAGGAGGGCCTGTGTGATACAGTCACTCCGGCGCACTGGGCCTGCCTTCAAATCTCACTGTGCACACAGGGATGTGGCAGAGAAGCCCTGTGTGCCTGCAGTGTGAAATACGCAGCATATACGATACATGTGACCCCACCCTAAATGGGATCATTAACACTATGGAACTCTGTTAGAGGAAAATGTGATGACTAATGCATTGCAAGAGGGGGTTCGGTCTGCATTCTTTAACATTCTTTAATTATACCAGAATTAATTCACTTCATCTTCTCACCAGCCTATTCTTTCATTTACAGGTATGTCATCATTTATTTCTTGAACAACTACCACCATCATTTGTTCTCACCACTGCATATCTGTTTAGCTGTATTTAAATAATCAACCTGGTATGTCACTCATCCTGTGAATGTGTACTCCCATTCCCCCATCATTGCATTGTCATGTATATTTATTACTGTTATCTGGCAAGTGTTTCTATTTTGTTTGATCACAATTTATTTCCCCTGAGTGATCCCAAACTGTTTATTTTTTCTTAAGTTTATTCCCCAAACTTTATTGCTCCCCGCCCTGATTCACACCTGATTGCACTCCTCTGCCAATTCTCTGGCTTACCCTAGCACTATATATCAGAGGCTATAGGTCTGTTAGACCTTAGGTCTGGAGACATTAAAATATGCAATCTAAAGTGCTTCTTAAGTGTGATATCAAGAATTATACCAGAATAAATTCAGAAGGGAACAAAAGGGAACTAACTAAACATTATAACTACAAAAGTAAGTTACTCTTTTTCAGAAAAAAAAACAAAAAACAAACATGCACTCACTTATTACTTACATCATTGCGATACATTTTCTCTTATATTCCCCACCGATTTCTCCAGAGGACTCTATATACATCTGTCCATGCCTCCTTCCCTCACCTATGTATTGCTCGCATGCACTGCTCACCATCATAAACCACCCAAAGTCACCTCCTTCCATGGTACAGCACAGAAGTCGGTACAGCACAGAAGTCGCTTCATCACTTAACCAAGCCATCTGCTCTCCCTTTTCTTTCTTCTGCTTTTAGCTGCTGGGGACATTGCTCCTAACCCTGGCCCACCTTTCACGAATATTTGCTCTACACTACCTGCCTCTTGCGGAACCACTACAAAATTTATATGCGCTCTTCTAAACTCTCGATCTGTGTGCAATAAGCGCACCCAGGTTCATGACTTATTTCTCACTAATTCTCTTAATCTGCTGGCTCTCACAGAAACATGGATACAACCCTCTGACACTGCTTCTCTCACTGCTTTATCTTATGGTGACCTTCACTTTTCCCATACCCCATGATCTGACACCAGGCATGGTGGAGGAGTTGGGGTGCTTCTAGCCCCACAACGCACTTTTTAAGTCATCCCCCCATTATCCTCACTCACATTTCCCTCTTTTGAGGTCCACACCCTCAGGCTCTTCCGCCCATTGTCTCTCAGAGTGGCAGTCATCTATCGTCCTCCTGGTTCTCCCCAAATGTTCCTGGATCATTTTGCCACCTGACTCCCTCACTTTCTTTCCTCAGAAACACCTACACTCATCATGGGTGATTTTAATATCCCCATCGATACCCCAATCTCCTATTCTGCCTCTCGGCTTCTGTCTCTAACCTCCTCCTTTGCCCTTTCACAGCTTACTGACTCTCCCACACACAAGGATAGGAATACACTGGACTTGATCTTCTCTAGACTTTGCTCTGTCTCTAAATTCACTAATTCTCCTTTTGAGCTCTCTGACCACAACCTTCTCTCTTTCTCTATCAGTAATTCCTATCCTCTTCCAGACACTCCAACCTTGTACACTTACAGAAACCTGCGTGCCATAAACACTAGTCAATTTATAGACATTCTACAATCTTCACTATCACCAATCTCTTCTCTCTCCTGCCCTAATCTAGCAGCCAAACATTACCATGACACCCTAAAATCTACCCTGGATCAAATGGCACCCTCTAAAACACGAACCTCCCGACACAGACGGCAGCAACCCTGGCACACCCTAACAACCCGCTTTCTCAGGCGATGCTCTAGGTGTGCTGAACGTCTGTGGAGGAAAACTAAGAATTCTTCAGACTATCTGCACTATAAATTCATGCTTAAATCCTATTACTTCGCTCTTCATCTCGCCAAACAAACATATTTTACCTCTCTCATCTCCTCTCTGTCTAACAACCCAAAACGTCTTTTTGACACGTTCAACTCTCTCCTTCGGCCCAAATTACAGACCCCAATCACTGATCTCTGTGCTGAAGACCTGGCCAAATACTTCAAAACTAAAATCGATGACATTCGTGATAAAATCCTCTCCCAGTCCCCTAAAAGTTCTGATCCAATTCCCAGCCACGTCTCCTCTTCATCACTCTCAGTTTTTGAGCCTGTAACGGAGGAGGAGGTTTCCAGGCTCCTCTCCTCCGCCCGCCCCACTACCTGCTCTAGTGACCCCATGCCTTCACACCTCATCCAGTCTCTCTCTCTCCTGCTATCAGCTGTCACCTAACTAAAATCTTTAACCTCTCCCTCTCTTCTGGGGTCTTTCCCTCCTCTTTCAAACACTCTATCATAACCCCACTATTGAAAAAAACATCTCTGGACCCGTGCTGTGCAGCCAACTATCGACCCGTCTCAAATCTCCCCTTTATCTCCAAACTCCTGGAATGCTTGGTCTACTCCTGCCTTATCCGCTATCTCTCTGAGAACTCTCTCCTTGACCCCTTACAGTCTGGTTTACAAATCAAATCAAATGGCAATTTCTCTTTACTGATTCTCTTGGACCTGTCTGCGGCTTTTGACACTGTGGATCACCAACTCCTCCTCAGTAGTCTCCGCTCCATCGGTCTCAAGGACTCTGCTCTCGCCTGGTTTTCCTCCTATCTCTCTGGCCGCTTCTTTAGCGTCTCGTTTTCTGGCTCTACTTCTTCTCCTCTTCCCCTTGCTGTCGGGGTTCCCCAGGGATCGGTCCTGGGTCCTCTACTCTTTTCACTCTACACATCCCCCATTGGAAAAACAATCAGTAGATTTGGTTTCCAGTACCGCCTCTATGCTGATGAAACCCAACTCTATACCTCTTCCTCCACCATCACCCCAGCACTCCTACAGAATACCAGTGACTGTCTCTCTGCTGTCTCAGACATCATGTCCTCTTTATATCTGAAACTAAATCTTTCTAAAACAGAACTTCTTGTCTTTTCTCCATCAACTGATACTGTACCTAACCCTGACATTTCCATCTCGGTATGTGGTACTACCATAACTCCCGGGCAGCAGGCTCGCTGTCTTGGAGTTATACTTGACTCTGATCTGTCTTTCACTCCCCATATTCAGTCTCTTTCACGTTCTTGTCACCTGCATCTCAAAAACATTTCAAGAATCCGCCCGTTTCTCACTACAGAAACTGTTAAAACTCTCATTATTGCTTTGATTCACTCCCGCCTCGACTACTGTAACTCTTTATTAATAGGCCTTCCTTTCTCCAAACTCTCTCCTCTCCAGTCCATCCTTAATGCTGCAGTCAGACTCATTGTTACGCCGAGCGCTCCGGGTCCCCGCTCCTCCCCGGAGCGCTCGCTACACTTCCCTCACTGCAGCGCCCCGGTCGGTTCCACGGACCCGGGGCGCTGCGTTACCACCTCCGGCCGGGATGCGATTCGCGATGCGGGTAGCGCCCGCTCGCGATGCGCACCCCGGCTCCCGTACCTTACTCGCTCCCCGTCAGTTCTGTCCCGGCGCGCGCGGCCCCGCTCCCTAGGGCGCGCGCGCGCCGGGTCTTTGCGATTTAAAGGGCCACTGCACCGCTGATTGGTGCAGTGGTTCCAATTAGTGTTTACACCTGTGCACTTCCCTATATCACCTCACTTCCCCTTCACTCCCTCGCCGGATCTTGTTGCCCTAGTGCCAGAGAAAGCGTTCCTTGTGTGTTCCTTGCCTGTGATTCCAGACCTTCTGCCGTTGCCCCTGACTACGATCCTTGCTGCCTGCCCCGACCTTCTGCTACGTCCGACCTTGCTTCTGTCTACTCCCTTGTACCGCGCCTATCTTCAGCAGCCAGAGAGGTTGAGCCGTTGCTAGGGGATACGACCTGGTCACTACCGCCGCAGCAAGACCATCCCGCTTTGCGGCGGGCTCTGGTGAAAACCAGTAGTGACTTAGAACCGATCCTCTAGCACGGTCCACGCCAATCCCTCTCTGGCACAGAGGATCCACTACCTGCCAGCCGGCATCGTGACAGTAGATCCGGCCATGGATCCCGCTGAAGTTCCTCTGCCAGTTGTCGCTGACCTCACCACGGTGGTCGCCCAGCAGTCACAACAGATTGCGCAACAAGGCCAACAGCTGTCTCAACTGACTGTTATGCTACAACAGTTACTACCACAGCTCCAGCAATCATCTCCTCCGCCAGCTCCTGTACCTCCTCCGCAGCGAGTGGCCGCTTCTGGAATACGACTATCCTTGCCGGATAAATTTGATGGGGACTCTAAGTTTTGCCGTGGCTTTCTTTCCCAATGTTCATTACACTTGGAGATGATGTCGGACCAGTTCCCCACTGAAAGGTCTAAGGTGGCTTTCGTAGTCAGCCTGCTGTCTGGAAAAGCCCTGGCTTGGGCCACACCGCTCTGGGACCGCAATGACCCCGTCACTGCCTCTGTACACTCCTTCTTCTCGGAAATTCGAAGTGTCTTTGAGGAACCTGCCCGAGCCTCTTCTGCTGAGACTGCCCTGTTGAACCTGGTCCAGGGTAATTCTTCCGTTGGCGAGTATGCCGTACAGTTCCGTACCCTTGCTTCAGAATTATCCTGGAATAATGAGGCACTCTGCGCGACCTTTAAAAAAGGCCTATCCAGCAACATTAAAGATGTTCTGGCCGCACGAGAAATCCCTGCTAACCTACATGAACTCATCCATCTTGCCACTCGCATTGACATGCGTTTTTCCGAACGGCGTCAGGAGCTCCGCCAGGATATGGACTCTGTTCGCACGAGGCGTTTCTTCTCCCCGGCTCCTCTCTCCTCTGGTCCCCTGCAATCTGTTCCTGTGCCTCCCGCCGTGGAGGCTATGCAGGTCGACCGGTCTCGCCTGACACCCCAAGAGAGGACACGACGCCGCATGGAGAATCTCTGCCTGTACTGTGCTAGTACCGAACACTTCCTGAAGGATTGTCCTATCCGTCCTCCCCGCCTGGAAAGACGTCCGCTGACTCCGCACAAAGGTGAGACAGTCCTTGATGTCTACTCTGCTTCTCCACGTCTTACTGTGCCTGTGCGGATGTCTGCCTCTGCCTTCTCCTTCTCTGCTGTGGCCTTCTTGGACTCTGGATCTGCAGGAAATTTCATCTTAGCCTCTCTCGTCAACAAGTTCAACATCCCGGTGACCAGTCTCGCCAGACCCCTCTACATCAATTGTGTAAACAATGAAAGATTGGACTGTACTATACGTTTTCGCACGGAGCCCCTTCTAATGTGCATCGGATCTCATCACGAGAGGATTGAACTGTTGGTCCTCCCCAATTGCACTTCTGAAATCCTTCTTGGACTTCCCTGGCTTCAACTCCATTCCCCAATCCTGGATTGGTCCACTGGGGAGATCAAGAGTTGGGGGCCCTCTTGTTCCAAGGACTGCTTAAAACCGGTTCCCAGTAAACCTTGCCGTGTCCCTGTGCTTCCTCATGTAACCGGTCTCCCTAAGGCCTATATGGACTTTGCGGACGTTTTTTGCAAAAAACAAGCTGAGACTCTACCTCCTCACAGGCCTTATGATTGTCCCATTGACCTCCTCCCGGGCACTACTCCACCCCGGGGCAGAATCTATCCTCTGTCCGTCCCAGAGACTCTTGCCATGTCTGAATACGTCCAAGAAAATTTAAAAAAGGGCTTTATCCGTAAATCCTCCTCTCCTGCCGGAGCCGGATTTTTCTTTGTGTCCAAAAAAGATGGCTCTCTACGTCCTTGCATTGACTACCGCGGTCTTAATAAAATCACGGTTAAGAACCGCTACCCCCTACCCCTCATCTCTGAACTCTTTGATCGTCTCCAAGGTGCCCATATTTTTACCAAACTGGACTTAAGAGGTGCTTATAATCTCATCCGCATCAGAGAGGGGGATGAATGGAAAACGGCATTTAACACCAGAGATGGACACTTTGAGTATCTGGTCATGCCCTTTGGTCTATGCAACGCCCCTGCCGTCTTCCAAGACTTTGTTAATGAAATTTTTCGTGATCTACTATACTCCTGTGTTGTTGTATATCTGGACGATATCCTGATTTTTTCTGCCAATCTAGAAGAACACCGCCAGCATGTCCGTATGGTTCTTCAGAGACTTCGTGATAATCAACTCTATGCCAAAATAGAGAAATGTCTGTTTGAATGCCAATCTCTTCCTTTTCTAGGATACTTGGTCTCTGGCCAGGGACTACAAATGGACCCAGATAAACTCTCTGCCGTCTTAGATTGGCCACGCCCCTCCGGACTCCGTGCCATCCAACGTTTTTTGGGGTTCGCCAATTATTACAGGCAATTTATTCCACATTTTTCTACCATTGTGGCTCCTATTGTGGCTTTAACAAAAAAAAATGCCGATCCCAAGTCCTGGCCTCCTCAAGCGGAAGACGCCTTTAAACGACTCAAGTCTGCCTTTTCTTCGGCTCCCGTGCTCTCCAGACCTGACCCATCTAAACCCTTCCTATTGGAGGTTGATGCCTCCTCAGTGGGAGCTGGAGCTGTCCTTCTACAAAAAAACTCTTCCGGGCATGCTGTTACTTGTGGTTTTTTTTCCAGGACCTTCTCTCCGGCGGAGAGGAACTACTCCATCGGGGATCGAGAGCTTCTAGCCATTAAATTAGCACTTGAGGAATGGAGGCATCTGCTGGAGGGATCAAGATTTCCAGTTATTATTTACACCGATCACAAGAACCTCTCCTACCTCCAGTCTGCCCAACGGCTGAATCCTCGTCAGGCCAGGTGGTCTCTGTTCTTTGCCCGATTTAATTTTGAAATTCACTTTCGGCCTGCTGATAAAAACATTAGGGCCGATGCTCTCTCTCGTTCCTCAGATGCCTCTGAAATTGAACTCTCTCCTCAACACATCATTCCTCCTGACTGCCTGATTTCCACTTCTCCAGCCTCCATCAGGCAAACTCCTCCAGGAAAGACCTTTGTTTCTCCACGCCAACGCCTTGGGATCCTCAAATGGGGTCACTCCTCCCATCTCGCAGGTCATGCGGGCATCAAGAAATCTGTGCAACTCATCTCTCGCTTCTATTGGTGGCCGACTCTAGAGACTGATGTGGTGGACTTTGTGCGAGCCTGCACTATCTGTGCCCGGGATAAGACTCCTCGCCAGAAGCCCGCTGGTTTTCTTCATCCTCTACCTGTCCCCGAACAACCTTGGTCTCTGATTGGTATGGATTTTATTACTGACTTACCCCCATCCCATGGCAACACTGTTATTTGGGTGGTCGTTGATCGATTCTCCAAAATGGCACATTTCATCCCTCTTCCTGGCCTTCCTTCAGCGCCTCAGTTGGCTAAACAATTTTTTGTACACATTTTTCGTCTTCACGGGTTGCCTACACAGATCGTCTCGGATAGAGGCGTCCAATTTGTGTCTAAATTCTGGAGGGCTCTCTGTAAACAACTCAAGATTAAATTAAATTTTTCTTCTGCATACCATCCTCAATCCAATGGACAAGTAGAGAGAATTAACCAGATCTTGGGTGACTATTTACGACATTTTGTTTCCTCCCGCCAGGATGACTGGGCAGATCTTCTACCTTGGGCCGAATTCTCGTATAATTTCAGAATCTCTGAATCTTCCTCCAAATCTCCGTTTTTCGTGGTGTACGGCCGTCACCCTCTTCCCCCCCTCCCTACCCCCTTGCCCTCTGGTCTGCCCGCTGTGGATGAAATTTCTCGTGATCTTTCCACCATATGGAAAGAGACCCAAAATTCTCTCTTACAGGCTTCTTCTCGCATGAAGAGATTCGCAGATAAGAAAAGAAGAGCTCCTCCCATTTTTTCCCCTGGAGACAAGGTATGGCTCTCCGCTAAATATGTCCGTTTCCGTGTCCCGAGCTATAAGTTGGGACCACGCTATCTTGGTCCTTTTAAAGTTTTGTGTCAAATTAATCCTGTCTCTTACAAACTTCTTCTTCCTCCTTCTCTTCGTATCCCTAATGCCTTTCACGTCTCTCTTCTTAAACCTCTCATCCTCAACCGTTTTTCTCCTAAATCTGTTCCTCCCACTCCTGTTTCCGGCTCCTCGGACATCTTCTCTGTCAAAGAGATTTTGGCCTCTAAAAAGGTCAGGGGAAGAACTTTTTTTTTAGTGGATTGGGAGGGTTGTGGTCCAGAAGAGAGGTCCTGGGAACCTGAGGACAATATCCTGGACAAAAGTCTGATCCTCAGGTTCTCAGGCCCCAAGAAGAGGGGGAGACCCAAGGGGGGGGGTACTGTTACGCCGAGCGCTCCGGGTCCCCGCTCCTCCCCGGAGCGCTCGCTACACTTCCCTCACTGCAGCGCCCCGGTCGGTTCCACGGACCCGGGGCGCTGCGTTACCACCTCCGGCCGGGATGCGATTCGCGATGCGGGTAGCGCCCGCTCGCGATGCGCACCCCGGCTCCCGTACCTTACTCGCTCCCCGTCAGTTCTGTCCCGGCGCGCGCGGCCCCGCTCCCTAGGGCGCGCGCGCGCCGGGTCTTTGCGATTTAAAGGGCCACTGCACCGCTGATTGGTGCAGTGGTTCCAATTAGTGTTTACACCTGTGCACTTCCCTATATCACCTCACTTCCCCTTCACTCCCTCGCCGGATCTTGTTGCCCTAGTGCCAGAGAAAGCGTTCCTTGTGTGTTCCTTGCCTGTGATTCCAGACCTTCTGCCGTTGCCCCTGACTACGATCCTTGCTGCCTGCCCCGACCTTCTGCTACGTCCGACCTTGCTTCTGTCTACTCCCTTGTACCGCGCCTATCTTCAGCAGCCAGAGAGGTTGAGCCGTTGCTAGGGGATACGACCTGGTCACTACCGCCGCAGCAAGACCATCCCGCTTTGCGGCGGGCTCTGGTGAAAACCAGTAGTGACTTAGAACCGATCCTCTAGCACGGTCCACGCCAATCCCTCTCTGGCACAGAGGATCCACTACCTGCCAGCCGGCATCGTGACACTCATCTTCCTCTCCAGCCGCTACACCGATGCCTCCTCCCTGTGCCAGTCACTAAACTGGTTACCAATTCAGTCCAGAATACAATACAAAATCCTCAGTCTCACACACAAAGCTCTCCACACTGCTGCACCTCCCCACATCTCCTCTCTCATCTCTGTCTACCATCCTACACGTTCTCTCCGATCTGCTAATGACCTCACACTAACATCTTCTATAATCCGAACTTCTCACTCCCATCTCCAAGACTTCACTCGTGCTGCACCAGTTCTCTGGAATGCTATCCCTCAATCCCTCAGACTCAACAACAACATCCATAGTTTCAAACGTGGCCTAAAAACACATCTCTTCAGACAGGCCTATAACAGTCTCTAATTGGCCTCAACATATCCCCAACATACCCCCAACATACCCCCAACATATCCTCAACATATCCCCAACATATCCTCAATATATCCCCACACCTCTTGTTTGAATAGTTATTGTGTAATTTTATGTCTGATACTTGTCTTTGTTTGTACCCCATAATTGTAAGCGCTGCGGAATCTGTAGGCGCTATATAAATAAAATAAATAAATAAACTATATGATTTTATAGATTATATGTAATAGATGATTCATAGATTTATTGCACTGGGTATAGTCTACCAACAACACAATTACTTGGCAATAATGCACTAAAACTTATCAGTAAAGACAGTATATGGAGGCAGACAGTGGCGTAACCATAGAGGTCGCAAGCGTTGCAATCGCGATCGGGCCCCTTATCCTGGGGGGGGCCCGCAGGAACAGGCCAGAGGCTGATGGGAATTGACATGCCCACGCAGGGACGCACGTCTGCTCCAACAATCACCTGACCCTGTCCCTGTGTGCTCTCCCCAGCAGCGCTCCTTGTGTGCTCTCTCTCCCAGCTCTCCCAGGCAGAGGTCCCCTGTGCAGCAGTGCCAGGAGTAGCACAAGCTCCACCACCCCAAACCAAGCCACCGATCTCCACACACCGTCCCTGGCTAAGAAAGCCAGGGACGGTGTGTGGAGCAACGTGCGATGGAGGGGGGGGGGTCTTCAGAGTGTGTAGGATGGGGGGGTGTTGAGGATGGGGTGCAGGGGGGGCTTCAGAGACCAAGGATGGGGTGAATGGGGGGGTTTCGGAGACCAAGGATGGGGTGCATGGGGGGGCTGAGGAGACCAAGGATGGGGTGCATGGGGGGCTGAGGAGACCAAGGATGGGGTACATGGGGGGGCTGAGGAGACCAAGGATGGGGTGCATGGGGGGCTGAGAAGACCAAGGATGGGGTGCATGGGGGGGCTGAGGAGACCAAGGATGGGGTGCTTGGGGGGGCTGAGGAGACCAAGGATGGGGTGCATGGGGGGCTGAGGAGACCAAGGATGGGTAGCAGAGGGGGCTGAGGAGACCAAGGAAGGGGGGTCTTCAGACTGTGCATGAGAGAGGAGAGGGGGAAACCACCCCAAACCAAGCCACCGATCTCCAGGTGAGTGAACTGAGGGGCTAAGAAAGCCAGGGACGGTGTGTGGAGCAGCATGCGATGGAGGGGGGGTCTTCAGAGGGTGTAGGATGGGGGGGGTGTTGAGGAGACCAAGGATGGGGTGCAGGGGGGCTTCGGAAACCAAGGATGGGGTGAATGGGGAGACTTTGGAGACCAAGGATGGGGTGCATGGGGGGGCTGAGGAGACCAAGGATGGGGTGCATGGGGGGCTGAGGAGACCAAGGATGGGGTGCATAGGGGGGCTGAGGAGACCAAGGATGGGGTGCTTGGGGGGGGGCTGAGGAGACCAAGGATGGGGTGCATGGGGGGCTGAGGAGACCAAGGATGGGTAGCAGAGGGGGGCTGAGGAGACTAAGGAAAGGGGGTTTTCCGACTGTGCATGAGAGAGGAGAGGGGGAAACCACCCCCAACCAAGGTACCGATTTCCAGGTGAGTGAACTGAGGGGCTAAGAAAGCCAGGGACGGTGTGTGGAGCAGCATGTGACAGGGGGGGGGTCTTCACAGTGTGTAGGATGGGGGGGGGGTTTGAGGAGACCAAGGATGGGGTGCAGGGGGGCTTCGGAGACCAAGGATGGGGTGCATGGGGGGGCTGAGGAGACCAAGAATGGGGTGAATGGGGGGGCTTCGAAGACAAAGGATGGGGTGTATAGGGGGGCTTCGGAGACCAAGGATGGGGTGCATGGGTAGGCTGAGGAGACCAAGGACAGGGTGCATGGGGGGGCTTCGGAGACCAAGGATGGGGTGCATGGGGGGCTGAGGAGACCAAGGATGGGGTGCAGGGGGGGGCTGAGGAGACCAAGTATGGGGTAAAGGGGGGGCTGAGGAGACCAAGGATGGGGTGCAGGGGGGGGGCTGAGGGGACCAAGGATGGGGGGGGCGGGTTGTTGAGGAGAACAAGGAGGGGGCTGAGTAGACCAAGAACTAGAAAGAACATGACAGAGTGCTTTAACCCCTTGGTGACCAAGCTCATTTTTAAGGACCAGGCCAATTTTTGTTTTTTCACTTTCATTTTTTCCTCCTCCCCTTCTAAAAATCATAATGCTTACAATTTTGCCCTACAGACTCATATAAGGGCTTGTTTTTTGCATCTCCAATTGTACTTTGTAATGACATCCCTTATTTTATAACATAATCTGCGGTGAAACAAAAACAAATTATTTGTGGAGGGAAATTTAAAAAAAATGCCATTTTGCTACTTTTTAGGGATCCGTTTCTACACAGTGCAATTTTCGGTAAAATTGTTTACCGAATCTTTATTCTGTAGGTCCACATGGTTACAAGGATACACAATATATCTAGGTTTTATATTATTTTACTACATAATAAAAATTATAACTACATGCACCAAAATTAGTATGTTTAAAATTGTCATCTTCTGACTCCTATAACTTTTTTACTTTTCTGCATACGGGGCTATATGAGAGCTAATTTTTTTGCACTGTGGTCTGTAGTTTTATTGGTACCATTGGTACTTTGTTTTGATGGGACGTTTTGGTCACTTTTTATAAATTTTTTATGGTATATGAAGTGACCAAAAATGCACAATTTTGGTCTTTTTTTTACGTGCGGTTTAGCTACCCTTATATTTCAATAGTTCGGACATTTACAAACGCGACAGTACCACATATGATTATTATTATTTATTTATTTTTATGGGAAAAGAGGGGATTCAAACTTTTATTAGGAAGGGTTTAATTCACTGTTATTAACTTTTTAAAACTTTTTTTTAATTATTTTTTTTTTTTAGCCCCCATAGGGGGCTATAACATGCAATCTCTTGATTGCATACAATGATCAATGCTATTCCGCAGGAGGCTGAGGAGACAAAGGATGGGGTGTAGGGGCAGGGTGATGAGGAGACCGAGGATAAGTGGGGTGTATATGTATGTATGGTGTGTGTATATGTCTGTATGGTGTGTGTATATGTATGATGTATATTTGCATGATAGATGGGGGTATGTATGATAGATGTGTGTATGTATGATAGATCAAACATCTATTGTGCATACATCTTTCATACGTACATACATATACACACACCATACATACATCAGTCATATTCACATCTATCATAAATACATACACTGTACATCAATGCGGAGGGATGGGGGGCCAGGAGGCGATGTGGTATGGGCAGCACAAACCTAAAATATACCAGTGATTGGTTGGGGAATATTGGTTCAGATTGGTGTTCTTCAATCTGTTGCACAACTACAACTCCTATCATGTTCTGACAGCCTTCTGTAGCAGAACTATGGGGTCTGGGAAGGGGGCAAAGGAGCCTGGAGAGGACTTAGGGGTCTGTGGAGGGGGCAGAGGAGCCTGGAGAGGACTTAGGGGTCTGATGAGGGGAGCAGAGGAGCCTGGAAAGGACTTAGGGGTCTGAGGAGGTGGGCAGAGGAGCCAGGAGAGGACTTAGGGGTCTGGGGGGCAGAGGTGCCAGGAGAGGACTTAGGGGTCTGGGGGGCAGAGGTGCCAGGAGAGGACTTAGGGGTCTGGGGGCAGAGGTGCCAGGAGATGACTTAGGGGGCTGGGGGGCAGAGGTGCCAGGAGAGGACATAGGGGTCTTGGGGGGGCAGAGGTGCCAGGAGAAGACTTAGGGGTCTGGGGGGGCAGAGGTGCCAGGAGAAGACATAGGGTTCTGGGAAGCAGAGGTGCCAGGAGAGAACTTAGGGGTCTTGGGGCAGAGGTGCCAGGAGAGGACTTAGGGGTCTGGGGGGGCAGAGATGCTAGGAGAGGACTTAGGGGTCTGGGGAGGTAGAACAGAGGAGCCTGGACACAGGACAAAGAGGTCTGGGGAAGTATGGTGCAGGGGTGATATTCAGCTAAAGAAGAAACAGTGTGTGGCAGTATTATATTCAGGGCACAGTATTTGGCAGGGTTATAATGATTATTGTCTTCATAGAGGATGAAGATCTTCTGTCAAGGCAACTTTTCACATCGGGGCCCTGTGGTTTATAGCTACGTCCCTGGAGGCAGATGAAGGTTGTCAAAAGACACCATCAGGATATACAGGCCGGACTGTATCACATTTATATGTAAATATTTACATACAGGAAGATTATTTCCATACAGTGAATCGTACTGTTAAACCGTCAAATATAATTGGATCAGTCAGTGTATGACCAGGTATTCAGTAAAATCAAGAAAGTACAAAAACTAGTCTCATGTTCTGTAGAAATATAAATATTTTTTTTCTAATGTGGGTCTAATGTGGAGTCGCTGTTTTTTTCAGGGCAAAGGAAATGTACATACTAAAATACGTATAAGTTTATGAACAAATAACTAATAATACATACCAGCCATGTAGTTGAGGAAGTTCCATCCTCCATATGCGTACAGGCCTTGAAAAAAAGACTCTGCAATCTGAGCTGCATTAGGGACTTCTGAATGAAATGCATCCTTAAAAGGCTCCAAAGCCTTAGGGTTACGGCCAAACTCAATCACTCCATAGACAATAATAAGAGTCAAGGACATCATTTTCAGAACAGTGAATATATTCTGAACCCAGGTCGCCAGCTTGATACTTTTTGAATTTATAACACCTAGAACCCACAGAATCCCAATAGCTAATATTTTTTTGAGCAGGTCAGGCGGTGGGCAACCAGAGTAAAATGGCCGGCTGATATATTCAGCAAAGGTCAGGGCCCGTGCTGCATTGGATGCAGGTCTTATAAACAGTATTAGTGTCCAGATGGTAATGAAAGCTGGCAGAGATCCGAGTCCTCGCTTAACATGGTAGTATTCACCTCCAGCAAATGGCAATGCTGTGCCCAGCTCTGCATAACAGAGGGAGCACATCATACATATCACACCACAGGCCGCCCATATACATAGTGCCACTCCAACATTGAGCTGAGAGTATTCCAATACCCCTTTAGGAGAAACAAATATTCCAGCACCTATTATGCTACCAACAAGGAAGCAAACACTGTCGAAACAGCCCAAACGCCTCTTCAGACAAACTCTTCCATCGTCTTCTTTTACCTTCTTCTCCTGGGAAGATGTCTCCATTTTCAGGATATTTAGTGTTTGCAAATAGTCTTAGCAGGGACAGGGAATCCACTTTAAAGCCATGCTGCTTGTTCATTAAACAGCATCCATAAAAGTTCATCATCTATTAAACTGGATGTTCATAGGTCACCAGGTCACTCTCATTGGTGACCAAAGTTAAGTAATTGCCGGTAAATGTGTTACCGATACACCTCAAGAGTGTCAAACTGTGACATGCTCTTCAAGCTACTGTATAAACAAACTTGGAATTTAATACATTTCTGGATACTAAAAACAAGTTACAATGAATGTCTTGTTTTTAATCTACATAAACCATGGTGATAATAAGTCTCAATCTGATTGATGAATGTTTGTATGTCTATTGCTTTGTATGCTCTGCCGAGAAGTGTAATGTTCAACTTCTGCAATGATCAACTTCCCAGTTTGTATTTGAAGAGTCTGGCTATGACTTTCATGGTGTCATGTTCTGCGCACCAGATTAAAAAAGTGTTCCTAGAGATGCTTAACATCTGGGTCTCAATGAAAATCTTTTGTTTCCCAACAATCGTGCATTATTTATAGTAATGATCTACTCATAAGAGACAGATATATTTTGGTTTCCCTCAGACTTCAGGGGAGATTGAAAGAGAGGTGCAGGACAGGTGGTGTTCTTAAAGGGGTATTCCGGCAATAGACATCTTATGGGGATAAGATGTCTATGGCCAGAATACCCCTTTAACCCCTACGGACTTGTGATGATATTGTACTGGGCCTAGTGGTGAATGCCTCATTGAGATTTAACATATGATTTTGCCACCTAGAGAGCTTTGTCATTCTCTGTGAATAGATAAATATGACTTAACCCCTTAAGGACTCAGCCCATTTGGACCTTAAGGACTAAGACAATTTTATTTTTAAGCTTTCGTTTTTTCCTCCTCCCCTTCAAAAAATCATAACTCTTTTATATTTTCATCCACAGACTAGTATGAGGGCTTGTTTTTTGTGCGACCAGTTGTCCGTTGTAATGCCATCACTCACTTTACCATAAAATGTATGGTGCAACCAAAAAAATACTATTTGTGTGGGGAAATTAAAAGAAAACCGCAATTTTGCAAATTTTGGAAATTTTTTGTTTTCACGCTGTACAATTTATGGTAAAAATGATATGTGTTTTTTATTCTCTGGGTCAATACGATTAAAATGATACCCATGATTACACATGTTTCTAATACTGTTGCGAATTAAAAAAAATCACAAACTTTTTAACCAAATTATTACGTTTAAAATCCCCCTACAGTGACCCCCCGACCTACGATGGCCCCGACATATGATGAAATCGACATACGATGGCCTCTCAGAGGCCATCGCATGTCGATGTCAGCATCGACATACGATGCTTTTTTATGTCGGGGCCATCACATTAACTGCTATCCGGAAGCGCCAAATGCTTAAGCTGCTGCCGGATAGCAGCTTAATGTTCCCCGTGTGGTGTGGTAAGTATTACTTACCCCTCCACGGTGCTACGGGGCCAGCGCTGGTCTTCCGGCGTCTTCTCGGCCCAATCCGATGACGTCAATACGCTGCTGCGCACGCCATCCAATAGGAATGGCGTACGCAGCGGCATAATGATGTCACTACGCAGGCCCAGTAAGGCCTTGCGGAAGACAGAAGAGGATCGGAGAAGACAGCTGAGGACCGGAGAAGACAGCGGAGGACCGGAGAAGACAGCGGAGAGCCCAGCGGAGGCCCGGGGTCTCCATCTCGAGCGGCGGGGACAGGTGAGTACAGCTTCCTATACTTTACATTGCACGAATCCCTCAACATACGATGGATTCGACAAACGATGGGTCGTTTGGAACGAATTACCATCATATGTTGAGGGACCACTGTATTTTGAAGACCTATAACTTTTTCATTTTTCCGTATAAGCGGTGGTATGAGGGCTCATTTTTTGCACCGTGATCTGTACTTTTTATTGATACCATATTTGCTTATACAAAACTTTATTACATTTTTTATTAATTTTTTTTGGAATAATATGTTATAAAAAAAAGCAGCTATTTTGGATTTTTTTTTTTACGTTCCCGCCGTTCACCCTACGGGATCGTTTACATTTTTTTAAAGAGTACGGATATTTACGCACGCGGCGATACCAAATGTGTATATAAAATAATTTTTTTACACTTTTTGGGGGTAAAATAGGGAAAATGGGACAATTTACGTTTTTATTGGGGGAGGGGGTTTTTCAAATATTTTTTTACTTTATTTTTTTACTTTTTTTACTTTTATTTTTACACTCTTATAGTCCCCATAGGGGACTATTTATAGCAACCATTCAATTGCTAATCCTGTTCAGTGCTATGTATAGGACACAGCACTGATCAGGGTTATCGGTCATCTTCTGCTCTGGTCTGCGGGAAGGCAGGAGAGGGGACCTCCGTCTGCCGTGCAGGATGATCGGATCGCCGCGGCAACGCTGCGGGCGATCCGATCATCCTGTTAAGTGATCGCGATGCTGCAGATGCCGTGATCTGTATTGATCACGGCATCTGAGGGGTTAATGGCGGACATTCGCGGGATCGCGGTTGTCCGCCATTACTGGCGGGTCCCTGGCTGCGATCCACAGCTGAGACCTGCCGCGCATGATGCCGGCATAGCTCCGATGCCCGCGGTTATGCTCAGGACGTAAATGTACGTCCTGGTGCGTTAAGTACCACCTCACCAGGATATAGATTTACGTCCTGCGTCGTTAAGGGGTTAAATAACAGTGGACTTCTATGCTCAAATTCAAAAGCTCTTTGCGACCTTGGCTAAAAATGTATGTGGAGAAGGGGGCACTAGTTTGCATTGTTAACCCCTTAAAGGGGTATTCCAGGAAAAAAAACTTTTTTTATATATCAACTGGCTCTAGAAAGGTAAACAGATTTGTAAATTACTTCTATTAAAAAATCTTAATCCTTCCAATAATTATCAGCTGCTGAAGTTGAGTTGTTCTTTTCTGTCTGGCAACAGTGCTCTCTGTTGACATCTCTGCTTGTCTCGGGAACTGCACAGAATAGAAGAGGCTTGCTATGGGGATTTACTTCTACTCTGGACATTCCCAAGACAGGTGTCATCAGAGAGCACTTCGACAGAAGAGAACAACTCAACTTCAGCAGCTCATAAGTACTGAAAGGATTAAGATTTTTTTATAGAAGTCATTTACAAATCTGTTTAACTTTCTGGAGCCTGTTGATATATATATATATATATATATATATATATATATATATATATATATAAAAGTTTTTCCTGGATAACCCCTTTAAGGACCCTTTTTTTCCTCCTTGCCATCTAAAATTCATAACTCTTTTATATTTCCTTTCCCCGACCCATATGAGGGCTTGTTTTTTGCGTGACCAGTTGTACTTTGTAATTACATCACTCATTTTACCCTAAAATGTATGTTAAACCCAAACAATTATTTTTTGTGTAACAAAATTTTAACGAAATTCATAATTTTGCTAATTTGGGGGGCTTTGTTTTCGTGCTGTACACTTTACGGTAAAAACTACATGTTTTCTTTATTCTCTGTGTCAATATGTTTAAAATGGTACCCATGGTTACATACTTTTCTATTATTGTACCGCTTTTAAAAAATCTCAAACTTTTTTTACAAAATCAGTATGTTTAAAATTGCCCTATTTTGACCACCTGTAACTTTCTTATTTTACCGTATTCAGCTCATTTTTTGTGCCATGATCTGTAGTTTGTTTTGGTACCAGATTTGCGTATATGTGACTTTTTGATCGCTTTTTCTAAAAAAAAAATTTGCAGTTTGATGTGACAAAAAAGCAGAAATGCTGACAGCCGCCAGAACCCGCCGGGATTGATGCGAGCGCATCTCCTGCGCTCATATCACAGCCGGGCAGTAAATGTACAGCGATGTGCACTAAGAGGTGCTATGCAGCGCAGTACATTTATGGTGCATGCCCTTAACCCCTTATTGACCAGGGGTTTATCCGTTTTTGCACTTTCATTTTTTCCTCCTTACCTTTAAAAAATCATAACTCTTTCAATTTTGCACCTAAAAATCCATATGATAGCTTATTTTTTGCGCCACCAATTCTACTTTGTAATGACATCAGTCATTTTACCCAAAAATCAACGGCTAAACAGGAAAAAAAATCATTGTGCGACAAAATTTAAAAAAGAACGCCATTTTGTAACTTTTGGGGGCTTCTGTTTCTACGATTAAAATGATACCCTACTTTTATAGGTTTGATTTTGTCATAACTACATGCAGGAAAATGTATACGTTTAAAATTGTCATATTCTGACCTCTATAACTTTTTTATTTTTCTGCGTATGGGGTGGTATGAGGGCTAATTTTTTGCGCCGTGATCTGAAGTTTTTAGCGGTAACATTTTTATATTGATTTGACTTTTGGAATCACTTTTTATAAATTTTTTCATGAAATAAAAAGTGACCAAAAATACGCTATTTTGGACTTTGGAATTTTTTTGCGCGCACGCCATTAACCGTGTGGTTTAATTAATGATATATTTTTATAAATTGGAAATTTCTACACGCGGCAATAAAACAACAATTTATTTTCATTGACAGTGTTTTTTTTTTTAAATGGGAAAAGGTGGGTGATTGAAACTTTTATTAGGGAAGGAGCTAAATTTTCTTTATTCACTTTTTTTTCAAAAATTTTTTTTGCAATGTTATGGCTCCCATAGGGGGTTATAACACTGCATACACTGATCTTTTACATGATCACTGGTTTCTTTTACATTTGATCAATGGATTCTGCCGCATGACTGCTCATGCCTGGATCTCAGGCACTGAGCAGTCATTCGGCGATCGGACACCAGGAGGCAGGTAAGGGACCTTCCAGCTGTGTCACAGCTATTCGAGATGCCGCAATTTCGCCGTGGACATCCCAAACAGCCCCCTGAGCAAACCGGCAATGATTTACTTTTACTTTAGACGCAACGTTCAACTTTGAACGGCGCGTCTAAAGGGTTAATAGCGTGCGGTACCGCGATCAGTGCCGTGCGCTATTAGCCATGAGTCCTGGCCGTTTTTAGAGGCCCGGCCCGACCCGCTATGACCCCGTGGCCCATTGTTACAGAACGGGAGCGGACTCGGGTTAAGGGGTTAAAGGGGTAACTGGAATTTTTTTTTTTAAATCAACTGGTACCAGAAAGTTAAACCGATTTGTCAATTACTTCTATTTAAAAATCTTAATCCTTCCAGTACTTATCAGCTGCTGTATGCTCCAGAGGAAGTTCTTTTCTTTTTGAATTTTCTTTCTGTCTGACCACAGTGCTCTCTGCTGACACCTCTGTCCATTTTAGGAACTGTCCGTTTCTACTGCTAATACCTCCCCCTACACACTCATGAGCACTTCCCTCTCTACTGCTTATACCTCACCCTATACACTAGGGATCGACCGATTATCGATTTGGCCGATATTATCGGCCGATATTCACGATTTTGGACGTTATCGGCAATTACCTTACCTTACCAATTACCTAATCCGATAATGCCACGCACCGCCCCCCCCCCCCCCCCATCGCCCCGCTACAGAGGAAATTATTTTATTTTGGAACACAGAGCTCTCTGCTGACATCACGAGCGCAGTGCTCTCTGCTGACATCTCTGTCCATTTTACTGTCCAGAGCAGCATATGTTTGCTATGGGTATTTTCTTCTACTCTGGACAGTTCTTGAAATGGATGGATATGTCAGCAGAGAGAACTTTGCTCTTGATGTAAGCAGAGAGCTCTGTGTTCCTAATTTACAAATCTGTTTAACTTTCTGACATTGGTTGATTAAAAAAAAAGTTTTCCACCAGAGTACCCCTTTAACTAGTTCTCTAGCTATCTGAATCACTGGCCAGATATTCCATAATGTGAACACAGCCTAATGCTCCCTGCAATGTGCCATGCAGGAGTTCTTAAAACCCTAGCCCATTAAAGTAAATACATGTGGTGGCCTCTTCTCAAAATTGGTTTGGAAAAAACTGCAATTTCATAATTGCTTTTTGCACCATTCACTATACACTATTAATAACACATTTACTTATTTAGTCGGTCAGTATGAGAACAATTAAGGCAATACGAAACATATATATATATATATATATATATATATATATATATATATACTGTATATATATAATAATTCTTGTGTTTTTGCATTAACATACAGAGGTGTGTAACTTTCTTGGTTTTCCGTTAATAAAGGTGTGTGGTAGCTTGTTTTTTTGTGGAAGCTGTAATTTAACTTGTTTCATTTTTTATGTATCTCCACGTAGGTACATCATTTTACTTCCCGAAATTTCTAAAATGAACCAGAGAGTAAACATGCTCATATACTTAAGCCTACATAGGTTAACCGGCATTATACCGATGTGTAAAGAATTGTTGCTATCCTTCTGGTAAAGACAGTAAACCATCAATGCTCCCTGAAATAAATTGAAACTGACAAAAGTAATAATGAATACAAATTGACAGAACATTAACTGATAACAATAAGACACTGCTTCTTCTGAATTATGGTTCAATAGAATCTTTAAAAAAAAATTATAATAAAACTGGCCTGGACAATCTCACAGAAACTTTGGGGCTTGTCCTTTGGACAGATGCGACAAAACTGGAGATTTTTGTCAAATAACATAAGTTTGCAGACATAAAAATGAAGCGCACAAAGAAAAGAACACTGGGGGAGATTTATCAAAACCTGTGCAGAGGAAGAGTGGTGCAGTTGCCCATGGCAACCAATCAGATTGCTTCTTTCATTTTCCACAGGCCTCTAAAGAGGCCTGTGGAAAATGAAAGAAGCAATCTGATTGGTTGCTATGGGCAACTGCACCACTCTTCCTCTGCACAGGTTTCGATAAATCTCCCCCACTGTACCTACTGTGAAGCATGGAGGAGGCTCGGTTACGTTTTCCGACTGCTTTGCTGCCTTTGGCACAGGGCGTCTTAAATCGTTACAGTGTACAATGAGATCTCAAGACTATCAAGACATTCTGGAAGGAGATGTGCTGCTCAGTGTAAGGAAGCTTGGTCTCTGTCGCGGGTCATGGGTCCTCCAACAGGATAATGACCCAAAACACACAGATTTAAAAACACCCAAGATTGGCTAAGAGCAAAACATTTTTGTCCAGACCATTTCAATTATTTTGATATTTAAAATGATTCTGTTGAACCACAGTTAATTTTCAGTAAATTGTTATAAATTTTAACTTTTTCAGTTTCAGGAAGCATTGTGGGGTTTTCTGTATTTAACAGAAGGGGAGCAACAATTTTGTCCACATCTGTCGATATTAAGTTCTAAAAATTAAACAACTGCTCCAAAAAAAAAATGTCAGTAAGAATCGTGTTCCCAATTTTCTGTTCTGTTAATAAAAAGCAACGGGAGTTGTTCTGTCTACCGTATATGCCGGCGTATAAGACGACTTGTCGTATAAGACGACCCCCAACTTTTACAGTTAAAATATAGAGTTTGGGATATGCTCGCCATATAAGACTACCCCTCCTACCGCGATGTACGGTACCTTGTAGTTCCCCCCACATTAGGTAGGCACCATGTTCCCCCACATTAGGTAGGCAGTATAGTTCCCCCCACATTAGGTAGGCAATATGGTTCCCCCCACATTAGGTAGGCAGTATAGTTCCCCCCACATTAAGTTGGCAGTTCCCCCACATTAAGTTGCCAGTTCCCCCACATTAGGTTGCCAGTTCCCCCACATTAGGTTGCCAGTTCCCCCACATTAGGTTGCCAGTTCCCCCACATTAGATTGCCAGCTCCCCCACATTAGGTCGGCAGTTCCCCCACATTAGTTCGGCAGTTCCCCCACAATAGTAGGCAGCTACCCCACAATAGGTCGGGAGTTACTCCACATTAGGTCAGCAGTTACCCCACATTAGTAGGCAGCTCCCCCCACATTAGGTCAGCAGTCCCCCCACAATAGTAGGCAGCTCCCCCCACATTTGTAGGCAATTCCCCCACATTAGGTCAGCATTTCCCCCACAATAGTAGGCAGTTCCCCCACAATAGTAGGCAGCTCCCCGTATATTTGTAGGCAGCTCCCCCCACAATAGTAGGCATCTCCCCCCCACATTTGTAGGCAGCTCCCCCCACATTTGTAGGCAGCTCCCCCCACATTAGGTCAGCAGTTCCCTCACAATAGTAGGCATCTCCCCCCACATTAGATTGGGAGCTCCCCCCAACAGACATACAGCTTCCAGCCATATACAGTGTATGGCTGCAGGCTGTATGTCTGTACTGGTCTGCCTCCACAGTGTTCCGGTCACCGCTCCCCGGTCCCGGCACCTACTGCTATGGTCCATAGGCCATAGCAGTAGATGGTGACCCGGGCCGGAGGAGCGGTGATCGGAACACTGTGGTCCTCCTGGTCCTGCGCTCCTCTGCCTCTATGGTTGTAGGCACGTGACGTCATTGACGTCCCATGCGTACAACCATAGAGACGGAGGACCGGACCGCAGGAGGATCGCAGGAGGACACGCGCCGCCGGGGAATGGTAAGTGACCGGCGGACATCCTGATGTCCCGAAAAGATTTTTCGGGACACAGGGATGTCCGGCATAGGAATACCTATGATTATCTGCCCGGGCCGTCTCACGTGTGTGGCTGCAGGCGGGGGGCGGCCAGAGAAGCTAAAAACTAATACTGTATACTAAAAACCAGGGGGCCTCCAGTTGTTGTAAAACTACAACTCCCAACATGCCCAGACAGCCTCTGCCGTGCTGGGAGTTGTAGTTTCACAACAGCTGCAGGCCCCCTGGTTTTTAGTATACAGTATTCGTATTTACTTGCTCTGGCCGGCCCCCGCCTGCAGCCACACACGGGAGCCAGCTTGGGGAGATAATCAGAAGTTTTCCTATCCTCAATACCTCAATACCTCAATACCTCAATACCCGGCGTATAAGACGACCCCCGACTTTTCTGAAGAAAATTCGGGGTTAAAAAGTCGTTTTATATGCCGGGATATACGGTAAGTGCTCTCTGATGACACCTGTCTCGGAACTGTCCAGAGTATAAGCAAATCCCCGTAGCAAACCTCTTCTACTCTGTGCAGTTCCCGAGACAAGCAGAGAGATGTCAGCAGAGAGCACTGTTGCCAGACAGAAAAGAACAACTCAACTTGAATTTTTAATATAAGTCATTTTCCAATCTGTTTAACTTTCTAGAGCCAGTTGATATAAAAATAAAAGTTATTTTCCTGGAATACCCATTTAACCCCTTCATGACCCAGCTAGTTTTGGCTATCATGACCCAATCCGTTTTTTCAGATCTGACATGTCTTTTTAAGTGGTAATAACTTTCAACTGCTTTTACCTGGCAAAGTGATTCAGAGATAGTTTTTTGTGACACATATTCTACTTTATATTAGTGATAAATTTTTGTTGATACATGAAGCGATTTTTGTGAAAAACTCCAAAATATTGTGAAAAATTTGAAAAATTTTCATTTCTCTATGTGTGAAACTCTCTCCTCGTAAGAGAAATAGTTATGCCAAATAGATTTAGTTATTCATTCACATCCACAACATGTCTACTTTATACTGGCATCATTTGTTAAACATTCTTTTACTTTTTTACAACATTAGAAGGCTTAAATTATTATATTATATGAGCAATTTTTCAAATTTTTCTTCTGTACAACAGATTCCCCCTAGTGTCTAGTGCACTAAACATGCAGTAACAGGTTCAGGACACTAGGGGGAGCTGTTGTACAACAAAACAGCTCCTTTACAAAAAAATAAATAAATTAAAGTGAAACTAAAGCATGCTGCGGGCACAGCGGGCACAGCGTCAGCAGCTCGGGACGGGTAAGGGACACCAGGGAAGGGGGACAGGTAAGGGACACTGGGGTCTCCTAGGAGAGCAGTGTGTGTCCCGATCCCTGTGATCGGGACACACTGCGCTGCTCAGTATCTTTCTGTGCGAAATGCTGCCATCAGCTAGTCAGATTTGACTAGCTGATAGGAGCAATCACTGTGAGGGGGGGACGAAACCCCCCTAGGTCCCGAGGCAAGATGGCTGGCTATCAGTGATAGCCACCATCTTACCGGGCTCGGTGGGAAGCCGCGAGTAGCGGCCAGTATCTGCATGTCGTACATGTACGTCAAAGGTCGGGAAAACCTTCCCGGTCATGACGTACATGTATGTCATGGGTCGGGAAGGGGTTAATGGAATCTAGGATGAGGGATGGCAAGTTTCCTGGGAATGTTCTTTTATTCGTTTTAAAAGTTTGGATCTCAATAGAGAAAGAATGAGTGCTGTAACCTAACAACTTTTGCACAGATAAATCAGTGTTTCCCATTCATAGGAATGGGGTAGTTCCCTGTGTTTTTCAGAGGTTCTTACGGATACTAAAATAAATATTTCCATATATGTACAACTATCAAAATACATACCAGCCATGTAGTTGAGGTAGTTCCATCCTCCATATGCGTACAGGCCTTGAAATAAAGACTCTGCAGTCTGAGCTGCATTAGGGACTTCTGAATGAAATGCATCCTTAAAAGGCTCCAAAGCCTTAGGGTTACAGCCAAACTCAATCACTCCATAGACAATAATAAGAATCAAGGACATCATTTTCAGAACAGTGAATATATTCTGAACCCAGGTCGCCAGCTTGATACTTTTTGAATTTATAACACCTAGAATCCACAGAATCCCAATAGCTAATATTTTTTTGAGCAGGTCAGGCGGTGGGCAACCAGAGTAAAATGGCCGGCTGATATATTCGGCAAAAGTCAGGGCCCGTGCTGCATTGGATGCAGGTCTTATAAACAGTATTAGTGTCCAGATGGTAATGAAAGCTGGCAGAGATCCGAGTCCTCGCTTAACGTGGTAGTATTCACCTCCAGCAAATGGCAATGCTGTGCCCAGCTCTGCATAACAGAGGGAGCACATCATACATATCACACCACAGGCCGCCCATATACATAGTGCCACTCCAACATTGAGCTGAGAGTATTCCAATACCCCTTTAGGAGAAACAAATATTCCAGCACCTATAATGCTACCAACAAGGAAGCAAACACTGTCGAAACAGCCCAAATACTTCTTCAAGCAGACTCTTCCATCATCCATGTTTACCTTCTTTTCATGGTAAGAAACCTCCATTTTTAGCACATTGACCCTTTGAGTCTTTTGTTGAGCCTTCTTTTTGTTGAATCTTTGCTAACACTCTCAATACTGACCGGGAAATCCAACTTATAGTGCTGCTGTTTGTTCAATAAATAACATCAATTAAAGTTAATCTTCTATTAAACTGTGAAACATATAGAAATGACTGCAGGAATGTTTGGTTGCCAGTGCAAGTCAACAGGTAACCTATGAACACCAAAGTCAACACATTACCAGTAATTGTTCAACGAAATATAATTCATTCTGTCAAAATGTAACATTGCATACAAGGGTTAACAGTTTTGGGCTCCTACGACCAAAATTAATTGTGCAAAGTGACAGGACAAAGAAATTCCAAAGAAATTCCAGGTGCCCAAACTGCTGAACTGGTGAGAGAGTTCGGGTGTGTTAAGCCTTTATGGGAAATTGTGCAATGACTGGAACAAAGAAACCACGGTTGAAATGAAGAAACTATTTCTTAAATCCTGAGTCCTTGGTGCAGGTAATAGAGGAAGCTGAAGCTGGGGAACTATTGATTACTTATTTGCTCTCTGAATTGTTTAACTTGCTGATTATATATTTACTGTTTGATTCATGTTTATTTGCTTGTTTTATGCTACTTGTTTGTTGCCACCAGAAAATGGCCTATTGCTTAAATCAATTTTTTATGTTAAACATATTTTTAATGAAATTTTGTTTACATTTTTTTTCTAATTTTCTGTATCT
The DNA here is from genome assembly GCF_029499605.1 of Hyla sarda. NCBI lineage: Eukaryota > Metazoa > Chordata > Amphibia > Anura > Hylidae > Hyla > Hyla sarda. The sequence goes on from NC_079193.1 coordinate 319,664,478, forward strand.
ATATTATGAAATAATACTGAATGTTTGCAGTATTTATTCTGAACACAAGGCCTAAAATTAAGCTTAGACTTCCTGTTCTGTCTGTTATGTTAAGCATGAGGCTGCAGAAGTGATCTGTACGGCATTACAGTGAAAGATGACACCGGTAGATAAAGAAGATAATGAGAGCTCAGCCTCCCATCCTCAGTACAATGAACACTACAAAGGTCAAAGAGTATGCCCAGTAACTTTTTCCATTGATGTCAATGGTACAGCTCCTGTCTATTCTTGTCCATAGGATTTGCTGTAAAGCACATCTCCAAAGGCTGTTAAATACAGCCCACACATAATGGCAGTCCCCATAATGATGGATAAAAAAGAATCATATAAAAACAAATTACAATAAACAAATAGAAAGAGATTACAAAATAAGGATGTGCTTCAGTATCTGTCTCTAATCAGGAAAATAAATCTAGGTGACACATCCCCCCCTCACATGCAATCTTCTTTTTGTGTATCTGTAGATAGAAATACTATAGCCTTAGGCCTATAGCGAGTTTCTCAGACTCCCCAAATGTTCAAATTGCACAATCCTCATCTACTACACAACACTGTCTTAAGACAGACCACCATTTAACCCCTTCCACTTCAGCACTGTAACACAGCAATTCAGCTCCACCTCGCATACACCTACATTGGCGTCAGGCTCTTAATGGGCCCAAACTAAGGCTGCCCCCTGGAAGCTAGAAGGCTATAATTTCTGCTACCCAGCTGCTTTGACAAGGTATAGTAGCAATGCCGCACCAGTCCACCACACCACTAGCTACAAGGGGCATAAACTATGTATATCACAGCAGAAAAATGAAAATATGTATACACCAGCTCAACAAAGCAGAGATTTATTCACACTTGTATTCATATGTGGAGAGCACAGAGAGATCAAAGCGGGCCGACTTTCGCACAACATAGTAGAAAGACAAAAGGTGGGCTTCCAGCTCCTCCAGAAGATGCAGATGACGATCATGGTTAAAACATAGCTTTTTACTTTAGATGCTTAAAAACTCCATGGATATTATCAATACAAAACAATAAAACCGCTAGAAAACCGACGCGTTTGTCTTCTAGAGTTTTTTTTTTGTTTGTTTTGTGTTAATATCCATGGAGTTTTTAAGTATCTAAAGTAAAAGTTATGTTTTAACCGTAATCGTCATCTGCATCTTCTGGAGGAGCTGGAAGTCCACCTTTTGTCTTTCTACTATGTATATCACAGTATAATAATTTCTGTCTATACACAACATATGCCAATTAATGAGCAATACCAATATACACTTTAGTTAAAGTTATATATGCATAAGTAGCTTTTATTTAAGTGAGGAATAAGAGACTTACCTCCCTTGAAGAGCTATTCCTATCTCAAAAAGTAATAGCATGTTTCTAGAATAATCCATAGTGTCCTGACCTGTTTTCCTGACTTCTGTACAGTGTTTGTTTATTGTATTTAACTTTACTACGCCTTGCACTGTAGTAGAGTAGGGCTGGTTGGGGCCATCCTAGTAAGGAGGTGGGCACCCCAAAAGGCAGGTACAGTGGTCTGGGTGAGATCTGAGCTGCCCTTTTCCCTGTCCAAAGTAAAAGCCACAATGCTGGTTTTGTGCCTCATCCGTATCATTGTTTTAGCCCACATAGAAATGCTTCTAGCCACCCTCTATGCATGGAACTGAAGCACAGCCCCATTCAATTAAATTTGCCCTGTGGCCCATTTATTCTCAGGATGGGGTCCAAGAATCCTCCCAATCATAAACGGATGGCATATCAAAGAGATTTACTTTATGGGATGGGAGTAGACATCTCTTTGACATTTTTTTTAAATCAATCGGTGCCAGAAAGTAAAACATTTGGCGCAACACTTTTCATGTCCCCTGTGCCCGGGCTGCAAAAACTAGAAAAACTAACTTTAACTCACCTTCCTACATTTCCCCGTTGTGCCGACATCGGCGTCCCAGACCTCTGGTGCTGGTCTGCTTCCTGCTTCTTGGGCTCAGTGACTCATGCTATGCTCAGCATATCACCGGCCACAGCGATATCCGCCTTGGCCGGTCTTACCCTGAGCGTACTGTCATGTAAGGAGCCAGGGCAGCCGGGAGAAGGCGGGGCCCAGGCTCCTTACATGACAATGCGCTCAACCGGCCGAGGCGGGACATCGCTGCAGCCAGCGATATGCTGAGCGCAATATGAGTCACTGAGCCCAAGAAGCAGGAAGCAGACCAGCACCGGAGGACCAGGACGCCGATATAGGCGCAATGGGGAATTGTAGGAAATTGGGTTAAAGTTTCTGTTGTTGGTTTTTGCAACCCGAGCACAGTGGACATGGAAAGTGTTGCACCACATTTCTCCTTTAAATGTATAATTTATATACAAGCATATCTCTAACAGTTCAATTTCACCAGCACACACCGAAAATCACATAATTTGTTTTAAATCATGAATCATTTTCTTACAAACTACCCCATCTACGAAGCCCTCAAACATTATGGTGCGATATCTTATTTGGTGCATTTTGGCATGCTACAGTATTAGGTTTGTAATATTGAAACTGCATTTTGTAGAATTTGTTAGAACAGAATAATATCTGTTAGTTGGCTGATGTCAGGTGCTACATATTTTCTTTCCACCCACTTCCTCCCCCACCATCTTTGGAAGGTTTGTCCTGTCTACATTAGTTCTCTAATGCCATCAACCTACAATGACTACCTTAGTTTTATACTCATTGTGACACTCAGAATGATGAGCGCGTTGCGTTTCATAAAATATTGGCAACTAATGGAACATTAACTGCTAATTAATGTGATTGGAGTCAATTAGAAGCGAGATGCAAACACCAGACTGCCTCATGTGGATGGATATCAGCAGAATTTCAATACAGACCTATCAAAAACAAATAAATTGTGTGCGCCTATTACGACATAATAACAACATTGCAGTTAGCTGTGCCGCCGATAATTAAAGGGATATAACATACTTGGTTAGTATTACCTTAATTATAGGATATATTTAGTACATCAAATGCTGTGACATTTATGTAATGTTGAAGACACACTGTGGATAGATGTTTCTTCAGACTTACATCAGACAGGGCTGGTGTTCACTGTTAAAGGACATCTGTAGTGCAATATAACTTATCCCCTATCCGATGGATAGGGGATAAGTTATAGATCGCGGGGGGTCAGAGCACTGGGGCCCCCCGGGATCTCCTGTGCTGGAAAGGGGGCGCTCGGACCCCCCGTGATCTATAACTTATCCCTTATCCTTTGGATAGGGGATAAGTTATGTTGTGCTGGAGTACTCCTTTAATAAAGGTGTGCAGGGCCAACATCTGCCTATAGGCAAAATAAGGTGACTAGGAATGCAGAAATGATGTCAGCGCTGGACGATAGAAGGTAGAGGGACCACAAACGTAAAAACCAGGTCTGTTTATTTGGTAGAGATGCAACGCGTTTCACTGTGCATGCACAGCTTCATCAGGCATGTCAGATTTACACAGGTTATATACCCACAGGATAACACGGGGATAAACCACATCACTCATATTTAGTTTAGCATAACAGTGTCAATATACTTTCAATTCAACCATATCAATACAGCAGTAATAACAAAATATCTGATAAAAAAAAAAATACATCCAGCATTATATCATTAGGTATACATATAAAAAGCAAAACAATAAAAGATCCAGATATGGACATATCCCATACACGAGATGTAAAAAGCCAAAGCCACATCATAAAGTGTGCTGCTTCAGTTCGACATCCCAAATACAGGTGAGTGACTACATATAGAACAACCGTTGGAGGATAACAATATTCCTAAGGGTAATTTCCACATCTCCTGACACTAGACAGAACAAATAATAATAAACTCCAAATGACATCATTAGACTGATGCCAGCACAAGTAGGTCGAACAGTCCAACAGCACTGCGTATGGCAAGAAACTAGATGGAATTATAAACATGTATATTATAGGAGATGAAAGAACAAAGGCCTGATGAAGCTGTGCATGCACAACGAAACGCGTTGCATTTCTGCCGAATAAACAGACCTGGTTTTTACGTTTGTGGTCTCGCTACCTTCTATCGTCCAGCGCCGACATCATTCCTGTATTCCTAGTCACCTTATTGATCAGATCTCTTCAGGAAGGCTGCAGACGATCTATTGATAATTACACGCGCTCTCCACTGTTGTGTGTGAGTTAACACAAATTGCTTTGGTAAGCGGCTGTTGGTTCCCCTCCCCCACCCTGTTATCCTTAGATCCTACACACGGAGCACCTTCTACTTTCTTTCTTTCAACTGCTACATCTGATGCTATCTTTTATGGTGTCACAGCACCAAAGGCTGTCCTCCTGTGGGCATTGGGTCTCCTCTGGCATGCCTGCTGCTCTTGGGATGTGCCCACTGTTTTACTGTTTACCATGTTCATACACTTTATTATTTTTACTGCAGTCACTGTATTGTATACGTACTGTACCTTTAAGAAGGAGATGCAGAGTGACCGGGTTACCCCTGTTATCCAATGGGAACCCTCAAATTGCCCTGTATATAGTTTAGGGGGGAGGAGTTGCCCCCATAGAGTCTAGGAGTGAGGAGCATTATGTTCAGAGCTCCATGTGAGCTGCAGTGTGGAAAGGAGGAGGAAGGAGTGTGTGGTGATCCAGAGGGAAGCCTAAAGAAAATCTTTCATCAAGTCAGCCCCGTCATTCTGCAAGTGTTCCCCTGTACAGTTAGTGAGTCATATCATGGTGGTGTTAGTAATTGGACTTTGTCAGAACCCTAGTCAACGTGGGATATCTTCAAGTTTCACATCTTAAGTCTATATAATCCAAGTGGGTGAAAAGCACCACAGTCCCAACAAGGTAACAGAGCTCCCAAGGGTTAGATTGCATCCCTTCTACTCTGCTCCGTACTGTGTGTTGTACCATCTACACCTGCCTCAAGAAAATACAGTTATCCATAACCAGGCATGTGTTTCTTGCCCCCCGTGTCTGGCCCAGGAGAAACTGTCTCCACCTCGGACCGTATATAGGCTAACGGTGCACTGGCATCACGAATTGACAAGTTTACCTTGCACCCCTGTGTCACCACATTTTTGTGTCAGTTTTCCCCATTCTGCCTGCCTGGCCAGCTGCCACTTGTGGCTCAGTGGGTCCACACCCGTGGGGCATTACAGAACCCAACAGAAGTTGTACAGGGTCAAAAACACCCCCATGAATTTCTATCCAATGTAACACTTTGTTCCCAGCAGGATAGCTACAGGAAAGATATACTATGAAGATGGAATAATAATTGCAGATTACACTTGACAAGCCTAATCTGGATCACAATATTACCACAATATAGCAGCGGGTCTAAGCTCGACATCCTCATATGTTCTTTTTTAAGGCTACAGAAAAATTACATGAACAATGACAATAACTGTTGTATTTCATGTTTAAAATGGGCTTTCCGCTCCATTGCTATACCAACACAGTGGAAAATCATTCTGACAGACATTTATTTCAGTGTGCTCCATCATTTCCCCACAGTGAGCATTTAAAAGATATCTACGACATTTCTGTATAAACCATCAATCATAAAAGGTTACTTTGGTGGCTTTACTTTTGATTGTAAGATTTAATAAGAATATATATATATTTTTTTTTATTTTTTTTCATGATATAGACCAGTGTTTTCCATACAGTGTGCCTCCAGCTGTTGCAAAACTACAACTCCCAGCATGCCCGGACAGCCAACGGCTGTCCGGGCATGCTGGGAGCTGTAGTTTTGCAACAGCTGGCGATACACCGTTGGGAAAACACTGATATAGACAGTAATGCGCTTATTATATATATCATTATGAGGATACAAAATATATGTAAGCCATTTTATTACTTTAATTGAACAGGTTTTTTTCTTAGATCTTTTGTGCCCTTCTTGTGAACCTATAATCAAAATTTTTATTTTTAGCTATAATGAATTCCCAGTGTATTGTTGCCTCGAAAAAAAAAATAAAATATCTGTTGATATGTTAACCTACCCAAAATTCTTCCAGGGCAGAAAGAGAAATAAAAAAAGAGAGCCCCCTCCCTCTGTTTATTACCTGGTAGTGCAAAAATCTTTACTGATTGTGCCATGAAAAGGGCCCGCCCAGTCAAAGATGGCGTAGGGGTGCCCAGAGCTCCGGTCGTAGCTCCGCCCATGCCCCAAGGACCTCATTTACATATGAAGAAATAGCAAAATAATGGTGGAATGGCTGGTTCAGAACACCGTAAGTATCATTTTGATCAGTATCACCCACACTACAAGCCTGTATGAAAGGTTAGTGTGGGTGATACTGATGACAGATTTCCTTTAAAGGGGGTTCTCCCATGGAAAAAAAAAAATTTTAATCAACTGGTGCCAGAAAGTTAAACAGATTTGTAAATCACTTCTATTAAAAAATCTTGATCCTTCCAGTACTTTTTAGGGGCTGTATACTAAAGAGAAATCCAAAAAAGAAATGCATTTCCTCTGATGTCATGACCACAGTGTTCTCTGCTGACCTCTGCTGTCCATTTTAGGAATTGTCCAGAGCAGGAAAAATTCCCCATGGACAGTTCCTAAAATGGACAGCAGGGGTAAGCAGAGAGCACTTTGGTCATGACATCAGAGGAAATGCATTTCTTTTTTGAATTTCTCTTTAGTATACAGCCCCTAAAAAGTACTGGAAGGATCAAGATTTTTTAATAGAAGTGATGTACAAATCTGTTTAACTTTCTGGCACCAGTTGATTTAAAAACAAAAGTTTTCCACGGGAGTACCCCTTTAAAGGGGAACTCCTGTGGAAAACAAGTGGAAAACAAATGTTTTCAAATCAACTGGTGCCAGAAAGTTAAACAGATTTCTAAATTACTATCTAAAAATCTTAATCCTTCCAGTACTATGCACCAGAGGAAGTTGTGTAGTTTTTTTCTGTCTGACCACAGTGCTCTCTGCTGACACCTTTGTCCGTGTCAGGAACTGTCAAGATTATGGAAAAAAATGGCAAAAAAAACCTCCACATCAGACGCTGTTCTATTTTTTAGGCAGGAAGAAAGTAGTGTCCAAAGCAGAAGTTCATTAAAGTACCAAAGGGTACTATGTTTATAGAAATTCAGAAACCAATGACGCGTTTCAGAGGTACAGTCCTCCTTCCGCAGGTTGAAATACAAAATATCACACATACAGCGTATTTATAGAACAAAATGGGTGCCAGATTAGTGGGCGGAGTTACCCTATCCCACTTAAAACAAAAAACAATAGAATGGCAATAGTGAACTAAAACTTATTATAATACAAATAGTTTACATATAGAAAAAAAAGCATTTAATAAATACACAATTCAGAAAATGATTGTGATGACTAGAGACATAGGCGTGCGCACGAGGTTTGCCTGGGCGCACCCTAACCAAGCCCAGGGGGGGGAATCCGCGGTCGCCACTGAGCAGCCCGCAGGGGGCCCCCGTCACATTCTGGACATCCCTGTGTCCTAGAAAATCTTTTTTGGACACCAGGGTATCTCGGTTACCTTTCTGCGGCGGCTCCCGCATTAACTTTAAAAACGCAGGAGCCGCTGGGAGGTAGAGCACGCAAGGACATCACTGACGTCCTGTGCGTGCACCCATAGCAACAGAGGAGCAGAGCATTGATGAGGAGGACGCGCGCCTGTCGGCATGGTAAGTCACCAGCACCAGCTGGCAGCACATCATCTTCAGTGTTCCGACCACCGCTCCTCTGGTCCCAGGACCTACTGCTACTGCACCTAATGTGGAGAACTATACTGCACCTAATCTGGGGGAACTATACTGCACCTAATGTGGGGGAACTATACTGCACCTAATGTGGGGGAACTATACTGCACCTAATGTGGGGGAACTATACTGCACCTAATGTGGGGGAACTATACTGCACCTATTGTTGAGGAACTATGCTGCAGCTAATGTGGGGGAACTATACTGCCAACCTAATGTGGGGGAATGGTACTGCACCTAATGTGGAGGAACTATACTGCACCAAATGTGGGGGTACTATACTGCCAACCTAATGTGGGGGAACTGTACTGCACCTAGTGTGAGGGAACTGTACTGCACCTAATGTGGGGGAACTGTACTACACCTAATGTTGGGGAACTTTACTGCACCTAATGTGGAGGAACTATACTGCACCTAATGTGGGGGAACTATACTGCACCTAATGTGGGGGAACTGTACTGCACCTAATGTTGGGGAACTTTACTGCACCTAATGTGGAGGAACTATACTGCACCTAATGTGGGGGGACTATACTGCAAACCTAATTTGGGGGAACTGTACTGCACCTAATGTAGGGAAACTGTACTGTACCTAATGTGGGGGAACTATACTGCACCTAATGTGAGGGAACTGTACAGCACCTAATGTGGGGGACTATACTGAACCTAATGTGGAGAACTATACTGCACCTAACGTGGGGGAACTATACTGCACCTAATGTGGAGAACTATACTGCACCTAATGTGGGGGAACTGTGCTGCACCTCATGTGGGGGAACTATACTGCACCTAATGTGGTGGAACTATACTGCACCTAATGTGGAGAACTATACTGCACCTAATGTGGGGGAACTATACTGCACCTAATGTGGAGAACTATACTGCACCTAATGTGGGGGAACTGTACTGCATCTAATGTGGGGGAACTATACTGCACCTAATGTGGGGGAACTATACTGCCAACCTAATGTGGGGAACTATACTGCACCTAATGTGGGGGAACTATACTGCAAAAATGTGGGGGAACTATACTGCACCTAATGTGGGGGAACTGTACTGAACCGTTGGGGAACTATATTAGGTGTAGTATAGTTCCCCCTAAGACATACAGCCTTCAGCCATATACAGTGTATGGCTGGAGGCTGTATGTCTGTGTACTGCCCCACTTCAGTGTTCCGACCACCGCTCCTCCGGTCCAGGGTCACGATCTACTGCTATGGCCTATAGAGGAGCGGTGGTCGGAACACTGAAGATGATGTGCTGCCAGCTGGTGCTGGTGACTTACCACGCGCAACCACCTGGTCGATGCTCCGCTCCTCCGTCAGGGTTGTCCCTGCGTGTTCTACTTCTACCATAATTAATATAATAATTTTGATATTAATATTGGTGGATGAGTTGATATAATAGGTAATCATAGTGAGGTAGTTATTTAGGGCTAAAAGATGGGTGTATAAAAACTAATGGATTGATAAATAGATGTAATATAAAACACATATGAATAGATGGGTATACATAATGGATATAAAACTCATATATACATATATATATAGATAGGTAAAATTGGCATATAAAATGTCATATATATAAAGTGATGAAAATAGTCTGATAATAATATAAAGAGGATTCCGAATCTCATAATGGGACTAAAAAATAAAAATAATGGGACAAAAAAAATAAAAATACGGTGCAGCATATCATATTGATGTCTCGATAAGGTCATTCAAACCGTGCAGCATCAGCCCCATGCGGCAAACTGTGCACAGTTTGTATAACCAAAAGTTTTCTCTTTGTTTTAAAGTGGAAAAGCAATGGGGGCCATCTTTAGATATTCCTTCTATGGGTGTGATACTAATACTCCCAAAGTTGAAATTGTGGATCTCTATGAAATACACTGTGGAGCCTAAATCCTAGGTTTGTGTTACTCCTATGGTTGTTTATTCTGTCCTTGAGGCACTGTTTTTGTGCGACCAATATACTGCCGCAGGGACATTGGAGCAAATATATAACAAACTTAGAGTTAAAGTTTAGAATTTGAAAACGATTTGATGGGAAAGGATTCATTAGTGTTCCTAGATGTGAAATTCTTGGTTCTGTTGGAAATGTTCACATAACACTTGCACCTTGAGGTACCACATTTGTAACTTCCGGCACTATCTAAGAATGTCATTTTAAGTGTTTTGTGGGCCCTCAGCTTACTCGGAGCCACTAAATTTCTCAGTGTGCGGTTTCTTCTGAACGTTATGCCTGGTCGAGATGGTAGCACCTTATTAAGAAAGGGGTCCTGTAATAGAATCTGCCAGTGTTTTTTGAGGATCCTTCTAATATCTTAATATTTTTCCTGCAAAAACTGGTGATAAAGTTGATGGACCAGTCTTTGTTGTTATCAGGATGCGTGTTGGTGGATTTTTGTTCTTTTGTTGCTTTAACTCTTCTTGTGCTCATGCTATGTTTCTCTGGTAGCAAACATTCCTCTTGAGTAAGTATACTTGCCTTCTCATATGAAGAGTTGATAAGGCTCTTTGGGTACCTTTTGGCGCGAAACCTATCCTTCAAAATTTTACTCTGTTCCTGGAAGTCAGTATGTGATGTACAATTATGTCTAATGCGCTTGAACTGGCCAAACGGTACATTAGTTTTCCATTTTTTATAGTGAGAGCTAGTAAAATCAAGATAGCTATTGCTATCTACAGTTCTGCATAGTTTTTAAAAACTGATTGTGTAAAACTTAGCCCCCATTTATTAGTATTTAAATCAGATTAAAAACTCATTTAATTGCTCCAAACTCCCACTCCACACGAAAAAAATATAGTCTATATAGCATTTAAAAAAGAGGCAATACTTAAAATGAGGCTGGGGGTGTACAACCTGTATCTCAAAGAGGCCCACGAAGAGGTTGGCAAAGCTTGGTGCCACTTTCAACCCCATTGCGGTGCCCATATGCTTCAATATGTTGATTGAATTCAAAATAATTATGAGACAGTATAAATTTTAAACCTTTTAAAATAAAATCCTTTTGAGCTGTGGGCATGTCGCCATCTTGTTCCAGAAAATACGATATTGCACTAATCCCAACGCTATGATCAATTACTGTATAGAAGGATGAGATATCCATTGTGACGAGCCAATACTCATCCTCCCATGATACTCCAATGACGTGTTTGATAAAATCGGTGGTATCCCGTAAATGAGAAGCGAGATCGAAAAAATGTTTCTGTAATAATAAATCTATATAATGTGCCAGGTTAGCAGACAAAGAGTTTATTCCCAAAATAATGGGATGGCCTGGAGGATTCTTTAGGTCCTTATGGACTTTCGGCAAAAAATAAAACAAAGGCCGGGCTTGCTCATCTACAATAATAAAAAGTATTTTTCTGCTTTATCAAGAACTCCATTATTAAAACCTTCCATTACCAGATCTCTCAGTTCTTTTTTATACACATCTGTAGGGTTAAATGGTAGAGGTAAATAATATGATGTGTCTGATAATAATCTCAATGCTTCTTTTAGGTAACTATCATAGTCCATCACCACAATTCCGCCCCCCTTATCCGTGTGGTGGATTACAATATTAGTATTATCAGAAAGTTTTTTGAGGGTTTTCCTTTGTGTGTCATACTGGAAGAATACTGTTGTTTGCTCTTAGTCATATACTCAAAATCTGTGGCCGCCATGGCTGAAAAAATATCAATAAAACTACCCTTTGAGTAGGAAAAAAATGGGACTTTGGATGTAAAAATGTAGGAATAGGGGGTGGATCCAGTGCGACGCCATAAGAGTCAGTGACACTTGTTGGTTCGGTGTTATTGTTATCTTTGGTCGCACAGAATCGTTTTATGGTTAATTTTCTCACAAAATGCCTAGGACGTAGGGCAATAAGATAAGACTCTTTTCAGAATGCTTTCTTCTATCTCGTCTAAGACATATGAAGACAGATTAAAAATCTTCACTGTACTCGTACTTTTTTTTGATGGTTCCTCTTCTTTGTTTCTCTTTCCATTACGTCTCCCACCCCTACATCCCCGTTTTTTTTTTTTTCCATTTTATCTTTAACCTGTTCAGGACCCAAGACGTATGCATACGTCTTGGGACCCTGGTACTTTAGGACCCAAGACGTATGCATTCGTCCTGAGTCATTCCTGTCTCCGCCGCTCGCCAGGCGGAGATCGGAAGCGGATGCCTGCTGAAATCGTTCAGACAGCCAGGACCATGCTGAAGTATAGGAGCGAGGTGGCAAGCCGCCACCTCCTCCTATCCCCTGCGATTCCTCGGTTAGCTAACTGACCAATCGCAGGGGGGGGGAGGTTACTTCTTCCCGCCCTGCCCGGCCCCTGGAAGTCCGGAGTGAACGGGAGGAAGAACGGAGGACGCGGCAGGGGACAGGGGAGTGCTGGGGCCCGGCCCCGGTACTTACCTCGTCCCTGAAGACCCGGATCCCGGCGGCGGAGACGGCGGCGGTGGCGACAGGTGAGTGGATCTTCGGCGGCGTCGAGGGACCTATGCAGCAGTCCAGACCGCCGTAAAGCAATCTGGACTGCTCCATCTGGTCCCCTTACACTACAACTCCCAGCATGCGCAGACAGCCCTTGGCATCTGGGCATGCTGGGAGTTGCAGTTTTGCAACATCTGGAGGTCCAGTTTGGAGACCACTGTGCCCTTCCAGATGTTGCAAAATTACACATCCTCAGCATGCCCTTACTGTCCAGGCATGCTGGGAGTTGTAGTTCTGTAACATCTGTCCCTTCAGATGTTGCAGAACTACAACTCCCAGCATGCCTGGACAGTTTTGCCATACTGGGAGTTGTAGTTTTGCAACATCTGGAAGGGCACAGATTGGGAACCACTGTATTAGTGGTCTGCAAACTGTAGTCCTCCAGATGTTGCAAAACTACAACTCCAAGCATGCTGGCTATAAAGATGTTGCCGAACTACTACTTCCAGCATGCCTGAGAATTTTTGGGAGTAGTAGTTTTGCAACGACTGGAGGCACACTGGTTGGGAAACATTGTCTGTTTCCTAACTCAGTGTTTCCCAATCCGTGTGCCTCCAGCTGTTGCAAAACTATAACTACCGGCATGCACTGATAGACTGTGCATGCTGGGAGTTGTAGTTTTGCAACAGCTGGAGGCCCCCCCTGTGAATGTACAGGGTACATTCACATGGGCAGGGGGCTTACAGTGAGTATCAGGCTGCAAGTTTGCGGGAAACTTGCTGTAATCCCCCGCCCGTGTGACTGTACCCTAAAAACACTACACTACACTAACACAAAATAAAATAAAAAGTAAAAAACACTACATATACACATATCCCTACACAGCCCCCCTCCCCTCCCCAATAAAAATGAAAAAATGTCTGGTACGCCACTGTTTCCAAAATGGAGCCTCCAGCTGTTGCAAAACAACCACTCCCAGTATTGCCGAACAGCCGTTGACTGTCCAGGCATGCTGGGAGTTTTGCAACAGCTGGAGGCACCCTGTTTGGGAATCACTGGCGTAGAATACGCCTATGTCCACCCCTATGCAAATCCCTAATTCAGGCCTCAAATGCACATGGCGTTCTCTCACTTCGGAGCCCTGTCGTATTTCAAGGCAACAGTTTAGGGCCACATATGGGGTATCGCCGTACTCGGGAGAAATTGCCTAACAAATTTTGGGGGGCTTTTTCTCCTTTCACCCCTTATGAAAAGGTGAAGTTGGGGTCTTCACCAGCATGTTATTGTAAAAAAAATTTTTTTTTTACACTAACATGCTGGTGTTGCCCTTTACTTTTCATTTTGACAAGAGGTAAAAGGGAAAAAAAGCCCCTCAAAATTTGTAATGCCGTTTCTCCCGACTACAGAGATACTATATGTGGGCGCAAAGTGCTCTGGGGGCGCACAACAAGGCCCAGAAGGGAGAGTGCACCATGTACATTTGAGGTGATTTGCACAGGGGTGGCTGATTGTTACAGCGGTTTTGACAAACGAAAAAAAAAAAAAACACATGTGACCCCATTTCGGAAACTACACCCCTCACAGAATGTAATGAGGGGTGCAGTGAGAATTTACCCCTCACTGGTGTCTGACAGATCTTTGGAACAGTGGGCTGTGCAAATTAAAAATTTTGTACAGCCCACTGTTCCAAAGATCTGACAGACACCAGTGGAGGGTAAATGCTCACTGTACCCCATGTTACGTTCTTCAAGGGGTCTAGTTTCCAAAATGGTATGCCATGTGGGGGTTATTTTGCTGTCCTGGCGCCATAGGGGCTTCCTAAATGTGACATGCCCCCCGAGCAAAATTTGCTTTCAAAAAGCCAAATATGACTCCTTCTCTTCTGAGCATTGTAGTTCGCCCGTAGTGCACTTCAGGTCCACTTATGTGGTACCTCCATACTCAGAAGAGATGGGGTTATAAATTTTGGGGGGTATTTTCTGCTATTAACCCTTGCATAAATGTGAAATTTGGGGGGGAAACACACATTTTTGTGAAAATTATTATTTTTTTTACGTATGCAAAAGTCGTGAAACCCCTGTGGGGTATTAAGGTTCACTTTATTCCTTGTCACGTTCCTCAAGGGGTCTAGTTTCCAAAATGGTATGCCATGTGGGTTTTTTTGCTGTCCTGGCACCATAGGGGCTTCCTAAATGCGACATGCCCCCGAGCAAAATTTGCTCTCAAAAAGCCAAATATGACTCCTTCTCTTCTGAGCATTGTAGTTCGCCCGTAGTGCACTTCAGGTCAACTTATGGGGTACCTCCATACTCAGAAGAGATGGGGTTACAAATTTTGTGGGGTATTTTCTGCTATTAACCCTTGCAAAAATGTGAAATCTGGGGGGAAACACACATTTTAGTGACAATTTTTATTATTTTTTACATATGCAAAAGTCGTGAAACACCTGTGGGGTATTAAGGCTCACTTAATTCCTTGTTACGTTCCTCAAGAGGTCTAGTATCCAAAATGGTATGGCATGTGTTTTTTTTTTTTGCTGTTCTGGCACCATAGGGGCTTCCTAAATGCAACATGCCCCCCAAAAACCATTTCAGAAAACTGTACTCTCCAAAATCCTCTTGTCGCTCCTTCGCTTCTGAGCCCTCTACTGCACCCGCCGAACAATTTACATAGACATATGAGGTATGTGCTTACTCGAGAGAAATTGAGCTACAAATATAAGTATACATTTTCTCCTTTTACCCCTTGTAAAAATTCAAAAATTGGGTCTACAAGAAAATGCGAGTGTAAAAAATGAAGATTGTGAATTCCTGTGAAACACCTAAAGGGTTAAAACGCTGACTGAATGTCATTTTGAATACTTTGGGGGGTGCAGTTTTTATAATGGGGTCATTGGTGGGGTATTTCTAAGATGAAGACCCTTCAAATCCACTTCAAACCTTAACTGGTCCCTGAAAAATAGTGAGTTTGAAAATTTTGTGGAAAATTGGAAAATTGCTGCTGAACTTTAAAGCCCTCTGATGTCTTCCAAAAGTAAACTTTCATCAATTTTATGATGCAAACATAAAGTAGACATATTGTATATGTGAATAAAAAAAAATTATTTGGAATATCCATTTTCCTTACAAGCAGAGAGCTTCAAAGTTAGAAAAATGCTACATTTTCAAATTTTTCATCAAATTTGGGGATTTTTCACCAAGAAAGGATGCAAGTTACCACAAAAATTTACCACTAGTTAAAGTAGAATATGTCACGAAAAAACTATCTCGGAATCAGAATGATAACTAAAAGCATTCCAGAGTTATTAATGTTTAAAGTGACAGTGGTCAGATGTTCCAAAAATGGCCGGGTCCTAAGGGGTAAAATGGTTGGGTCCTTAAGGGGTTAAGGTACTGCTACTTTGGCCACTTGCTATAGTGTGCCAGGAAGAGCCCTGCTCAGAACCTACGACTTGATCATCTCCAAAAGATACACACCACAGGATGGATCTAAGGGACATCCGACATGACCAGAGGACATCTTTATTTCACTTCATCATTACCGGAACACCACAACAATATACAGGTGACTGCAAAGACCCCTCCTAGGGCAATGTAGAGATTTTAACTGTATGAAGTCCATTTTTTATGAACTGGAAAAATTATCCTTGGAAGAAGTCCATCATCAATTGGATGGGTCCTTCCTCAATGTGTACATTACAGAAAAACTCATCCCCAGAGGTCTCAGATTGAGACCCCTACCGTCCTTTAACAAGGACTTTGACTTTTTGACTTTTGTAATGAGTGGGAGGAAGCCCTGAATGTGTGCTCCTTTAGATTGCTAAATCTGCTTAAAACTAAAAGTAATAAGATTGTGGACACCATAGCAACCAAAATTGATGATTGTATATTACGGTTACGTAAATTTGAACATGTGACTGAATACTTACCCATGATAGAGTTGATTATGACACTAACAACATTAAATATTGACTAAAATCCACACAGGGGAAGACATACCGTCTCAAACACAGATATAATAGAGATGGGCAATACTACTGAAATAGCTAAACCTAGAGATAACTATTATAAATATAATAATAATTATCATAACAAGCAAAGTAACCATAACAAAAAGGAAAGATATAATAATTCATCCAAACAACGCAATCCCTCCAACTACATCAAAACATTTGTGGCCACTAATTCCAACAATAAATACAAACATGGTTCTACTGTCAATACCAATAAACATGCCAATGAAGTTCCTCATATGCACAGAGGACAACGGGTTCACATACCCAGTTACACTCATGTTGGTAATCAGAACAAGACTATCCATAAGAGAGTTGCTAATGCTACCATCCATAGAACTAACTCCACAATAACCACTTCTCTTATCTCGGATATCCCACAGGATATCCTGGACCTAATGGGTCCAAACACACATACCAAAATAGTTCTTCCATCTGGTCGCTATATTAATAATAATTGTGTTGCCTTTTCTGATGATTCCATCATTACTGTACATCACACTACTCAATACAAGGCGACCTTCGGACCATCTCCTATTTTTCACTCCTACAACAGATATTGCAAATACACTCCTACATCAAATATAGATGAATTCCCAGTGGATAACACCCACAACCATAACTATACTACTTTTTTAGGCCTACCTCCAAGTGTCAGCAAAACTCCACCAATACCACTACTACCCATTTCTATGGAGATTCCACCTCTGGAGATGGTGCATATTGCACTACCACTAGGGGGAAAAAGAAAAATCTGAGAAAGAGGGGATGTAGGGGAGGGAGACGTAATGGAAAGAAAAACTAAGAAGAGAAACCATCAAAAGAAAGTACAAGTACAGTGAAGACTTTTAATTCTTCATATGTCTTGGACGAGATAAAAGAAAGCATTCTGAAAAGAGGATTATCTTATTGCCCTACATCCAAGGCAGATAGTTTTAATATTTTCCTGGACCTTAATAATTTTGTGAGATTAACCATAAAATGCTTCTTTGCGATCAAAGATAACAATAACACCGAACCAACAAGTGTCACTCCGCCTCCTATTCCTACATTTTTACGTCCAAAGTCCCATTTTTTTCCTACTCATGCAAAGGGTAGTTTTATTGATACTTTTTTAGCCATGGTGGCCACAGATTTCGAGGATATGACTAAGAGCAAACAACAGTATTCTTCCAGTATGACACAAAAAGAAAGGAAAACCCTTAGAAAACTTTCTGATAATACTAATATTGTAATCCGCCCTGCGGATAAGGGGGGGGGGAGTGGAATTATGGTGATGGACTATGATAGTTACCTAAAAGAAGCATTGAGATTATTAGCAGAAAAAGACTTCATTATTGTAGATGAGCCAGCCCGGCCTTTGATTTATTTTTTGCCAAAAGTCCGTAAGGACCTAAAGAATCCTCCAGGCCGTTCCATTGTTAATAAATTCTTTGTCTGCTACCCTGACACATTATATAGATTTATTATTACAGAAACATACCAAGATACCACAGATTATATCAAACACGTCATTGGAGTATCATGGGAGGATGAGTATTGGCTCATCACAATGGATATCTCATCCTTATATACAGTAATTGATCATAACCTTGAGATTAGTGCAATATCGTATTTTCTGGAACAAGATGGCGACATGCCCACAGCTCAAAAGGATTTTATTTTAAAAGGTAAAAAAATGTTTACTGTCTCATAATTATTTTGAATTCAATCAACAGATCTATTTGCAGCATATGGGCACTGCAATGGGGTTGAAGGTGGCACCAAGATTTGCCAACCTCTTTGTGGGCCTCTTCGAGATACAGGTTGTATATCCCCATCCTCATTATAAGTATTACCTCTTTTTTAAACACTATATGGACTATATTTTTTTTCGTGTGGAGTGGCAGTTTGGAGCAATTAAATGAGTTTTTATCTGATTTAAATACTAATAAATGGGGGCTAAGTTTTACACAATCAGTTTTTAAAAACTATGCAGAATTTCTGGACATTATCATTTTCCATGGGGAGTCAAATAAATTACAAGCAAAACCTTTTTTTTTAAACTGTAGATAGCAACAGCTATCTTGATTTTACTAGCGCTCACTATAAAAAATTAGCGCATTAGACATATTTGTACATCAAATACTGACAACAAAGACTGGTCCATCAACTTTATCAGCAGTTTCTGCAGAGAAAATAAAGATATTAGAAGGATCCTCAAAAAATACTGGCAGATTCTATTACAGAACCCCTTTCTTAATAAGGTGCT
Source organism: Hyla sarda (assembly GCF_029499605.1). NCBI lineage: Eukaryota > Metazoa > Chordata > Amphibia > Anura > Hylidae > Hyla > Hyla sarda. Next base: position 319,682,950 of record NC_079193.1, read on the forward strand.
ACCATCTCGACCAGGCATGACATTCAGAAGAAACCGTACGCTGAGAAATTTTGTGGCCCCGAGTAAGCTGAGAGCCCACAAACCACTTAAAACGAAATTCTTAGATAGTGTCGGAAGTTACAAATGTGGTACCTCTAGGTGCAAGTGTTATGAGAACATTTCCGAAACAACCAAGAATTTCACATCTAGGAACACTAATGAATCCATCAAATCTTTTCTAAACTGTAACTCGCACGAAAACAGTGCCTCAAGGACAGAATAAGCAAGCATAGGAGCAACACAAACCTAGGATTTAGGCTCCACAGTGTATCCCGACATTTGAAAGAGGTCCACAATTCCAACTTTGGGAGTATTAGTATCACACACATAGAAGGAATATCTAAAGATGACCCCCATCACCTTTCCACTTTAAAATGAAGAGAAAACTTTTGGATATGCAAACTGCGCACTCTGATACCGCACGATTTGAATGAACTAATTGAGAGCTCAATATGATATGCTGCACCATATTTTTCTTTTTTAGTCCCATTATGAGATTCTGAATCCTCTTTATATTATTATCAGACTATTTTCATCTTTTTATATTTATTACATTTTATATGCTAATTTTACCTATCTATCTATCTATATAGAGTTTTATATCCATTATGTATACCCATCTATCTATTCATATGTGTTTTATATTATGTCTATTTATCAATCCATTCATTTTTATACACCCATCTTTTAGCCCTAAATAACTACCTCACTATGATTACCTATTACATCTACTCATCCACCAATATGAATATCAAAATTATTATATTTATTTATTTTTCTATATATTTTTATATCTATTTATATTTATATATATTTTTATATCTATTTATATTTATTTACTATACTCACTTATCCCTCGATTTGATTACTAGCTTTTTAATTTACTGTCTCTCGGCAGGACTTATATCTATTTATCTACAATTGTCCACTGATGTAATTTTAATATATAATATATGCATGTTTTTTAATATGTAATTTATATATGTATATTCATTCTTAATATATGACTTATACATGTATATTCATTCTTCCCCACTCTTTATCTATATGGGCTGTCTTATATTGCCCATTTGTCCATTTTGATACTTATTTGCTAATATATTTATCCGTGGCCGTTTACTAAGGTTTGATATCATGTTATTGTTCTCTCCGCAGAAGCTGTCATCTCCTCTGCTCTCTGTTTGGATCCGGACCGCATTGCATAGCCTCACTCTTGGTTAAGCGTTTATATAAACGTTCAGGTCTTCTATACCTCTGCACCTATTGGCCAGCTGGCGACACGTGGTAGTTGATCAAAATAGAGCGAAGCAATGCGCTCTGCATCACAATTGCTGACAGCAGAACACTACGATATGTTTTTGTTTTGCTTCATTGAACCTCACTCCTGCAATATAGTGGAACGTCATGTGTTTGTTTACAACTGTCTCCAGTGAGCCTCTCTCTCGCACCGCACTGCCAGTTATTACAAATCATTTTCTAAATTGTAAATACCTTGTATAGAAAGAAGCCACGGCACTCGCTCCGGATGCAATTAAAAGGCTTTATTCCCGCTGGAGGTACAAGGACATGTCAGGAGGGGGAGAAGAGGGGGGAGAAATTGTGACTTTATATCACGTTATTTTTTTGGTTTTTTTCCACGTACAGGGCTGTATGAGGGCTCATTTTTTGATCGGATGTTTTGATCACTTTTTATTAATTTTTAATGGTATAAAAAGTGACCAAAAATACGCTTTTTTTGACTTTGGAATTTTTTTACTTGTACGCCATTGACCGTGCGGTTTAATTAATGATATATTTTTATAGTTCGGACATTTACGCACGCGGCGATACCACATATGTTTATTTTTATTTACACTGTTTTATTTTTTTTATGGGAAAAGGGGGTGATTCAAACTTTTATTAGGGAAGGGGTTAAATGATCTTTATTAACACTTTTTTTAAACTTTTTTTTGCAATGTTATAGCTCCCATAGGGGCCGACAACATTACATACACTGATCTTTTACACAGATCACTGATCAGTGTTATCGGCGCTTGACTGCTCCTGCCTGGATCTCAGGCACGGAGCAGTCATCCGCCAATCGGACACCGAGGAGGCAGGTAGGGTCCCTCCCGGTGTCCTGTAAGCTGTTTGGGACGCCACGATTTCACCGAGGCAGTCCCAAACAGCCCGACTGAGCTGTCGGGATAGTTTCACTTTCACTTCAGATGCGGCGGTCAGCTTTGATCGCCGCGTCTGAAGAGTTAATACAGGGCATCACCGCGATCGGTGATGTCCTGTATTAGCCGCGGGTCCCGGCCGTTGATGGCCGTCAGGACCGCCACGATATGATGCGTGACCCCGCGGCATATCGCGGGAGGCGGCGCAGGACGTAAATATACGTCATTCATCGTTAAGGAGTTAAGGACCAGAGCGTTTTTTGCACATCTGACCACTGTCACTTTAAGCATTAATAACTCTAGGATGCTTTTACTTATGAATTTGATTCCAAGCTTGTTTTTTTTTTAATAGTGGGCATGCTTTTATTTAAACTTTTATGTAAACTATTTGTATTATAAAATGTTTTTTGGTTTACTATTGCCATTCTATTGTTTTTTGGTGCTTTTCATGTTTTAAGTGGGATAGGGTAACTGCACCCACCTCTAATCTAGCGCCCATTTTGATCTATAAATACGCTGTATGTGTGATGTTTTGTATGCCAATCTGAGGAAGGAGGACTGTACCTCCGAAACGCATCATTGGTTTCCGAATTTCAATAAACATAGTACCCTTTGGTACTTTAATGAACTTCTGCCTTGGACACTACTTTCTTCCTGCCTAAACATAGAACAGCGTCTGATGTAGAGGTTTTTTGCCAGACAGGACTGAGTATCCTGCTCCAGTGACCGCCAGGCTCCGCAGGTCTCCGAAGTTCTTCTCAGGAATATATTACTACCCCAATTTTGTGGTGACAAGTGCGTATTATCTATCACAAGGTGAGCGGCCCTCTGTAAGGCTGGTGAATGCCCGCCATATTCCTTCTATCTGGTGCCATAGGTGTCACACGAGGCGCGGTTCCTCATTTTTCTCCATACTATCTTAAAGGAACTGACAAGATCAGGAGAAAATCCCCATAGCAAACCTTCCTTCATAACACACATTCCTTTAGTTTGGGTGGCTGGATGTGGGGCGCTGTTCAGATTAGCCTCCTGAACTGATGGAATATGTGGGGTTTTTCAACCAAACGGAGGAAGAGTGGGCACAAACTGCAGAGCTGTTTGAATGGCACAGAATAAAAAAGGAAGAGTTTTCGAACTTCCTGAGGATTGTAAGTTCACTAGGAATCACACATATATTACCCCCCCCCCCCCCCCCCCAAAAAAAAAAACTTTTCATGTGGGATTTATTGAGAAATCCTTTTCACCCTCCCCCCCTCCTCAGAATACCCCGTTAATTTTAGATTTTACAAAATTTGGTTTAAAGCGGTCTTGTCAGCAAGTTTTTACGGTATGAAGTAAAGGCATGTCTTTATGCGGATGTTGTCCCTTAATCCATAGATTATTTTACCCCTTCAGCATATCAGGATTTAAAAAGATAGGCCCACAGGGCATTCCCCTCAGCCACTATGGCCTAGCACAGTTCAGCCTCTTCACCAGTTAGTCACTCCCCTAGTGTGATGGTCACCTCCTCTATCCTCCTGACTAACTGGTGAAGGCACTGACTTGTGTTGGGCTCTAGACAAAGGAACACCTAGTGGGCTCCAAGGCCTAATTTGCATATCTCCTGAAATTCTGATATCTCAGCACTGGAGGGGTCAACTAACTAATGAAAGGTTTGTATGGATTAAGGGTCAAAAGCCCTGTACAACCATGCCTATACATTATATCCCATAACCTGCTGACAGGTCCCCTTTTAAATGCATTCACTTCTTCACTCCTGAGTCTACACAAAAAACTGCCATCATGTGAGTCATGTACAAAGCAATAATAAAGTCATCCATAGCCTTTAACATCACAAGATCCTATTGGAATAATAGCAGATCTGATCTGCAGTTGATAAAAGCTACTATATCACTACTTCTCCTCATTATCAAGAGGAATAATAATGTAATATACATGTCGTTTCATAGTTTTCACCTTATCCAGAATTTTGCCACAACCCAGCATGTCTGCAAACATTTACATTATACAGTAACTACGTACCTATGACGTAATTCAGTGCATTCCATCCTCCAAATGCAAACATGCCCTGGTAGACTGCTTCTCCAGTCTGGGACACATTAGGAACATTGCCCTCAAATGCTCTGTGAAAATTGGATGTATAACCCATAGCTAAATGGACGATACCACTAATAACAATAGCACTAAGTGAGGCCATTTTGAGGACAGTAAATACATTTTGCACTAAAATAATCCATTTTGCACTTAAGCAATTGATAACAGCTACAGTCACAATAACTGCGACAGCCGTGGCCTTTTTTATTGTCTCTGGTGAAGGGCAGCTGGGGTAAAATGGTTCGATAACATATTCTGCAAACATTAGAGCTTGGACAGAGGTCAAAGCAGGTCTGAGGAACACTACAGAGGTCCATAAGAAAATAAATGCAGGGATGGGGCCTAGTCCTTTATTAATGTAGAAATATTCTCCTCCAGATGATGGAAAAGTAGTTCCCAGTTCTGCATAACACAGAGCTCCAGCCATTGAAAGTATACCACATGCTGTCCATATGACAAGTGCCACTCCGACATTGAGTTGTGAACGGTGAAGGACAGTTCCGGGAGAGATGAAAATCCCAGTGCCAAAGATGACCGAAATAATGAAGCTGACGCCACTGAAGTATCCAATAGTCCTTTTTAGAACAACCCTGTCCTCTGCTGAACGGACCTGTGTATCCATTGTAGCTCACACTACCCAGCTTCAATGCGTTCTACTATATATAACTGAATTCATCTTGTTGATTTTGGCATGGCTTAATATGAATGACAAAATCACTAACAGACACTTTGTACTTTGTTCTTCTTTATCCTTGATACATTTGAATACCAGACACCTGATATGTTGCTTCTGGTTAAAGGTTATTTCTTTTTTATGCTTTCGATTCATTGACATTTTGAAGCATTATACAATAGAATAGTGGTAGCAGTTGTAGATGTAGGTGAGATACACTCACATGGAGGGGAAATATACCTTTTCTTTTAGAATACAATTTAACACAGTATATAATAGCAATGGCATACAATGAATTTTATAGGCCACTTCATAATCCAGATCAGGTTTCAATGACGGCAGATTTAAGGGATTTTATTGAACTCTCATTTTTCTATAAACCCTTCCATTGAAGAGGTTTTCTGTGACATGTGCACTGAAAAGAGAACCCTAACATTTGTGTCTATGAGGGACATTTATCAATGTTTGCTTATGTATTCTTTTTTTTAGTAATTTTTTCCTTCCTTCTTTTTTGCTTATGTGCGATGTATTTATCAACTGCTTTCAGCCTGTTGATAATTTTCTTTCACGTAAGCAATTTTTCCTTTTTTACTTCGGTAGTAGCTTTTTCTGCTCCATGTTTGAGCTGGAGTAAATTTAGTCAATTTTTAACGCTGTTGCGACTTTTTTTTGCGCAGTTGCGACTGTCGCAGTTAATAAATACCTGACTACCCGTACTCCATTTTAAAATTATTACTACATAGTAAATTTTAGGAAAACTTGCTTTTCTCGCTTTCCAGTCAAAATGTCGCACGAAAAATCGCGTAGTCGCAGTTGCGACAATTTTGCAACAATTATAGTAAAGAAAACCTGACTAAACCCGTTGATAAATGTCCATATATGTACCTAAATAGTGAGCAATTATTGTAATAAAAGTACACCACAGATCGTGGGTCCTGCTTTATATATATTATGCATAGAGGCGCAAAAGAGAAAGTTGTAAGCATTCATTACACAGCTATCTAATGTGTATGGCCAGCTCAATATTGTATTACTCTTGGCGGTTAGGCTTTAATCAAATTGGCAAATACTTTGCTCTCTCTGTCATCACCTGACAACTACACTGTATATAAAAACTTTGTGCCATCAGATACTGTACAAGCTCCTTGGATCCACCAAAGATAAAGATTCTGATGGCCCACACTTTATCCATTCAATGTATATGCACACAAAGTCTTACATACCATAGATACAGACCATGCTGCTGCTATGAGCCCTTTGGACAGTGGGGACCCAGCCCTGGTTGGATCCGTTCTCGTTGCTTCTGAACTGTGCAGGCCTCCTCCCTCTTGGGAACTGCATTGTAAGCAAATAAAGGGATGGTGGGGGCATTGACCTAAGGGTCATGAAATACAAGGGGAAATAAATGCCAGACCTTTCTGTCCTAGGGGGAAAAAACTGATGCCATAATTGGGGGACTATGTTGATCTTTGCTATGGTGCTCTATTTCTTTTATATATGGCTTTTATTATAATTTTAATATAATATTTTCATTATTCACTCCAGGACATATAATCACTAAAACCAAGTGGGTTATTTGTGAATCAACTACTGGCAAGAGATTGGCACCAAATGGGATCAAAAAGGAAATTCAAACTCTGGTACTGGTGTCTTCTTTTGTGTTAGAAGGGCCTTTGAGCCCTCCCAGGCCCAAGGGCATAGATATTATTGCTACCACTGTATGCTCTCCATTGGAGAATCCTCCAGTACTCTGGTGAACCAAAACTATGGCTCTTTCATTCAATCATACTAAATACAAAAATTCATCTTGGTAGACTCTTTCTTTTCTGACGCTATGGGAGGGGGCATGACGGCCATCACGCCCCCTCCCATAGCCTTGCATTGAGGGGGCGGAGCGTGATGTCACGATCTTACTTCCCTGTGGTCGGGAGGCATTAGCCTGAGATCCTCCAGCATTTCCAGAAGCAGTTACAGTTGGGTGCTGCTTGCTATATTGCGGGGGTCCCCAGCATTGGGACCTCGGCAATTTGACATCTTATCCCCTATCCTTTGGATAGGGGATAAGATGTTTAGGGGCAGAGCACCCCTTTAAATAACAGATGATAACAAACACAATACATTTCAGCATTCACTTAAAACCCACAGAAATAAATGGGATCAATTGGGTAAAACAAAACTTGTCAGAGTGGATAAGGACTTAGGGCTCTTTTTACCATCACACAAAGTCCATCACACGGGCACATTGGACCAACTGTGCCAGTTCGTGTTGAGATGCTTCAGGAGTAGAAACTAAATGAAATAACAAAAATTGCAATTTTGGCCAAATAAGAGATTTACCTCATACAGATCGGGTGGGGGTTCTTACTTTTCAGCAGTAGGGATTTTTCATTAAGTGGCATATTGTTTTTTTTTTTCATCTCGGAGTCTACGGATCAATGTGAGATGAAAACATCCATCATCAATCTATCTAAATAGCAAACCAAGGCAGTCAATTCACAGTCATATTATACAAGTCATTCGGTGACTTAAATGATTTCAGCCTGCAGTTTTGTATATAGATGAAGCAATTTTGTGGATCAAAGGCAGTAGAGCTTTTTATGTAGGAGGTAAATGCTGTACACACCGCTGGGTTTCGCTCATAGATAAACACTCATGTTGCTGACATAAGTGCAGTGAATTGTGTGCATTGCTCTATACATTTATTTCACATAAGTCGGCCCGCCGCTGAAGAGCAATTTAACCATTCAAAATGCAAAAGAAGTAGTCATATAATTTATTGAAACTGCATGTATATGCCAGAATATTTTCTAGGAAAACATTAAAACTATATGATATCTGTAAATTGAGGCAGTGCATTACCCATTGCTTTAAAATACCAATTTGGGTTTTCTGGTGGGAAAAATAGGGTGATTTAAAAGTCAAACATTTGGGATCCGCATAGAAAATCTCTGCTTTATTATACGCCACTAAGGTTTGTGTAAATTGCAGGTGGTATATGTGATGTAGTAAATAATCCCAAAAGATAAAGGTAGGAAAAAAACATTACTTTTTGCATAGGTTGTTTATTTAAAGGAGAATTACCATTTTATTATTTAGATGTGAATAGACATACTATTTCCCTCTGTTCGGCTGTTTCAGTGATCTGTTGTCTGCTTGTGGCCTAGGGTTACAATCAACACTGGAATATTGCAGTGATGGGTGTGCTTGCGCAGAGCCCCGTCTTCTGTTTCTAGCCAGAGCCAGGAGCAAGTGCGCCTGCATCATGATCTGCGCTTCAGGCCTCATCTATCTCCTTTCTACATTGACTTCAATTGGAGGCACGCACATTTAGGCAAGTGCCTGGCTGCTGTCACTATACAGATGCTTACCTGAACTGTCAACCGGGTGCAGGCGACCCATCCTGCTTTCAGACTAGTGAAGAGAAAGCAGCACAGCACAGAGGAAGGTGAAGAGGGTACATGGGAATACCTTCTTTTTATATTTTTTTAATTCTTTATTTTACATTACAGTTAATAATATTTTTAATTTTTTACATAATTAAATAATTTCAATTTCATAGTTTATAATGCATATGTCACATTCCTATGACTCATTTGTCTTTTTTTGTCTCTAATACCTCAGTTGAATTTAATCTGATTTAATTAGTTAACCACTAGAGATGAGCGAACTTTTGAAAAATTCGCTTCGGCCGATTTGCCAAATTTTCCGAAAAAATTTTGTTTCGATCCTAATTTATTTGCAGGGGAATCTATATTAACCCCTTAAGGACATAGCGTTTTTCCGTTTTTGCACTTTAATTTTTTCCTCCTTACCTCTTAAAAATCATAACTCTTTCAATTTTGCACCTAAAAATCCATATGATGGCTTATTTTTTACGGCACCAATTCTACTTTGTAATGACATCAGTCATTTTACCCAAAAATCTACGGTGAAATGGAAAAAAAATCATTGTGAGACAAAATGGAAGAAAAAACGGCATTTTGTAAATTTTGGGGGCTTCTGTTTCTACGCAGTATATTTTTCATTAAAAATAACACCTTATCTTTATTCTGTAGGTCTATATGATTAAAATGATACCCTACTTATATAGGTTAGATTTTTTATTACTTCGGGAAAAAATCATAACTACATGCAGGAAAATGTATACCTTTAAAATGGTCCTCTTCTGACCCCTATAACTTTTTTACTGTTCCACATATGGCGCGGTATGAGGGATCATTTTTTGCGCCATGATCTGAAGTTTTTATCGGTATCATTCTTGTTTTGATCCGACTTTTTGATCGCTTTTTATTCATATTTTTATGTTATAAAAAGTGACCCAAAATACGCTATTTTGGACTTTGGAATTTTTTTGCGCGTATGCCATTGACCGTGCAGTTTATATATTTTGATAGTTCGTACATATGTTTATTTTTATTTACACAGTTTTTTTGTTATGGGAAAAGGGGGGTGATTCTAACTTTTATTATGGAAGGGGTTAAAGGGGTACTCCGGTGAAAACCTTTTTTCTTTTAAATCAACTGGTGGCAGAAAGTTAAACATATTTGTAAATTACTTCTATTAAAAAAATATTAATCCTTCCAGTACTTATTAGCTGCTGAATGCTACAGTGGAAATTCCTTTATATTTGGAACACTGATGACATCACGAGCACAGTGCTCTCTGCTGACATCTCTGTCCATTTTAGCAACCATGCATAGCAGATGTATGCTAAGGGCAGCATGGTGGCTCAGTGGTTAGCACTGCTGCCTTGCAGTGCTGGGGACTTGGGTTCAAATCAAACTAAGGAGAACAATAAATAAAGCATTATTATAATAATGTCAGCAGAGAGAACTGTGCTCGTGATGTCATCAGAAAGCATTCCAAAAAGAAAAGAATTTCCTCTGAAGTATTCAGCAGCTAATAAGTACAGGAAGGATTAAGATTTTTTAATAGAAGTCATTTACAAATATGTTTAACTTTCTGCCACCAGTTGATTTAAAAGAAAAAAGGTTTTCACCGGAGTACCCCTTTAAATGATCTTTGTTCACTTTTTTTCCACTTTTTTTTGCAATGTTATAGCTCCCATAGGGGGCTATAACACTGCACACACTGATTTTTTTCACAGATCACTGCAAAGACATAACATTGCATTGATCAGTGTTATCGGCAGTTGATTGCTCAAGCCTGGATTTCCTGCTACGTCCCAGCTAATTGAGACATCGCGATTTTATCGCGATGTCCTGAATAGCCCGACTGAGCTGCCGGGATGGTTTTACTTTCACTTTTAGATGCGGCGATCAACTTTGATCGCCGCATCTAAAGAGTTAATGCAGGACATCTGCCGGAACGGCGATGTCCAGCATTAGCCATGGGTCCTGGCTGCTGATAGCAGCCGGGACCGTGCAGGTATGATGCGAGCTCAGCTCCTGAGCTCGCTTCATAACCCTCCTGTGCCGCAGTGCCATAAAAACCTGACGTTTTGCGGCAAGGGGTTAAAAACGGCAATTTCTAGCCTATAGAGAACCTCAATAGGGGTGTAGAACACTTTGCTTTGTTCTAACACGTATATGGAGTGTACTGGGGTAGTGAAATAATACTGTTATTCAGAATAACATGCAGATTACAGGCATCGCTTTTAGAATCACTGCCGCAGAGCAGCACAATGACAGAGCCTGGAGGTGGCATCAATATGAGGAGACCATATAGTGGCTGAATGACACAGCATGGAGGTGTTGGCAGCATGAGGAGACCATATAGTGGCTGAGAGTACCCTAGAACTGTCAGAACTAGCTTACATGGATTTAGTCTGTCCACCTCACATGTAATAGACTATTCATTATTTTGCAGCGCTGGAGCATCCTAAAAACGGCCCACTGTGGCACATCTAATAACGTGTATCTACAACATAATCACATACAGCCAACTCCTACACGTCAGGTAGTACCAGTGATTTTATGTTTTACTTTCAACGCATGAGTATAACTATATTTCTTTATATTCACTATCGCACATTTTATTTCCCCCTTTTAGCATCTTCGTTTTTTTTTTACTCCACTACATCTTCAAACCATTTGTTCAATAATTTCATACATAATCTCAGGTTTTCTGTTAATATTGCATCAATACATTAGGTGTCATTTATCCAATTTTATCATTGCCATCTTGCCAACTCAGTTCGTACTTTCACTATATTTTTGAGTTACTACTTTATGCTGTGTACGATATAGGGAAATATGTACGATAGTACAGCAGCAGAGCAGGCAGTTTCCGACACCCTCCAGAGCTTATGTACATCCATTCACTATATATTGAGACCATATAGTGGCTGAATGACACAGCGTGGTGGTGTTGGCAGCATGAGGAGACCATATAGTGGCTGAATGACACAGCTTGGATGTGGCTGAAGCATGAGGAGACCATATAGTGGCTGAATGACACAGTGTGGAGGTGTTGGCAGCATGAGGAGACCATATAGTTGCTGAATGACACAGCCTGGAGGTGGCAGCAGCATGAGTAGACACTCTGGCTTCCCAATCCCTAAGATTAAAAGATGACTTTTTTAATTTAAATTGAAGATTTATGGTAGCTAGTGCTACCATAAACACTTTTAGGCCCAGGCCAAGCAGCATCAGTAAACCATATATTGGCTGAGTGACACAGCCTGGAGGTGGCTGAATCATAAGGAGACCATATAGTGGCTGAAAGGCACAGCCTGGAGTTGGCGGCAGATGAGGAGACAATAGGGCCTCACAATCTCTAAGAATTTTGAAATTTCTATTGAAGATGTATGGTACCTAGTGATAACATAAACATATATATAGGTAATGTCCTAGGCACAGCAGCATCACTAAAGCATGTAGTTGCTGAATGACACCGACTGGAGCTGGAGAAGCATCAGTAAACCATATAATGGATGAATGGCACAGCCTGGAGGTGGCTGTAGCATCTGTAAACCATATATTGGATGTATGGCACAGCGTGGAGGTGGCTGAAGCATCTGTAAACCATATATTGGATGAATGACACAGCCTGGAGGTGGCAGAATCATGAAGATACCATATAGTGGCTGAATGGCAAAACCTGGAGTTGGCTGAAGCATGAGGAGACCATATAGTGTCTGAATGGCACAGCCTGGAGTTGGCTGAAGCATGAGGAGACCATATAGTGGCTGAATGGCACAGCCTGGAGTTGGCAGAAGCATGAGAAGACCATTGAAATTTAAGATTCTTAAATAGAAATTTAAGATTTTGAAATTGAAATTGATGATTTTGAAATTTAAATTGAAATTCCCAAGTTTTAATGTCTCGGGCCCCGGCATGTGGGTACAAAGGACCAAATCTAACAAGGAGTCATGTGTCACATGGCAGCACAATGACAGAGCCTGGAGGTGGCCTCAGTATGAGGAGACCATGTAGTTGCTGAATGACACATCCTGGAGCTGGCAGCAGCATGAGTAGACACTAGGGATTAACAATCCCTAAGATTAAAAGATGAATTTTGAAATTTAAATTGAAGATTTATGGTAGCTAGTGCTACGATAATTTTTTTTAGGCCCAGGCCCAGCAGCATCAGTAAACCATATATTGGCTAAATGACACAGCCTGGAGTTGGCTGAAGCATGAGGAGACCATATAGTGGCTGAATGGCACAGCCTGGAGTTGGCTGAAGCATGAGGAGACCATATAGTGTCTGAACAGCTCAGCCTGAAGTTGGCAGAAGAATAGGGAGACCATATAGTGGCTGAATGACACCGCGTGGAGGTGTTGGCAGCAGCATGAGGAGACCATATAGTGGCTGAATGACACAGCTTGGATGTGGCTAAAGAAGAAGGAGACCATATAGTTCCTGAATGACACAGCGTGGAGGTGTTGGCTGCATGAGGAGACCATATAGTGGCTGAATGACACAGCTTGTATGTGGCTGAAGCATGAGGAGACCATATAGTGGCTGAATGACACAGCGTGGAGGTGTTAGCAGCATCAGAAGACCATATAGTGGCTTAATGACACAGCATGGAGGTGTTGTCAGCATGAGACCATATAGTGTCTGAATGACACAGCGTGGAGGTGTTAGCAGCATGAGGAGACCATATAGTGGCTGAATGACACAGCTTGGTTGTGGCTGAAGCATGAGGAGACCATATAGTGGCTGAATGACACAGCCTGGAGTTGGCAGAAGGAGGAGACAATAGCGCCTCACAATCCCTAAGATTAAAAGATGAATTTTGAAATTTAAATTGAAGATGTATAGTAGCTAGTGCTACCATAAAGCTTTTAAGGTAATGTCCCAGGCCCAGCAGCATCACTAAACCATATAGGAGACCATATAGTGGCTGAATGACACAGCTTGGAGCTGGCATCAGCATGAGTAGACACTAGGGCTTCACAATCCCTAAAATTAAAAGATACATTTTGAAATTTAAATTAAAGATTTATGGTAGCTAGTGCTACCATAAAATTGTTTAGGCCCAGGCCCAGCAGCATCAGTAAACCATATATTGGCTGAATGACACAGCCTGGAGGTGGATGAATCGTAAGGAGACCATATAGTGGCTGAATGGCACAGCCTGGAGTTGGCTGAAGCATGAGGAGACTATGTAGTGTCTGAATGGCACAGCCTGGAGTTGGCTGAAGCATGAGGAGACCATATAGTGTCTAAATGGCACAGCCTGGAGTTGGCAGAAGCATTAGGAGACCATTGAAATGTAAGATTTTTTAATTTAAATTTAAGATTTTGAAATTGAAATTGAGGATTTTGAAATTTAAATTTTAACTCCCAAGTTTCAGTGTCCGGGGCCCTGGTGTGTGGGTACAAAGGATCAAATTGAACAAGGAGTCACATGTCAAATGGCAGCACAATGACAGAGCCTGGAGGTGGCATCAGTATGAGGAGACCAAATAGTGGCTGTATGACTGCCTGGAGTTTGTGGCAGCATGAAGAGACCATCTAGTGGCTGAATGGCACAGCCTGGAGTTGGCTGAAGCATGAGGAGACCATATAGTGGCTGAATGAGGCAGCCTGGAGGTGGCAGCAGCAGCATCAGGAGTCATGAAAGTGACCCTAATGCAGAGGAATTTCTGAAACTGGGGACCAGCACCTTAATTATGTTTTGCAGTATCATGGCAGCACTATGAGAGAGCCTGGAGGTGGTAGCATCAGCATGAGGACACCATAGAGGAGCACAATTAGAGAGCCTGGAGGTGGCAGCATCAGCATGAAGAGACCATAGAGCAGCACAATTAGAGAGCCTGGAGGTGGCAGCATCAACATGAGGAGACCATATGGCGGCACAATGACAGAGCCTGGAGGTGGTAGCATTAGCATGAGGAGACCATAGAGCAGCACAATGAGAGAGCCTGGAGGTGGTAGTATCAGCATGAGGAGACCATAGAGCAGCACAATTAGAGAGCTTGGAGGTGGCAGCATCAGCATGAGGAGACTATATGGCGGCACAATGACAGAGCGTGGAGGTGGTAGCATCAGCATAAGGAGACCATATGGAGTCACAATGACAGAGGGTGGAGGAGGTAGCATTAGCATGAGGAGACCATATGGTGGAACAATGACAGAGCCTGGAGGTGGTAGCATTAGCATGAGGAGACCATAGAGAAGCACAATGACAGAGCCTTGAGGTAGCAGCAGAATGAGGGCAATGCCAAGTGAGGGTTGAGTCTGAGGAACCCACCGACTGTTGACTGGGGGTGTCGGATGTCACTTGGGATGAAGTGGATGACCGAGTGAACCGATCAATCAAGGCTGCTGGGTCGCTGGACACAACTGCTAGCTGACACCGGGAGCTCAGACCTCTCTTTGCTGCGACTCCGGCTGCCACATGCCCCTACTCTGCTGTGACCTCTGCCTGCACCTGATGAATTTTAGGCCTCTGCCACTCCACTGCGCACCTCCTGGCACTACTCTGTCTGACATACTTGTTGCATATATCAGGGGAGTACAATACGCTTCACTACGCTTAAAACAGTATTTGTCTAGAACAGCAGCAGGTGTGTACTATTAGCTGTCCTTTCACAGTATTTAGGCCCTTGACAGATTAACAGGTACAAAATAGTACACTACTTAGATGTAGGTATGTGGCAAGCAATTGTCAGGATTCGGATGGGAATGCAGTGAGGATACTGGTGGTCGATCCTCTGTGTCAGTGGGGTGATGACGTGGGCCGTACCAGGGGAACGAAGTCTAAGGGGTTACTGGTTTTCACCAGAGCCCGCCGCAAAGCGGGATGGACTTGCAGCGGCAGGTAACCCCCAGGTCGTTCCACCCGATAGCGACTCAACCCCAGCTGACGGCTGAGACAGGCGCGGTACAAGGGATAAGGCGAGAGCAAGGTCGGACGTAGCAGAAGGTCAGGGCAGGCAGCAAGGATCATAGTCAGGGGCAACAGCAGAGGGTCTGGAACACGGGCTTGGAACATACACAGAAACGCTTTCACTGGCACTGAGGCAACAAAATCCGGCGATACCAGGAAGGGGAAGTGGTTTTTTATACTGAGGACACAGGTGAATGTACTGATTGGGCCAGACGCCAATCAATGGCGCACTGGCCCTTTGAATCTCAGAGAGCCGGCGCGCGCGCGCCCTAGAGAGCGGGGCCGCGCGCGGCGGGACTGAGCCGACGGAGGACGGGACAGGTGAGGGGATTGGGATGCGAGCCGCGGGCGGGTCCCGCCACGCGGGTCGCATCCCCGCCGGTGACACTAATGCAGCACTCCCGGTCAGCGGGTCTGACCGGGGCGCTGCATGGAGGTGAACGCCGTGACAGCAATTATGAGGGCAATTATGAGGGCAGAAAAATGCGCTACAGTATACTTTAAAAAAGTACCTGAGTACAACACCAGCCATTGAATACTTTTGCCTGGACTATCACAGTATGTGCCCTTGACAGATTAACAGGTACAAAATAGTACACTACTTAGATGTAGGTATGTGGTATCAGGTATGCACTTATGAGGGCGGAAAAATGCAGTACAGTATGCTTATAAAAACTTATTTTAGTAAAACACCAGTCGTTGATAACTTTTGCCTGGACTTTCACAGTATGTAGGCCCACGACAGATTAATAGGTAAAAAATAGTACACTACTTAGAGATGTAGGTATGTGGTATGCACTTATGAGGGCAGAAAAATGCGCTACAGTTCGCTTAATAACTCCATATTTTTGTAAAACACCAGCCGGTGATTACTTTTCCCTGGACTTTCACAGTATATAGGCCCACGACAGATTAGCAGGTAACAAATAGTACACTACTCAGAGATGTAGGTATGTGGTATGCACTTATGAGGGCAGAAAAATGTGCTACAGTACACTTAATAATTCCGTATTTTTGTAAAACAGCAGCTGGTGATTACTTTTGCCAGGACTTTCACAGTATTTAGGCCCTTGACAGATTAATAGGTACAAAATAGTACACTACTTAGATGTACGTATGTGGTATGCAGTTATGCACTTAGGAAAAATGCGGTACAGTACACTTAAAAAAATGCATCTTAGTTAAACACCAGCCAGTGATT
This sequence comes from Hyla sarda, assembly GCF_029499605.1. Taxonomy (NCBI): domain Eukaryota; kingdom Metazoa; phylum Chordata; class Amphibia; order Anura; family Hylidae; genus Hyla; species Hyla sarda. Next base: position 319,699,422 of record NC_079193.1, read on the forward strand.
ACTTTTGCCTGGACTTTCACAGTATCTAGGCTCTTGACAGATTAACGGGTACAAAATAGTACACTACTTAGATGTACGTATGTGGTATGTACTTATGAGGGCAGAAAAATGTGGTACAGTACGCTTACAAAAAACTTATTTTTGCACAACACCAGCAGTACACAACAGTGCTGCAACACAAAAAAAGCTGTGCACTAAACACAAAATGTCACTCTGTTAAAGACTATTAGGAATGGACTGCTGGGTATTATACCATCTACAGACTAGTATAACCAGCAGATGATTTGTTGTGGAACAAAGACACAGAATTGCGCACAAAAATTATTACTGCCTCCTCTGCTAAGGTTTATGAAGTTGAGGCAGCTTGTTGAAATGTATGAGACAACACACAGCTCTCTGCCCCTCTCTGTAATACAATGCTAAAGAAAGTGACTGGGAGGTTTATGGCGGCAGTAAAAATCCTTTTCAGTGAAAAAAACACTGCTTTCTGTCCACCAGAACACTGAATGAATGAGCTTTTCTGTGTAACACACACACAGCGATGTTCGTCCTATCTCTATACAGTGTAATGAATGATATGACGAGCTGCAAAATGACTGCCAAATATATAGGGCTGTGACATCACAGGGCTGCTGCTGCATGTGATTCAGGGTCATCCCGCCTACTTCCCTTCCCGCCTTCCCAGCATTCCTTGCCCCATGGACTGACATGTGGATCTGCCATTTTAGATGCCTTGGAGCCTGGACGGCAGTAAATGGAGTTCAATGAAGCGATTCTTGCAATAGAATCCCGGTGATATTCGCATTTGTTGCGAATCAAATATTTAATGAAATTCGTAACGAATTTGGGTTCATCAGCTCCGATTCGCTCATCTCTATTAATCACTATATTGTGGAAGAAAGGAAAGAGAGAATAGGACAAAGAAACAAAAATAAAAGGAGAAAGAAGAGAAAAACTAAGAGAGAAATTACACAAAGCGCACTGAGCCTTATAATCTTACCCACATTTTTTGGGTGTATATATTAGGGATCGACCGATTATCGGTATGGCCGATATTATCGGACGATAATCACGATTTTGGGCATTATCGGTATTGGCAATACGATAATGCCACGCCCCGCGCACCGCCCCCACCGCACCGCGACCGCCACCGCCCGACCCGCCGCACCACACCCCCGACCCACCGCACCGCGTCGCACCCCTCACCGTGATGCTGGGCGGTATACCGGTATGGATTTTTGCCCATACCGCTATACCGGTCGGGCCCCTCCCCCACCCTCCGAGTCAATAAAAAAATTAAACTTACCCGTAATGGGGGTGGTCCGGGCCATCCATCCTTCCTTCCTGTAGTGTCCGGGGGCGTTCCGGGTGAAGAGTGAACCGGTCCGGGCTGTCCTTCTTCTCCGGCGGTCATCTTCTCCACTCCGGGCAGGCTCCGGCCTAGTATACTGCATAGACGCCGCTACGACGTGACATCAGGTGCGTCGCTGCGCACGGGCGTCACTGCGCAGAGGCGTCTATGCAGCGTACTAGGCCGGAGCCTGCCCGGAGTGGAGAAGATGACCGCCGGAGAAGAAGGACAGCCCGGACCGGTTCACTCTTCACCCGGAACGCCCCCGGACACTACAGGAAGGAAGGAAGGAAGGATGGCCTGGACCACCCTGACAGGTAGGGGGAGAGAAGCGGGTGGCGGCGGCGGCCTATGGCCCCGCAAAAGCCACTGCAGATCATTGATTTAAAGCGCCCGCTTTAAATCAATGATCTGCAGCGGTGTCGCAGGGGGTTAAATAGCCGATAACTTATACCGGAATATCGGTATAAGTAATCGGCTATTGGCCCTAACCTGCACCGATTATCGGTATCGCCCCTAAAAAAACGATATTGGTCGATCCCTAGTATATATAAATTGCAGATCTTCTTGACAGTGTTTTCCACTTACTGCCAAAATTGCTCGACCCTTGGGCACATCCACCATATATGTGTTAAAAACTAAATTTTTGAATAAAAAAAAACATTTATAAGTTTCAGATAAGCCACGATGATGTAATAGTTCTGGTGTCTTAACCCCTTAAGGACTGAGCCCTTTTTCGCAATTCTGACCACCGTCACTTTAAGCGTTAATAACTCTAAAACGCTTTTACCAAATATTCTGATTCTGAAATAGTTTTTTCGTGACATATTCTACTTTATTTTGGTGGTAAATTTTCGGCGTTACTTGCATCCTTTCTTGGTGAAAAATCCCCAAATTTCATGAAAATTTTGAAAATTTTTAATTTTTCTAACTTTGAAGCTCTCTGCTTGTAAGTCTGGGCATGCTGGGAGTTGTAGTCCGTCCTTCCTAGTGGTTGCCACAGTAAAGATCACTTTACTTTCACTTTCATTTCTCCCCCCCCCCCCCCCCCCACCGTCGCTTCCCTACTTGAGCCGTGATCTCCGCTGGATGTCTAAGATGATCACCGGGCCCCACGCATCTTCTCAGGTACAGGCCTCCATCTTCTCCCCCCGTTCTGCCCGACATCCAGGGGTGGGCAGAAAGGGGGTTTCCATGGCAACCCCCACTCCTGCGCTGCCGTTGGTCATAACTCAGTTCTTACTAATGGCAGGGGATAGGAGGAGATCGCAGCACTGCGACCTCACTCCTATCCCTTAGGATGATCGGGGGTGTCACTAACAACTCCGATCATCCCTATTTTCAGGGTGATCGGGTCACCAGAGACCCGATCAGCCCGGAATTGGAGAAAATTGCATGTCTGAATTGACATGCGATTTTCTCCGATCGCCGACATGGGGGGGGTCTCAGGACCCCCCTCGGCGATGTGCCGGAATGCCTGCTGAATGATAGCGGTGAGGACCGGAATTCCCACGGGCGTATCCATACACCCTCAGTCCTTAAGGACGCAGGACGTACTCAAACTGCCCCTTTTCCGAGTCCTTAAGGACTCAGGACGTTTGAGTACGTCCTGTCAAATCCCGGCCCGGTTTCCCGGCCGACCAATCAGGGCGCCTGCTGCGGGTGTCACTCCCGCAACCTGCTCCGCCCCTCTTCCGGAGGACGTGAGCGGGTGCGGGATGTGCACCCCGGGTGCTGGGGACCCCGATCCCCGGCGTCCCTGTTGGGATCAGGGCCCCAGAAGCGGCGGCGGCGACAACGAGGGACTGATGTGATGCGGCGCGGATCGTTGGAGGTGAGTGACAGCCTCCTGCTGTTGCTTAGGGGCATGCTGGGAGCTGTAGTTATGCAACAGCAGAGGCAGACCACCACAACTCCCAGCTTGCCCTTATGTGCATGCTGGGACTTATAGTTTTGCAACAGCTGGAGGCAAATTTTTTCTATGGAAAGTGTACCTTCAGCTGTTGTGTAACTACAACTCCCAGCTTGCACAAACAGCTAAAGTGCATGCTGGGAGTTGTAGTAGTGCATCTGCTGGTTGCATAACTACAACTCCCAGCATGCCCGTGTGCTGTCGGTGACTGCTGGGAGTTGTAGTTTTGCAACAGCTGAAGGCACACTGAGTTATGTAGCAAACCAGTGTGTCTCCAGCTGTTGCATAACTACAATCCCCAGCATCCCCAGCCAAAGTAGTATGCCTCCAGCTGTTGCATAACTACAAGACCCAGCATGCCCTTCCGCTGTCCGTACATGCTGGGGGTTGTAGCTTTTGCAACAGCTGAAGGCACACTGGTTGCAAAACACTGAGTTTGTTACCATACTCGGTGTTTCACAACCAGTGTGCCTCCAGCTGTTGGAAAACTACAACTCCCAGCATGCACTGATAGACCGTACATGCTGGGAGTTGTGGTTTTGCAACAGCTGGATGTTTCTCCCCCCCCAATGTGAATGTACAGGGTACACTCACATGGGCGGAGGATTACAGTAAGTATCCGGCTGCAAGTTTGAGCTGCGGCAAATTTTCTGCCGCAGCTCAAACTGCCAGCGAGAAACTACTGTGAACCCCCGCCCGTGCGACTGTACCCTAAAAACACTACACTACACTAACACAAAATTAAATAAAAAGTAAAAAACACTACATATACAAATACCCCTACACAGCCCCCCTCCCCTCCCCAATAAAAATGAAAAACGTCCGGTACGCCACTGTTTCCAAAACGGAGCCTCCAGTGGTTGCAAAACTACAACTTCCAGCATGCACTGATAGACCGTACATGCTGGGAGTTGTAGTTTTGCAACAGCTGGATGTCCCCCCCCCAATTTGAACATACAGGGTACACTCACATGGGCGGAGGATTACAGTAAGTATCTGGCTGCAAGTTTGAGCTGCGGCAAATTTTCTGCCGCAGCTCAAACTGCCAGCGAGAAACTACTGTGAACCCCCGCCCGTGCGACTGTACCCTAAAAACACTACACTACACTAACACACAATAAAATAAAAAGTAAAAAACACTACATATACCCCTACAAAGCCCCCCTCCCCAATAAAAATGAAAACATCTGGTACGCCACTGTTTCCAAAACGGAGCCTCCAGCTGTTGCAAAACAACTACTCCCAGTATTGCCAGATAGCCACTGACTGTCTAGGCATGCTGGGAGTTTTACAACAGCTGGAGGCACCCTGTTTGGGAATCACTGGCGTAGAATACCCCTATGTCCACCCATATGCAAGTCCCTAATTTAGGCCTCAAATGCGCATGGCGCTCTCACTTTGGAGCCCTGTCGTATTTCAAGGCAACAGTTTAGGGCCACATATGGGGTATCGCCATACTCGGGAGAAATTGTGTTACAAATTTTGGGGGGTATTTTCTGCTTTTACCCTTTTTAAAAATGTAAAATTTTTGGGAAAAGAGGCATTTTAGGTAAAAAATAATTTTTTTTTTTTTTTACATATGCAAAAGTTGTGAAACACCTGTGGGGTATTAAGGTTCACTTTACCCCTTGTAACGTTCCCCAAGGGGTCTAGTTTCCAAAATGGTATACCATGTTTCAAAAAGCCAAATGTGACTCCTTCTCTTCTGAGACCTGTAGTGCGCCAGCAGAGCACTTTTCACCCCCATATGGGGTGTTTTCTGAATCGGGAGAAATTGGGCTTCAAATTTTGGGGGGTATTTTCTGCTTTAACCCTTTGTAAAAATGTAAATTTTTTGGGAAACCAAGCATTTTAGGTAAAATTTTTTTTTTTTTACATATGCAAAAGTTGTGAAACCCCTGTTGGGAATTAAGGTTCACTTTACCCCTTGTAACGTTCCCCAAGGGGTCTAGTTTCCAAAATGGTATGCCATGTGTTTTTTTTTGCTATCCTGGCACCATAGGGCCTTCCTAAATGCGGCATGCCCCCAGAGCAAAATTTCCTTCAAAAAAGCCAAATGTGACTCCTTCTCTTCTGAGACCTGTAGTGCGCCAGAAGAGCACTTCTCGCCCCCATATGGGGTGTTTTCTGAATCGGGAGAAATTGGGCTTCAAATTTTGGGGGGTATTTTCTGCTATTACCCTTTTTAAAAATGTAAAACTTTTTTTTTTTTTTTACATATGCAAAAGTCGTGAATCACCTGTGGGGTATTTGTTACGCCGAGCGCTCCGGGTCCCCGCTCCTCCCCGGAGCGCTCGCAGCGTTCTCTCATTCGCAGCGCCCCGGTCAGACCTGCTGACCGGGTGCGCTGCGATATTACTCCCAGCCGGGATGCGATTCGCGATGCGGGACGCGCCCGCTCGCGATGCGCATCTCGGCTTCCGTACCTGACCCGTTCCCGTCTGTGTTGTCCCGGCGCGCGCGGCCCCGCTCCTTAGGGCGCGCGCCGGGTCTCTGCCATTTAAAGGGCCGCTGCGCCACTGATTGGCGCAGCAGGCCTAATCAGTATTCTCAGCTGTGCACTCCCTATTTATACCTCACTTCCCCTGCACTCCCTCGCCGGATCTTGTTGCCATTGTGCCAGTGAAAGCGTTTCCTTGTGTGTTCCTAGCCTGTGTTCCAGACCTCCTGCCATTGCCCCTGACTACGATCCTTGCTTCCTGCCCTGACCTTCTGCTACGTCCGACCTTGCTCTTGTCTACTCCCTTGTACCGCGCCTATCTTCAGCAGTCAGAGAGGTTGAGCCGTTGCTGGTGGATACGACCTGGTTGCTACCGCCGCTGCAAGACCATCCCGCTTTGCGGCGGGCTCTGGTGAATACCAGTAGCAACTTAGAACCGGTCCACCAGCACGGTCCACGCCAATCCCTCTCTGGCACAGAGGATCCACCTCCAGCCAGCCGAATCGTGACAGTAGATCCGGCCATGGATCCCGCTGAAGTCTCACTGCCAGTTGTCGCCGACCTCACCACGGTGGTCGCCCAGCAGTCGCAACAGATAGCGCAACAAGGCCACCAGCTGTCTCAACTGACCGTGATGCTACAGCAGCTACTACCACAACTCCAGCAACAATCTTCTCCGCCAGCTCCTGCACCTCCTCCGCAGCGAGTGGCCGCTTCCGGCCTACGATTATCCTTGCCGGATAAATTTGATGGGGACTCTAAGTTTTGCCGTGGCTTTCTTTCGCAATGTTCCCTGCACTTGGAGATGATGTCAGACCAGTTTCCTACTGAAAGGTCTAAGGTGGCCTTCGTAGTCAGCCTTCTGTCTGGGAAAGCTCTGTCATGGGCCACACCGCTCTGGGACCGCAATGACCCCGTCACTGCCTCTGTACACTCCTTCTTCACGGAGATTCGAAGTGTCTTTGAGGAACCTGCCCGAGCCTCTTCTGCTGAGACTGCCCTGCTGAACCTGGTCCAGGGTAATTCTTCTGTTGGCGAGTATGCCATCCAACTCCGTACTCTTGCCTCCGAATTATCCTGGAATAATGAGGCCCTCTGCGCGACCTTTAAAAAAGGCCTATCCAGCAACATTAAAGATGTGCTGGCCGCACGAGAAATTCCTGCTAACCTGCATGAACTTATTCATCTGGCCACCCGCATTGACATGCGTTTTTCCGAAAGGCGTCAGGAGCTCCGCCAGGATATGGACTTTGTTCGCACGAGGCGTTTTCTCTCCCCGGCTCCTCTCTCCTCTGGTCCTCTGCAATCCGTTCCTGTGCCTCCCGCCGTGGAGGCTATGCAAGTTGACCGGTCTCGCTTGACACCTCAAGAGAGGACACGACGCCGCATGGAGAATCTGTGCCTGTACTGTGCCGGTACCGAACACTTCTTGAAGGATTGTCCTATCCGTCCTCCCCGCCTGGAAAGACGTACGCTGACTCCGCACAAGGGTGAGACAGTTCTTGATGTCAACTCTGCTTCTCCACGCCTTACTGTGCCTGTGCGGATATCTTCTTCTACCTTCTCCTTCTCTACTATGGCCTTCTTGGATTCCGGATCTGCAGGAAATTTTATTTTGGCCTCTCTCATCAACAGGTTCAACATTCCGGTGACCAGTCTCGCCAGACCCCTCTACATCAATTCTGTTAACAATGAAAGATTGGACTGTACCGTGCGTTACCGCACGGAACCTCTCCTAATGTGCATCGGACCTCATCACGAAAAAATTTAATTTTTGGTCCTCTCCAACTGCACTTCCGAAATTCTTCTTGGATTACCGTGGCTTCAACGCCATTCCCCAACCCTTGATTGGTCCACAGGAGAAATCAAGAATTGGGGTACTTCTTGTCTCAAGGACTGTCTTAAACCGGTTTCCAGTACTCCCTGCCGTGACCCTGTGGTTCCCCCTGTAACCGGTCTTCCCAAGGCTTATATGGACTATGCTGACGTGTTCTGCAAAAAGCAAGCTGAGACTTTACCTCCTCACAGGCCTTATGACTGTCCTATTGACCTCCTCCCGGGTACTACTCCACCCCGGGGCAGAATCTATCCTCTGTCTGCTCCAGAGACTCTTGCCATGTCAGAGTACATCCAGGAAAATTTAAAAAAGGGGTTTATCCGCAAATCCTCCTCTCCTGCCGGAGCTGGATTTTTTTTTGTGTCCAAAAAAGATGGCTCCCTACGTCCTTGCATTGATTACCGCGGACTTAATAAAATCACGGTAAAGAACCGCTACCCCCTACCTCTTATCTCGGAACTCTTTGATCGCCTACAAGGTGCCCACATCTTTACCAAACTGGACTTAAGAGGTGCTTATAATCTCATCCGCATCAGGGAGGGGGACGAATGGAAGACTGCATTTAACACCAGAGATGGACACTTTGAGTATCTGGTCATGCCCTTTGGCCTGTGCAACGCCCCTGCCGTCTTCCAAGACTTTGTTAATGAAATTTTTCGTGATCTCTTATATTCCTGTGTTGTGGTTTATCTGGACGATATTCTGATTTTTTCTGCCAACTTAGAAGAACACCGCCAGCATGTCCGCATGGTTCTTCAGAGACTTCGAGACAATCAACTTTATGCCAAAATGGAGAAATGTCTCTTTGAATGTCAATCTCTTCCTTTCCTAGGATACTTGGTTTCTGGCCAGGGACTAAAAATGGACCCAGATAAGCTAGCTGCTGTATTAGATTGGCCACGCCCCTCCGGACTCCGTGCTATCCAACGTTTTTTGGGGTTCGCCAATTATTACAGACAATTTATTCCACACTTTTCCACTATTGTGGCTCCTATCGTGGCTTTTACCAAGAAAAATGCCAATCCCAAGTCCTGGTCTCCCCAAGCGGAAGACGCATTTAAACATCTCAAGTCTGCCTTTTCTTCTGCTCCCGTGCTCTCCAGACCTGACCCATCTAAACCCTTTCTATTGGAGGTAGATGCCTCCTCAGTGGGAGCTGGAGCTGTCCTTCTACAAAAAAATTCTTCCGGGCATGCTGTTACTTGTGGTTTTTTTTCTAGGACCTTCTCTCCGGCGGAGAGAAACTACTCCATCGGGGATCGAGAACTACTGGCCATTAAATTGGCGCTTGAGGAATGGAGGCATCTGCTGGAGGGATCAAAATTTCCAGTTATCATATACACTGATCACAAGAATCTCTCCTATCTCCAGTCTGCCCAACGGCTGAACCCTCGCCAGGCCAGGTGGTCGTTGTTCTTTGCCCGTTTTAACTTTGAAATTCATTTTCGCCCTGCCGACAAGAACATTAGGGCCGATGCCCTCTCTCGTTCCTCGGATGCCTCTGAAGTAGAGCTCTCTCCGCAACACATCATTCCTCCTGACTGTCTGATCTCCTCTTCTCCAGCCTCCATCAGGTAAACTCCTCCAGGGAAGACCTTCGTTTCTCCACGCCAGCGTCTCGGGATTCTCAAATGGGGACACTCCTCCCACCTCGCAGGCCATGCGGGCATCAAAAAATCCTTGCAACTCATCTCTCGTTTTTATTGGTGGCCGACTCTGAAGACGGATGTTGTTGATTTTGTGCGGGCCTGTATTGTCTGTGCCCGGGATAAGACTCCTCGCCAAAAGCCTGCTGGTCTCCTTCATCCTCTGCCTGTCCCCGAACAGCCTTGGTCACTGATTGGTATGGACTTTATCACAGACTTACCCCCATCCCGTGGCAACACAGTTGTTTGGGTGGTCGTTGATCGATTTTCCAAGATGGCACATTTTATTCCTCTTCCTGGTCTTCCTTCAGCGCCTCAGTTGGCAAAACAATTTTTTGTACACATTTTTCGTCTTCACGGTTTGCCCACGCAGATCGTCTCGGATAGAGGCGTCCAATTCGTGTCTAAATTCTGGAGGGCCCTCTGTAAACAGCTCAAGATTAAACTAAACTTCTCTTCTTCTTATCATCCCCAATCCAATGGGCAAGTAGAAAGAATTAATCAGGTCCTGGGTGACTATTTACGGCATTTTGTTTCCTCCCGCCAGGATGACTGGGCAGATCTTCTACCATGGGCCGAATTCTCATACAACTTCAGAATCTCCGAGTCTTCTGCTAAGTCCCCATTTTTCGTGGTGTACGGCCGTCACCCTCTTCCCCCCCTCCCTACCCCCTTGCCCTCTGGTTTGCCCGCTGTGGATGAAGTGACTCGTGATCTTTCCACCATATGGAAAGAGACCCAAAATTCTCTTTTACAGGCTTCATCCCGGATGAAAAGATTTGCCGATAAGAAAAGAAGAACTCCCCCCATTTTTGCTCCCGGAGACAAGGTATGGCTCTCCGCTAAATATGTCCGCTTTCGTGTCCCCAGTTACAAACTGGGACCACGCTATCTTGGTCCTTTCAAAGTCTTGTGCCAGATTAACCCTGTCTCTTACAAACTCCTTCTTCCTCCTTCTCTTCGTATTCCCAATGCCTTCCATGTCTCTCTCCTTAAACCACTCATCATTAACCGCTTCTCTCCCAAACTTGTTTCTCCCACTCCTGTTTCCGGTTCTTCTGACGTCTTCTCCGTGAAGGAGATTCTGGCCTCCAAGACGGTCAGAGGAAAAAAAATTTTTTGGGTGGATTGGGAGGGCTGTGGCCCAGAAGAGAGATCCTGGGAACCTGAGGACAACATCCTGGACAAAAGTCTTATCCTCAGGTTCTCAGGCTCCAAAAAGAGGGGGAGACCCAAGGGGGGGGTACTGTTACGCCGAGCGCTCCGGGTCCCCGCTCCTCCCCGGAGCGCTCGCAGCGTTCTCTCATTCGCAGCGCCCCGGTCAGATCTGCTGACCGGGTGCGCTGCGATATTACTCCCAGCCGGGATGCGATTCGCGATGCGCATCTCGGCTCCCGTACCTGACCCGTTCCCCGTCTGTGTTGTCCCGACGCGCACGGCCCCGCTCCTTAGGGCGCCCGCGCGCCGGGTCTCTGCCATTTAAAGGGCCGCTGCACCACTGATTGGCGCAGCAGGCCTAATCAGTATTCTCACCTGTGCACTCCCTATTTATACCTCACTTCCCCTGCACTCCCTCGCCGGATCTTGTTGCCATTGTGCCAGTGAAAGCATTTCCTTGTGTGTTCCTAGCCTGTGTTCCAGACCTCCTGCCGTTGCCCCTGACTACGATCCTTGCTGCCTGCCCTGACCTTCTGCTACGTCCGACCTTGCTCTTGTCTACTCCCTTGTACCGCGCCTATCTTCAGCAGTCAGAGAGGTTGAGCCATTGCTGGTGGATATGACCTGGTTGCTACGGCCGCTGCAAGACCATCCCGCTTTGCGGCGGGCTCTGGTGAATACCAGTAGCAACTTAGAACCGGTCCACCAGCACGGTCCACGCCAATCCCTCTCTGGCACAGAGGATCCACCTCCAGCCAGCCGAATCGTGACAGTATTAAGGTTTACTTTACCCCTTGTTATGTTCCCTGAGGGGTCTAGTTTCCAAAATGGTATGCCATGTGGGTTTTTTTGCTGTTCTGGCACCATAGGGGCTTCCTAAAGGTGACATGCCCCCCAAAAACCATTTGTCGCTCCTTCCCTTCTGAGCCCTCTACTGCGCCCGCCGAACAATTAACATAGACATATGAGGTATGTGCTTACTCGAGAAAAATTGGTTTTCAAATACAAGTAAAAATTTTCTCCTTTTTACCCCTTGCAAAAATTCAAAAATTGGGTCTACAAAAACATGCGAGTGTTAAAAATGAAGATTGTGAATTTTCTCCTTCACTTTGCTGCTATTCCTGTGAAACACCTAAAGGGTTAAAACGCTGACTGAATATCATTTTGAATACTTTGGATGGTGCAGTTTTTATAATGGGGTCTTTAATGGGTATTTCTAATATGAAGACCCTTCAAATCCACTTCCAACCTGAACTGGTCCCTGAAAAAAAGCGAGTTTCAAAATTTTGTGAAAAATTGGAAAATTGCTGCTGAACTTTGAAGCCCTCTGATGTCTTCCAAAAGTAAAAACATGTCAACTTTATGATGCAAACATAAAGTAGACATATTGTATATGTGAATAAAAAAAAATATTTGGAATATCCATTTTCCTTACAAGCAGAAAGCTTCAAAGTTAGAAAAATGCAAAATTTTCACATTTTTCATCAAATTTTGGGATTTTTCACCAAGAAAGGATGCAAGTTACCACAAAATTTTACCACTATGTTAAAGTAGAATATGTCACGAAAAAACGATCTCGGAATCAGAATGATAACTAAAAGCATTCCAGAGTTATTAATGTTTAAAGTGACAGTGGTCAGAATTGCAAAAAATGACTGAGTCCTTAAGGTGAAAAAGGGCTCAGTCCTTAAGGGGTTAACAGGTTAATACCATCTTGTGAGAAGCGTAGTGGTCTATTTTCCCTTAAAGGCCCCACCTAGTAAAACTTTCTCTCTATCTTCCACAGTTAGAGATATATCTAGTTCCTTCTCCCCCAAAAAAGTAAATAAAAAGGTACTTATTGATGAATTTAGAAAAATGGATGGTGTTGGTCTCTCATTAGTAGTTAATGTATAATCTCCTATCCATCTTGTTTGGTTACTTATTTTATCTGATTTTAACAAAGACGTACACTAGTACTCCTCACTGAGAAAGATTGTAGAAAGTTTATCTTTACTGATTTAATTATCTCCTGTGATATTTCCAGAGAATAAAGTTTCCCATATTAAATCAGGTTGTAAGGATTTAGGGGGACATGTATCAAAGATTTTACCCCTGTTTTGTGTTTAACCCCTTAAGGACGCAGGGTTTTTCAGTTTTAGGATTTTAGTTTCTTCCTCATCACCTTCTAAAAATCATAAAACCTTCAATTTTGCACCTACAGACCCATATGAGGGCTTATTTTTTGCACCACCAATTGTACTTTATAATGACGTCAATCATTTCTCCACAAAATTTACGGCGAGACTAGAAAAAAATATTTGTGGGCAAAATTGAACAAAAAAAACAAAAGACACAATTTTATGACTTTTTGGGGCTTCCAATTCTATGGAGTACACTTTTTGGTAAAAATGACACCATATAATTATTCTGTAGGTCCATACAGTTACAAGGATACCTAATGTATATAGGTTTTATCTTATTTTACTACATTTAACTACATGCACCAAAATTATTATGTGTAAAATTGTCATCTTCTGACCCCTATAACTTTTTAATTTTTCCGTATACAGGGATATATGAGGGCTCATTTTTTGCGCCATGATCAGAAGTTTTTATCGGTACCATTTTTGTTTTGATGGGACTTTTTGATCGCCTTTTATAATAAAATTTTAGGGTATACAAAGTGACCAAAAATACGCAATTTTGGACTTTACGTGTACGCCATTGACCGTGTGGTTTAATTAACATTATATTTTCATAGTTCGGACATTTACGCACATATGTTTATTTTTATTTACATTTTTTTTATGTGAAAAGGGGGGTGATTCAAACTTTTATTAGGGAAGGGGTTAAATCACATTTATTAACAATTTTTTTTACACTTTTTTTTGCAATGTTATAGCCCCCATATAACTTGCAATACCTTGATTGCAGACACTGATCTGTGCAAAGCCATAGCTTTGCATTGATCAGTGTTATCGGTGCTCTGCTGCTCCAGCCTAGATCTCAGGCACGGAGCAGCAGATTGACGATCGGGCAGCGGGAGACAAGGTAAGAAGCCTCCCGTTGTCCTCTCAGCTGTTTGGGATGCAGCGATTTCCGTGCGGGGGTCCCAAACAGCCCACTGAGCTAACCGGCAAAGTTTTTCTCCCGTTTTAGAAGCCGCGGTCAACTTTGATCGCGGCATCTAAAGGGTTAATACTGGACATCAGCCGATCGGCAATGTCCAGTATTAGCCGCGGGTCTTGGCTGCTGATAGCAACTGGGACCTGCCGGGTATGAAGCACGCTCAGAAGCTCAGGATCGCCTCCCCCCCGCAGTGCGATCGCGGGGGATTAAAACTTTATATCACGGCACAAAAAATTAGCCTTCATACCACCCCGTATGTGGAAAAATAAAAAAAGTTATAGAGGTCAGAAGAGGACAATTTTAAGTGTATTAATTTTCGTGCATGTAGTTATGATTTTTTCCAAAAGTATGACAAAATCAAACCTATATAAGTAGGGTATCATTTTAATGGTATGGACCTACAGAATAAAGATCAAGTGTCATTTTTCCGAACAATGTACGGCGTAGAAACGGAAGCCCCCAAAATGATAAAAATTGTGTTTTTTCTCCAATTTTGTCGCACAATGATTTTGTTTTCCATTTCGCCGTAGATTTTTGGGTAAAATGACTGATGTCATTACAAAGTAGAATGGGTGGCGCAAAAAATGAGCCCTCATATGGATTTTTGGGTGAAAAATTAAAAGGGTTTTGATTTTTAAAAAGTAAAAAGGAAAAAACGAAAGTGCAAAAACAGAAAAACGCTTGGTCCTTAACCCCTTCACGATGAGCGACTTACATGTACGGCGCCGCAAAGTGTCACTTGGCGCGCGGCGACGTACATGTACGTCGCGGGGTTCTGGGAGCGCCGCGTCACCGGTAGCGGTGATCGGGCCGGGATGACTGCTGTTATCTAACAGCAGGCATCCCGGCACATCGCCGAGGGGGGTCCTGAGACCCCCCCCCCCCCATGACCGCGATGCACGCAAATCGCAGGTCAATTCAGACCTACGATCTGCGCGATTCCGGGTCATACGGGTCATTGGTGACCCGGTGACCCCGAAAATAAGAGGGATCGGGGGTGTCCGAGACACCCTCGATCCCCCTGAAGGGATAGGAGTTTGGTGGCAGGGGTGCCACCCCTCCTATCCCTGCTATTGGTCGGCCGAGCGACCAACCGATAGCAGACCGGGGGAGGGGGGGTTAAAGTTCGGTTCCCCCACTTTGCCCACCTATCGGTGTCCGGGCATTTGCCCGCCTATCGGTGTCCGGGCAAAACGGGGGAACCGTCCAGGGAAGGTCGGCGCCGAAGGTCCCTTACCTGGATCCCGGATCCCCGAGCGCGATCCTCCCCCACGTGCGGCGGCTGCAGCAATACTTCCGGGTCCTGCTAGGTTAGTTGTTGCCTAGCAACATCCGGAGGGCCACAGTTTACAGTGGTCTCTAAATCGTGGCCCTCCAGATGTTGCAAAACTACAACTCCCAGCATGCCCAGACAGCTGTTTGCTGTGTGGGCATGCTGGGACTTTTAGTTTTGCAATATTTAGAGGGTTTCAGGTTGTAGATCACTAAGTGGTCTCAAACTGTAGCCCTCCAGATGTTGCAAAACTACAACTCTCAGCATGCCCAGACAGAAGTTTGCTGTCTGGGCATGCTGCGAGTTGTAGTTTTGCAACATCTGGAGGGCCACAGTTTTGAGACCACTGGACAGTGATTTACAACCTGAACCCCTCTAAATCTTGCAAAACTACAACTCCCAGCATTCAGGAACAGCATAAGGCTGTCTTGGCATGCTGGGAGTTGTACTTGCGTGCCTCCAGTCATTGCATAACTACATCTCCCAGCATGCCCTTCCACAATCAGTACATGCTGGGAGTTGTAGTTTTGCAACAGCTGGAGGTACACTGGTTGGAAAATACTGAGTTAGGTCATAGAACCTAACTCAAGGTTTTCCAGCCAGTGTGCCTCCAGCTGTTGCAAAACTACAACTCCCAGCATGCATGGTCTGTCAGTGCATGCTGGGAGTTGTAGTTTTGACCCCCCTCCCATGTGAATGTATAGGCTACATTCACACTGGCGGCAGATTACAGTGAGTTCCCCGCTACAAATTTGAGCTGTGGCAAATTTTCCGCCGCAGCTCAAACTCCTAGCGGGAGACTCAGTGTAATCCGCCGTCAGTGTGAATGTAACCTAAAAACACTACACTACACTAACATAAAATAAAGAGTAAAACACTACATATACACACGTACACTGCCCCCCCCCCCCCACCACCCCCCTCCCCAATAAAAATGAAAAACGTATTGTATGGCAGTGTTTCTAAGATGGAGACTCCAGCTGTTGCAAAACAAAAACTCCCAGCATTTCTGGACAGCAATTGACTGTCCAAGCATGCTGGGAGTTTAGCAACAGCTGGAGGCACCCTGTTTGGGAATCACTGGCATAGAATACCCCTATGTCCACCCCTATGCAAGTCCCTAATTCAGGCCTCAAATGCGCATGGCGCTCTCACTTTGGAGCCCTGTCGTATTTCAAGGCAACAGAATAGGGTCACATAAGGGGTATCGCCGTAATCGGAAGAAATTGCCTAACAAATTTTGGGGGGCTTTTTCTCATTTTACCCCTTATGAAAAGGAACAGTTGGGGTCTACACCAGCATGTTAGTGTAAAAAAATAAACATTTTTACACTAACATGCTGGTGTTGCCCTATACTTTTCATTTTCACAAGAGGTAAAAGGGAAAAATGCCCCCCAAAATTTGTAACGAGTACGGAGATACCCAATATGTGGGCGCAAAGTGCTCTGGGGGCACACAACAAGGCCCAGAAGGGAGAGTGCGCCATGTACATTTGAGGTGATTTGCACAGGGGTGGCTGAATGTTACAGCAGTTCTGACAAACGCCAAAAAAAAAAAAACACACCCACATGTGACCCCATTTTGGAAACTACACCCCTCACGGAATGTAATAAGGGGTGCAGTGAGAATTTACCCCCCACAGGTGTCTGACGGATCTTTGGAACAGTGGTCCGTGAAAATGAAAAATTTTGCACAGCCCACTGTTCCAAAGATCTGTCAGACACCAGTGGGGGTAAACGCTCACTGTACCCCTCATTACATTCTGTGAGGGGTCTAGATTCCAAAATGGTATGCCATGTGTTTTTTTTTTTTTTTTTTGCTGTCCTGGCACCATAGGGGCTTCCTAAATGCGACATGCCCCCCGAGCAAAATTTGCTCTCAAAAAGCCAAATATGACGCCTTCTCTTCTGAGCATTGTAGTTCGCCCGCAGTGCACTTCAGGTCCACTTATGGGGTACCTCCATACTCAGAAGAGATGGGGTTACAAATTTTGGTGGGTCTTTTCTGCTATTAACCCTTGTAAAAATGTGAAATTTGGGGGGAAACCCACAATTTAGTGAAAAAAAAAATATATTTTTTTTACATATGCAAAAGTCGTGAAACACCTGTGGGGTATTAAGGCTCACTTTATTCCTTGTTACGTTCCTCAAGGGGTCTAGTTTCCAAAATGGTATGCCATGTGTTTTTTTTTTTTTTTGCTGTCCTGACACCATAGGGGCTTCCTAAATGCAACATGCCCCCCGAGCAAAATTTGTTCTCAAAAAGCCAAATATGACTCCTTCTCTTCTGAGCATTGTAGTTCGTCCGCAGTGCACTTCAGGTCCACTTATGGGGTACCTCCATACTCAGAAGAGATGGGGTTACAAATTTTGGAGGGTCTTTTCTGCTATTAACCCTTTAAAAAATGTGAAATTTGGGGGAAAACCAACATTTTAGTGAAAAAAATTTTTTTTTTTTACATATGCAAAAGTCGTGAAACGTCTGTGGGGTATTAAGGCTCACTATATTCCTTGTTATGTTCCTCAAGGGGTCTAGTTTCCAAAATGGTATGCCATGTGTTTTTTTTTTTTTCTGTTCTGGCACCATAGGGGCTTCCTAAATGCGACAAGCCCCCCAAAAACCATTTCAGAAAAACGTAAAATTCCCTTGTCGCTCCTTCGCTTCTGAGCCCTCTACTGCGCCCGCCGAACACTTTACATAGACATATGAGGTATGTGCTTACTCGAGAGAAATTGGGTTACACATACAAGTATACGTTTTCTCCTTTTACCCCTTGTAAAAATTCAAAAATTGGGTCTACAAGAACATGCGAGTGTAAAAAATGAAGATTTTGAATTCTTCACTTTGCTGCTTTTCCTGTGAAACACCTAAAGGGTTAAAACATTTACTGAATGTCATTTTTAATACTTTGGGGGTACAGTTTTTATAATGGGGTCATTTATGGGGTATTTCTAATATGAAGACCCTTCAAATCCACTTCAAACCTGAACTGGTCCCTTAAAAATTGTGAGTTTGAAAATTTTGTGAAAAATTGGAAAATTGCTGCTGAACTTTGAAGCCCTCTGGTGTCTTCCAAAAGTAAAAACTCGTCAATTTTATGATGCAAACATAAAGTAGACATATTGTATAAGTGAATCCAAAAAAAAGATTATTTGGAATATCCATTTTCCTTACAAGCAGAGAGCTTCAAAGTTAGAAAAATGCAAAAATTTTTATTTTTTCATCAAATTTTGGGATTTTTCACCAAGAAAGAATGCAAGTTACCACAAAAATTTACCACTATGTTAAAGTAGAATATGTTACGAAAAAACAGTCTCAGAATCAGAATGATAAGTAAAAGCATTCCAGAGTTATTAATGTTTAAAGTGACAGTGGTCAGATTTGCAAAAAAGGGCTTCGTCCTAGAGGTGAAAATGGGCTCTGTCCTTAAGGGGTTAAAGTGCTCTCGTACCCTAATATACAAGCAATGGATTGTCTTCCCTATGTAGAACAATCCGCATGGGCATATGATCACATATACAACGATTTTGCTTTTACATGTAATCAGGTTCCTGGTTTTACATTGCACACCTCCTAGTCTCAAAAAGTTTGCAGTGGGTACACTGCCTGCATCTAAAATGTCCCTGATGTGGAGGCATCCTCCAACCATGTGTTTGTTTTCTCTTTAAATTAATTGCTACCCAATACACTGGCCAGTGTTTTGTTTCTTCTATAACTGAAAAGGGAGTGTTATTCCGTCACTTCCTTCAGATCAGAGTCCCTTTCAATAATGCACCAGTGTTTTGGTATAGTGTTTTGGATTACTTTATCCATTCCTGTATGTTTTAAAGAGAAAGAAAAACTTTTTTTCTTTCTTTCTTTCAGTAACTCCTCTCTTTTTAAAGTTCTCGCTTTTTCATATGACTTTTGGTTTAAAGTGGAGGGGTAACCCTGAACAATTTTCAGGGTTGGAAGTAGTGAATAATCCCCATAATGGGGAGATAGAAATAAAGCACTACTCCAACAAGAAGCAAGATGGATACTAAAAATAGACGCAATGGGTTCTCCAGGTCTTAATGACAAAACTGATATGTCCGTATTTTTATAAAATTATGTAATTCTATTTTTATATTAAATCAAGTGATGTATTTGTATATAGTCCTCCCATCTCACATGTATATGTTTTAGTCTATTCCGCATAGTCTCTTATTTATAATTGCGGCTCTATTAATGTACTACGGTAATACATTCTCAGGACGTGCTATGCGTAGCTGCCGGGCGAGATGGCGTCTTGTTGGTTGCTAGGTGCCTGGGGTCACAAGTTCAGCACCTCAGTGATGCTGGCGCTGCTTAACGCGAGAGGAGTTTTTTCCTCAGCGAGAGGTGGGCTGAAGATCACGTGTGTCGGATCATGTGACCTGATGGACCTGGTGGCTTCCGGCACCGCTATCCACCTGTGGCATGGACGCAGCGCACAGAGCGGAGCAATGTACGACCCGGAACTGCAATTAACATTCAGGTGAGTGTGTTTGCTAGAAGTATTTAAGGAAGAAATGGCATAGGGTTTGACTTAGAAGCCAGAGGATGGGTTAGGTGCGCAAAACATATGTCACTCGTCCTGTGAAAGCACCCGCTCTGTGTGTATCCCCATGCCGTGAATCACAATGATGCACAGATTAAATACATGTGAAATACATGAGTGCATCCTTTTCCTTCCTTGTAATGTGGATATTAATATATTTGTTCCAACATTTCATTTAAACCGTGAGGAAACCACGTATTTAATCTACAAATCCAAAAGAATCCAAAAGATTTCTTTATTACATAACAATTTAAAATTATTATCATGCACTGATTCTAATGGAGTAACCGTCATGAGGGAGGAGGTATTGTTATGGTGGCTGTTAAAATGACGTGATACACTATGTAATAAAAATCCCTTATTGATATTAGACCTATGTTTATTAATGTATTGACTTAAACAGTTTATCGTTCTCCCTACATAGCGGAGGCCACATGGGCACTCATTCATGTAAATGACAGAACAACTGCAACAACTCAGATGTTCATTAATATAAAATGGCTTGGCATCTCCTGGGATGTCTATGTAGGTTCTCCTATTATGAATATGTAAACAACATTTACATCAATTTATACCACATTTATAAACACCCTTAACATATTTTTGTTCTTTATCCACTTTCCTCCGCTGTTGATCCTTAAGGATTTTTTAAATCACATGATGTGAAGTGTTATACCTAGTCAGGAATGCTAGGTCAAAGACCTCAGTGTTATCGTCCTTTTTTTCCCCTCAGTTTATCCAAACATTCATTTTGTGTTAGTTTCTCAATTTTTTTTCCTCTTGCTCCATCCAGTAGAGGTTTGGGATACCTTTTATGTTTAAATTGATCTTCTAGGATACTTTGCTGTTCTCCACATTCTGGATTAGAGGAGCCGTTTCGCCTAATTCTCATTTGTCCAAATGGACAATGTTTTAAGTGGCAACAACCAAAATCCAGATAGTTGTTTGCATCCACCTCCTTAAAAAAAGTGGCGGTATGCAAACAGCCATCCTGGATATAGATGTTTAAATCCAAAAATTCAATGTTAGTGGGACTGACGTGAGACGTAAACTGTAAGCCCCAGGTGTTGTTGTTCAACGCACTGATAAGAGAATTTTCATTGTCCTTCCATATTATAATAATGTCATCTACTACTTTACTATAGAATATGATCCAAGGGTCCCGAATATCCCATTCAAATCCTCCTACGTACCTACCTGTACATAGTTGTCATTATTGTAAATTAAATAGTTGTGTTCCAGAGTAAACTTAATTGCTTCCAAAATGAATGTTCTCTGGGCTAGGGGCATTAAAGTATCTTTATCCAAAAAAGATTGCATTGCTACAATGCCTTTATCATGTGTATATTACTATCGTCCAACATCCAACGTTGCCCATAAATAATTATCTTCCCAAGTTATTCCATTTAGAAGGGACAATGTCCTGTATCCTTGAGATAGGCTGGTAGGGTGAGTACATTTTTTTGTAGTTGATGGTCAATATACTAAGATAAATTACCTGTTATCGAATCCATACTAGCTATAATGGGTCGCCCTGGTGGCCTTTTTCAGTCTTTATGCACCTTAGGCAAGTAGTAGAAAAATGGTACACTAGGATTTGGGTTATATATATATATATATATAGTTTTTTTTTCTTTTTAAAAGACAATTATCTTCCAAGGACTTATTTTCAGGGACCGACTGGGAACAGGGAGAGTGAGCCCTAAACGGACCCTAAAACCGCTCTCCCTGCCTACTTGCCCATCCACCCTAAACAGTGAATCGAAAACTGTGCGCCGGTCCCTCCCTGAACTAAAGTGCAGGGGCTTAATAAAAACAAAAACAAATAAATAGGTCACAAACCAGAAACATAACAGGAACATAGAACTCTATAATATTAAGTTCAGAAGACACAGATCAGATAGTTAGTACAGAGAACACTATATCAGCAGACGTGAACAGAGGACTCAGTGGTTGTGAACAGAAGACACTATAGATAAGCGGTCATGAACAGAACTCCAAAGATCTGAATAAAGAACTAATAAACATATATTGTTCAAAACACCAGACAGGAAAACAGATGAGTCTGAACATACTCCAGAAACAAAACAGGAATAAGCTGAATCCCGTAGAAAAATCTCCAGTAGACATAGGAATAACAATACCCTCTGAGACCCAAGGACAGGTAAACGGGATCTATCGCTAAACAGGAATATTCGCAATCCCACATAAAACCTCCAGTAGACACGGAGTCCCATTGGACAGGTAACAGGGATGCCTAGATACACAGGATATATTTATAGAACACTGTTCACACTGAAGGAACTGACAAACATTGGCACAACCATACACTGATCTTGAATGGCCACTGTCATTAAGCATACATTTTTATATGTTATTTCTAAATTTATGATAAAAAAATATCTCTAATATACCCTTTCGTAAAATTCTGAATATATATATATATATTTATATTTATGCTTGAATATCCGGCCACAAGGGGTCTCCCTCCTAGCACTGGCAGCATTCTGTGTCTGCCCAAGACTGGACTTTGGACTCATCCTGGCTGGGAATGAGTCCAAAGTCAGGTAGTGCGGTCTGGACATCGGCTCAGCACAGAGTTTGCTTTCTTCCCTGCCAATCATGCAAGGCAGAGCGAATGCTGTGTGCAGCCAATCGATGAAGGTTTGCTCCGATCCCCCTCCTCTCTGCGATACATGTGCAGAGAGGAGAGGAAGTAGAACAGCCTGCAGTGCTTGGCTGCTTCTTCTATGCTGTGCTAACGCATGCACACTCAGCATAGCAGAGAGAGGGCAGAAGTTCTCACGGCAGGGCTTCAGATGATGTCGTGCTTGTTGGGGAAAGCCCCCTCCAGCCGTCCAAAGCGCTCAAAGAGTGAGCAGAAGACCTGGTGGGAAATAATGTGGGAAATAGTTTAATATAAAAAAATGAAAAGGTGGGGGGGATTAATAGGAAGGATTAAAAAAAAACTTTTACTGACAGGTACTCTTTAAGTGAAGTGAAGCCACTCTCCACGCCAGGTATTCCATGCCCATGCAGCAGCCTCAAAAATCTACACCAACTCCGACCTGCCATAGATTTTTACTACAATGTAAGCAGGTGAAATTAAAGTAAATTTGGGTAAGGATGAAGCCACGACTTTTTATACCATGCTGCTACCCCTGCTCACTCACTTGGCAAACATGGTACAGATGTATAAACAAAAATCTGCAACTTTTTGCCAGGTCTGCGCTTGACACAGTCTTAATAAATTTGGGCCATAGACTATCAATATCTGTGTGGTCCACAATTAGCTCTATAAGAACGTCCCTGAACATCCTTTTGGAGTTGACAGTGGCGCAGAGATTGTCCTACTGCAGGGGAAAAGCATCGGCTGTCAACAACAGACAGGCTCTCCAGAAAAAAGACAATGACTGCTTATCACTGTCCTCGCCTTCCTGGTCACTCAATGAGCCCTATGTGTACACCTCAGCATGAGCAATAAGGCTTCCTGCTTCCTGTCCTCGTGAGCATGTGATCTCCAAGTGCCAGGTAGTTGCAGTGAGCTGCTGGGTGTTTTAATTTCATTTCTAATGTATTTTTTTTATTTTTAAGAGTAAACATAATAAAAGGCTCAAATGACAGCTTCTGCCCCCCCCCCCCCCCCCCATATACACATCCTCTGAAATTATCATAATGGAAAGTGTACACAATTTAAACAAAACGCATTTCAGCTTACTATTAGATTCTCATGCTCCCAGGTATCTAGATATAAAGATAGATATGAAATATATTCCCCAAAAAGAGCCGAAAAAAATAAAGATAAACCAAATATTGAATGAACAATTACTTTATTTAGAAATTCAGATTACCACTGTCACGATGCCGGCTGGCAGGTAGTGGATCCTCTGTGCCAGAGAGGGATTGGCGTGGACCGTGCTAGTGGACCGGTTCTAAGCCACTACTGGTTTTCACCAGAGCCCGCCGCAAAGCGGGATGGTCTTGCTGCGGCGGTAGTGACCAGGTCGTATCCACTAGCAACGGCTCACCTCTCTGGCTGCTGAAGATAGGCGCGGTACAAGGGAGTAGGCAAAAGCAAGGTCGGACGTAGCAGAAGGTCGGGGCAGGCAGCAAGGATCGTAGTCAGGGGCAACGGCAGAAGGTCTGGAAACACAGGCAAGGAACACACAAGGAACGCTTTCACTGGCACTAAGGCAACAAGATCCGGCAAGGGAGTGCAGGGGAAGTGAGGTGATATAGGGAAGTGCACAGGTGAACACACTAATTGGAACCACTGCGCCAATCAGCGGCGCAGTGGCCCTTTAAATCGCAGAGACCCGGCGCGCGCGCGCCCTAGGGAGCGGGGCCGCGCGCGCCGGGACAGAACAGACGGAGAGCGAGTCAGGTAGGGGAGCCGGGGTGCGCATCGCGAGCGGGCGCTACCCGCATCGCGAATCGCATCCCGGCTGGCAGCGGAATCGCAGCGCCCCGGGTCAGAGGACGTGACCGGAGCGCTGCCGCGGGGAGAGAGAAGCGAGCGCTCCGGGGAGGAGCGGGGACCCGGAGCGCTCGGTGTAACAGTACCCCCCCCCTTGGGTCTCCCCCTCTTCTTAGAGCCTGAGAACCTGAGGAGCAGACTTTTGTCTAGGATGTTGTCCTCAGGTTCCCAGGATCTCTCTTCAGGACCACAACCCTCCCAGTCCACTAAAAAAAAATTTTTCCCTCTGACCTTTTTGGCAGCTAAAATTTCTTTGACCGAGAAGATGTCCGAGGAGCCGGAAACAGGAGTGGGAGGAACAGATTTGGGAGAAAAACGGTTGAGGATGAGTGGTTTGAGAAGAGAGACGTGAAAGGCATTAGGGATACGAAGAGAGGGAGGAAGAAGAAGTTTATAAGAGACAGGATTAATTTGGCACAAAATTTTGAAAGGACCAAGATAGCGTGGTCCCAACTTGTAGCTAGGGACACGGAAGCGGACATATTTAGCGGAGAGCCATACCTTGTCTCCAGGGGAAAAAACGGGGGGAGCTCTTCTTTTCTTATCCGCGAACTTCTTCATGCGTGATGAAGCCTGTAAGAGAGAATTTTGGGTCTCTCTCCATATGATGGAAAGGTCACGAGAAATTTCATCCACAGCGGGCAGACCAGAGGGCAAGGGAGTAGGGAGGGGGGGAAGAGGGTGACGGCCGTACACCACGAAAAATGGGGATTTGGAGGAAGACTCAGAGACCCTGAAGTTATACGAGAATTCGGCCCATGGGAGGAGATCTGCCCAGTCATCCTGGCGGGAGGAAACAAAATGTCGCAAATAATCACCCAAGATCTGGTTAATCCTTTCTACTTGTCCATTGGACTGGGGATGATATGCAGAAGAAAAATTTAATTTAATCTTGAGTTGTTTACAGAGAGCCCTCCAGAATTTAGACACGAATTGGACGCCTCTATCCGAGACAATCTGCGTAGGCAACCCGTGAAGACGAAAAATGTGTACAAAAAATTGTTTAGCCAACTGAGGCGCTGAAGGAAGACCAGGAAGAGGGATGAAATGTGCCATTTTGGAGAATCGATCAACGACCACCCAAATAACAGTGTTGCCACGGGAAGGGGGTAAATCAGTAATAAAATCCATACCAATCAGAGACCAAGGCTGTTCGGGGACAGGCAGAGGATGAAGAAAACCAGCGGGCTTCTGGCGAGGAGTCTTATCCCGGGCACAGATAGTGCAGGCTCGCACAAAGTCCACAACATCCGTCTCCAGAGTCGGCCACCAATAGAAGCGGGAGATGAGTTGCACAGATTTCTTGATACCCGCATGACCTGCGAGATGGGAGGAGTGACCCCATTTGAGGATTCCGAGGCGTTGGCGAGGAGAAACAAAGGTCTTTCCTGGAGGAGTCTGCCTGATGGAGGCAGGAGAAGTGGAGATCAGGCAGTCAGGTGGAATGATGTGTTGCGGAGAGAGTTCAACTTCTGAGGCATCCGAGGAACGAGAGAGAGCATCGGCCCTAATGTTCTTATCGGCAGGACGAAAGTGAATCTCAAAATTAAATCGGGCAAAGAACAGAGACCACCGGGCCTGGCGAGGATTCAGCCGTTGGGCAGACTGGAGGTAGGAGAGGTTCTTGTGGTCGGTGTAGATAATAACAGGAGAACTTGATCCCTCCAGCAGATGCCTCCATTCCTCAAGTGCTAATTTAATGGCTAGAAGCTCTCGATCCCCGATGGAGTAGTTCCTCTCCGCTGGAGAGAAGGTCCTAGAGAAAAAACCACAAGTGACAGCATGCCCGGAAGAGTTTTTTTGTAGAAGAACAGCTCCAGCTCCCACTGAGGAGGCATCAACCTCCAATAGGAAGGGTTTGGAAGGGTCAGGTCTGGAGAGGACGGGAGCCGAAGAAAAGGCAGACTTGAGTCGTTTAAAGGCGTCTTCTGCTTGAGGAGGCCAGGACTTGGGATCAGCATTTTTTTTGGTTAAAGCCACGATAGGAGCCACAATGGTAGAAAAATGTGGAATAAATTGCCTGTAATAATTGGCGAACCCCAAAAAGCGTTGGATAGCACGGAGTCCGGAGGGGCGTGGCCAATCTAAGACGGCAGAGAGTTTGTCTGGATCCATCTGTAGTCCCTGGCCAGAGACCAAATATCCTAGAAAAGGAAGAGATTCGCATTCAAACAGACATTTCTCAATTTTGGCATAGAGTTGGTTGTCACGAAGTCTCTGAAGAACCATACGGACATGCTGGCGGTGTTCTTCTAGATTGGCAGAAAAAATTAGGATATCGTCCAGATATACAACAACACAGGAGTATAACAGATCACGAAAAATTTCATTGACAAAGTCTTGGAAGACGGCAGGGGCGTTGCACAGTCCAAAGGGCATGACCAGATACTCAAAGTGTCCATCTCTGGTGTTAAATGCCGTTTTCCACTCGTCCCCCTCTCTGATGCGGATGAGGTTATAGGCGCCTCTTAAGTCCAATTTAGTGAAGATGTGGGCACCTTGGAGGCGATCAAAGAGTTCAGAGATGAGGGGTAAGGGGTAGCGGTTCTTAACCGTGATTTTATTAAGACCGCGGTAGTCAATGCAAGGACGTAGGGAGCCATCTTTTTTGGACACAAAGAAAAATCCGGCTCCGGCAGGAGAGGAGGATTTACGGATAAAGCCCTTTTTTAGATTCTCCTGGACGTATTCGGACATGGCAAGAGTCTCTGGGGCAGAGAGAGGATAAATTCTGCCCCGGGGTGGAGTAGTGCCCGGGAGGAGGTCGATAGGGCAATCATAAGGCCTGTGAGGAGGTAGAGTCTCAGCTTGTTTTTTGCAGAAAACATCCGCGAAGTCCATATAGGCCTTAGGGAGACCGGTTACTGGAGGAACCACAGAGTTACGGCAAGGGTTACTGGGAACCGGTTTTAGACAGTTCTTGGAACAAGAGGACCCCCAACTCTTGATCTCCCCAGTGGACCAATCCAGGGTAGGGGAATGAAGTTGAAGCCAGGGAAGTCCAAGGAGAATTTCCGAGGTGCAATTGGGGAGGACCAAAAGTTCAATCCTCTCATGATGAGATCCGATGCTCATAAGAAGGGGCTCCGTGCGGAAACGTATGGTACAGTCCAATCTTTCATTATTTACACAATTGATGTAGAGGGGTCTGGCGAGACTGGTCACCGGGATGTTGAACTTGTTGACGAGAGAGGCCAAAATAAAATTTCCTGCAGATCCAGAGTCCAAGAAGGCCACTGTAGAGAAGGAGAAGGCAGAGGCAGACATCCGCACAGGCACAGTAAGACGTGGAGAAGCAGAGTAGACATCAAGGACTGTCTCACCTTTGTGCGGAGTCAGCGTACGTCTTTCCAGGCGGGGAGGACGGATAGGACAATCTCTCAGGAAGTGTTCGGTACTAGCACAGTACAGGCAGAGGTTCTCCATACGGCGTCGTGTCCTCTCTTGAGGTGTCAGGCGAGACCGGTCGACCTGCATAGCCTCCACGGCGGGAGGCACAGGAACAGATTGCAGGGGACCAGAGGAGAGAGGAGCCGAGGAGAAGAAACGCCTCGTGCGAACAGAGTCCATATCTTGGCGGAGTTCCTGACGCCTTTCGGAAAAACGCATGTCAATGCGAGTGGCTAGGTGAATAAGTTCATGTAGATTAGCAGGAATTTCTCGTGCGGCCAGAACATCTTTAATGTTGCTGGATAGGCCTTTTTTGAAGGTCGCGCAGAGGGCCTCATTATTCCAGGACAATTCTGAAGCAAGAGTACGGAATTGTACGGCATACTCGCCAACGGAAGAATTACCCTGGACCAGGTTCAACAGAGCAGTCTCAGCAGAAGAGGCTCGGGCAGGTTCCTCAAAGACACTTCGGATTTCCGAGAAGAAGGAGTGTACAGAGGCAGTGACGGGGTCATTGCGGTCCCAGAGCGGTGTGGCCCATGACAGGGCTTTTCCGGACAGAAGGCTGACTACGAAAGCCACCTTAGACCTTTCAGTGGGAAACAGGTCCGACATCATCTCCAGATGCAGGGAACATTGGGAAAGAAAGCCACGGCAAAACTTAGAGTCCCCATCAAGTTTATCCGGCAAGGATAAGCGTATCCCAGGAGCGGCCACTCGCTGCGGAGGAGGTGCAGGAGCTGGCGGAGGAGATGACTGCTGAAGCTGTGGTAGTAACTGTTGTAGCATAACGGTCAGTTGAGACAGCTGTTGGCCTTGTTGCGCTATCTGTTGTGACTGCTGGGCGACCACCGTGGTGAGGTCAGCGACAACTGGCAGAGGAACTTCAGCGGGATCCATGGCCGGATCTACTGTCACGATGCCGGCTGGCAGGTAGTGGATCCTCTGTGCCAGAGAGGGATTGGCGTGGACCGTGCTAGTGGACCGGTTCTAAGCCACTACTGGTTTTCACCAGAGCCCGCCGCAAAGCGGGATGGTCTTGCTGCGGCGGTAGTGACCAGGTCGTATCCACTAGCAACGGCTCACCTCTCTGGCTGCTGAAGATAGGCGCGGTACAAGGGAGTAGGCAAAAGCAAGGTCGGACGTAGCAGAAGGTCGGGGCAGGCAGCAAGGATCGTAGTCAGGGGCAACGGCAGAAGGTCTGGAAACACAGGCAAGGAACACACAAGGAACGCTTTCACTGGCACTAAGGCAACAAGATCCGGCAAGGGAGT
This sequence comes from Hyla sarda, assembly GCF_029499605.1. Classification (NCBI taxonomy): domain Eukaryota; kingdom Metazoa; phylum Chordata; class Amphibia; order Anura; family Hylidae; genus Hyla; species Hyla sarda. The sequence continues at coordinate 319,727,852 of NC_079193.1, forward strand.
GCAGGGGAAGTGAGGTGATATAGGGAAGTGCACAGGTGAACACACTGATTGGAACCACTGCGCCAATCAGCGGCGCAGTGGCCCTTTAAATCGCAGAGACCCGGCGCGCGCGCGCCCTAGGGAGCGGGGCCGCGCGCGCCGGGACAGAACAGACGGAGAGCGAGTCAGGTAGGGGAGCCGGGGTGCGCATCGCGAGCGGGCGCTACCCGCATCGCGAATCGCATCCCGGCTGGCAGCGGAATCGCAGCGCCCCGGGTCAGAGGACGTGACCGGAGCGCTGCCGCGGGGAGAGAGAAGCGAGCGCTCCGGGGAGGAGCGGGGACCCGGAGCGCTCGGTGTAACAACCACCCTTAAAGGAGAACTCCAGAATAGAAAAATTGTCCTCAATACTGCCAGCAGTAAAAAAATAAATAGAAACATAACAACAAAGACGTGGTCTCAAATGGCTGGAGGTGCTCAACCCCAAATGCAGTTGTGCATTTATGCTAGGGGAGCAGTTGTTTAAACTTTATACATGGAGGTGTGTAAACTCCATATGTAATGGGCCTTGAACATCTTCCAGGCAGCATTAAGGTGCAGCTGTGAGGCCGGCAACTATATTAGCCAACTTAGGTGGGGATTGTAGTCTGCCTCCCTCCTCCCATTGTATGTGTGCTCAGCCACACTGGAGGTAACACAGGAGCGGTCTGTGAGTCGGGCCTAATGCTGGTTTTGCTTATCATGCACAGGTAGGTTTAGTGTTAGGTCCCGTGCCACTTGAGAAACCTTGGCGTTGGGGCTCAGGTATGTCTTTCATACAAGGATATACTGGCTAATGTTTCAATTTTAACATCAGTGTTGAGGGTTAGCCAATGTCATTGTTCACATCTACCACAGTAGTGCACCACAATTCTTGTATTAAATAGATACATACCTTCCTTCGCTCCCCCGGTTCCTCCGGTAACCCACTCCGGTCTTCGCCGCGATCCTCTTCCTGGTTGCCGGTGGTCGGCGAGTCGTACTGCACTCAGCCAATCACCGGCCGCAGCGAAATCCCGACCTGCTGCCGGGGCCAAAAACGTCACACTGCCGCTCAGCCTATCGCCGGCCGAGTCGGGACTGCGCTGCGGCCGGTGATTGGCTGATACCATATGGGTAGTTGAGGGTGGTAATCTGAATTTCTAAATAAAGTAATTGTTCATACAATATTTGGTTAATACTTAGTTTTTTGGCCCCTTTTTTTCGGAATATGTACTATGCACAAGTAAAAAAAAAAAATCTGTTGCAATTGATGAGGTTATCAAGCCGATATTTATTGGTTGTGTAGATATGAAATATAAATAGATTGATATGAGATGGACAGCTATAGATTAGATAGATAGATAATTTTCTTTTACATTACATACAGAATGTGACCTTAAGTTTCTGTTGTGATGAATATAACAAACTTAAAATTCCCAACAACCTATACAACACAATGGTCACTAGAAAAACTGGAATCACCAAGCAAATTAGTCTCATGGTTCTATAGATATTCCTTGTGATGAATGTAAAATCTTTATTCTCATTCATTACTTATGTGTTTTGTCATTTGCATTCTCTATTTTCATGGTGAATGAACAAGCTGAATGGCATCAAAGATCTCTGTACCTATATTTACATTCACCTGGGGAAATTAAAAGCCAGCGCTATCAACGGCGAAGAGTGACTATTAATATTCCAGAAAAATGAAAGCCGACAGCTCAATTAAAATGACAGAACTATGCAATCAAGTTGCAAGTTTAATTTAATATAAAAAAAAAAAAAAACACTACTCAGCATAATGAGGTTTTCTTGGAGTAGAAGAAAGCAATTGTTGATATTGTTCTGTCTATGAATATGATATTTAAAAAAAAAAAAAAAACTCCAAACTGTACTTCAAACAAACCACTAGGTAACTGAGAATGCTTTTTACTACTTTTGGCCTTGAATGCCCTTAGCTTTAAAAGGGTACTACGCACACTGGAAAACATATATATATATTTTTTTAATCAACAGATGTCAGAAAGTTAAACAGATTTGTAATTTCTATTTAAAAATCTTACCGGTAATACTTCCAGTACTTATCAGCTGCTGTATGCTCCACAGAAAGTTATTTTCTTTTTGAATTTCCTTTCTGTCTGACCACAGTGCTCTCTGCTGACACCTCTGTCCATGTCAGGAACTATGCAGAGCAGGATGGATTTGCTATGGGGATTTGCTCATACTGTGGACAGTTCCTGACATGGACAGATGTGTCAGCAGAGGGCACTGTGGTCAGACAAACTTCCTGTGGAGCATACAGCAGCTGATAAGTACTGGAAAAATTGAGATTTTTAAACAGAAGTAATTTAAAAATCTGTTTAACTTTCTGGCACCAGTTGATTTAAAAAAATTTATGTTTTTCAGCAGAGTACCCCTTTAACCCCTTAAGGACTCAGGGTTTTTCCGTTTTTGCACTTTAGTTTTTTCCTCCTTACCTTTTAAAAATCATAACCCTTTCAATTTTCCACCCAAAAATCCATATTATGGCTTAGTTTTTGCGTTGCCAATTCTACTTTGCAGTGACATTAGTCATTTTACCCAAAAATGCACGGCGAAACGGAAAAAAAATCATTGTGCGACAAAATCAAAGAAAAAATGCCATTTTGTAACTTTTGGGGGCTTCCGTTTCTACGCAGTGCATATTTCGGTAAAAATTATACCTTATCATTATTCTGTAGGTCCATGCGGTTAAAATGATACCCTACTTATATAGGTTTGATTTTGTCGCACTTCTGGAAAAAATCATAACTACATGCAGGAAAATTTATAGGTTTAAAAATGTCATTTTCTGACCCCTATAACTTTTTTTATTTTTCCACGTACAGGGCGGTATGAGGACAAATTTTTTGCGCTGTGATCTGAAGTTTTTATCGGACTTTTTGATCACTTTTTATAAATTTTTTAATGGTATAAAAAGTGACCAAAAATGCGCTTTTTTGACTTTGGAATTTTTTTGCACGGAGGCACGCAGCAGTCATTCGCCAATCAGACACCGAGGAAGCAGGTAAGGGCCCTCCCGGTGTCCTGTCAGCTGTTCGGGATGCCGCGATTTCACCGCAGCGGTCCCGAACAGCCCGACTGGGCAGCCGGGTCACTTTCACTTTCACTTTAGAAGCGGCGGTCAGCTTTGACCGCCACTTCTAAAAGGTTAATACTGCACATCGCCGCGATCGGCGATGTGTGGTATTAGCCGCGGGTCCCGGCCATTGAAGAGCGCCGGGACCGACGCGTTATGATGCGGGATCGCGGCCCGATCCCGCTTCAATATCGCGGGAGCCGGCGCAGGACGTAAATATACGTCCTGCGTCGTTAAGGGGTTAAAGCATACGTGTCATTTGCAAAAACTTTGTATGTAATGTAGATAATAACATTATATGTATATTTGTAATTTACATTGGTTAAATACAGGAAGTATGGGCAAGACAAGCAGGGCTCTGTGCAGGCTCCTGGCTTTTCAATTAGCCTGCTGTGTGAGCTTGGAGCATGTGACAGATCCTCAGATCCCTGCTTGTCCTCAGTGTACACAGCCATGCTTGTCCTCAGTGCACAGAGCCGTGCTTGTCCTCAGTGCACAGAGCCCTGCTTGTCCTCACTGTACAGAGCCCTGCTTGTCCGCAGTGTACAGAGCCCTGCTTGCCCTCAGTGTACAGAGCCCTGCTTGTCCTCAGTGTACAGATTCCTGCTTGTCCTCAGTGCACAGAGCCCTGCTTGTCCTCAGTGCACAGAGCCCTGCTTGTCCTCAGTGTACAGAGCCCTTCTTGTCCTCAGTGTACAGATCCCTACTTTTCCTCAGTTCACGGAGCCCTGCTTATCCTCAGTGTACATAGCCCTGCTTGTCCTCAGTGCACAGAGCCCTGCTTGCCCTAAGTGAACAGAACCCTGCTTGTCCTCAGTGTACAGATCTTTGCTTGTCCTCACTATACAGAGCCCAGCTTGTCCTCAGTGCACAGAGCCCTGCTTGTCCTCAGTGCCTCAGAGCCCTGCTTGTCCTGTGTACAGCGCCCTGCTTGTCCTCAGTGCACAGAGCCCTGCTTGCCCTAAGTGTACAGAACCCTTCTTGTCCTCAGTGTACAGATTCCTGCTTGTCCTCACTGCACAGAGCCCTGCTTGTCCTCAGTGTACAGAGCCCTGCTTGTCCTTAGTGTACAGAGCCCTGCTTGTCCTCAGTGCACAGAGCCCTGCTTGTCCTCAGTGCACAGAGCCCTGCTTGTCCTCAGTGCACAGAGCCCTGCTTGACCTAAGTGTACAGAACCCTACTTTTCCTCAGTTCACGGAGCCCTGCTTATCCTCAGTGTACATAGCCCTGCTTGTCCTCAGTGCACAGAGCCCTGCTTGTCCTCAGTGCCTCAGAGCCCTGCTTGTCCTGTGTACAGCGCCCTGCTTGTCCTCAGTGCAAAGAGCCCTGCTTGCCCTAAGTGTACAGAACCCTTCTTGTCCTCAGTGTACAGATTCCTGCTTGTCCTCACTGCACAGAGCCCTGCTTGTCCTCAGTGTACAGAGCCCTGCTTGTCCTTAGTGTACAGAGCCCTGCTTGTCCTCAGTGCACAGAGCCCTGCTTGTCCTCAGTGCACAGAGCCCTGCTTGTCCTCAGTGCACAGAGCCCTGCTTGACCTAAGTGTACAGAACCCTGCTTGTCCTTAGTAACCCTTCTTGTCCTCAGTGTACAGATCCCTGCTTGTCCTCACTGCACAGAGCCCTGCTTGTCCTCAGTGTACAGAGCCCTGCTTGTCCTCAGTGTACAGAGCCCTGCTTGTCCTTAGTGTACAGAGCCCTGCTTGTCCTCAGTGCACAGAGCCCTGCTTGTCCTCAGTGTACAGAGCCCTGCTTGTCCCACCCTCCCTTCCTGTATTTTATCCCAGCTGAGACACACAGGCAATGGCAACAGGGACAAATTAAAAAAAATTTCACCCAAAAATATACACAGTTTTAACCAACGTATATTACCAATATACATATCATGTTATTATCTACATTATATAAAACGTTTTTGCCACTGACAGTGCTCATTTAGGCTAAGGGTGCTCTCTTTTTGCTATATGGCATATTACTGCACGGCAATACATTAAAGGGGTACTACCGTGCTGACATCTTATCCCCTATCTAAAGGATAGGGGATAAGTTGCCTGACTGCGCAGGGTCCCGCCGCTGGGGACCCCCATGATCTCGCACGCAGCACCCCACTCTAATCAGGCCCTGGAGCGAACATCGCTCCGGGTCTGATGACTGCCGATCACGGGGCCAGAGTATTGTGACGTCACGGCTCCGCCCCCTCAATGTAAGTCTATGGCATAGACTTGCATTGAGGGGGCGGACCGTGACATCACACGGGGGCGAAGCTATGATGTCACGATCACCGACCCCGTCATCAGACCCGGAGCGGATGTTCACTCCGGGGCATGATGAGAGCGGGGTGCTGCGTGCGATATCGCGGGGGTCCCCAGCGGCGGGTCCCCAGCGGCGGGACCCCGCGCGATCAGGCAACTTATCCCCTATCCTTTAGATAGGGGATAAGTTGTCAGCACGGTAGTACCCCTTTAAATGGGCACTGTCATTAAATATAGTTTTTGCAATTGCACTCCTTATGGTAAATAAAAGATCTAATGTACTTTGTTTAAAAAAAAAAGTTTTCTCTGTTTTATTTGTGTTTAAAAAAAAGCTGCCATGAGGTGTCTCCCTACTTGTCCAGAGCACATTTTCCCCATCTCTTTCCAAAATCAGGAAATGCAGTCTGTAGTGCTGAGGGCTGTGTGTGCAGCCTTAGCCAATCATAGCTTATCTCACACAAACTGTTCTTGGCTGTATGAAGCAGAGTGAAAGAGGAAGTGCTTCAGATGATGTCACACCTGATGGTGACAGGTACTCTTTAAAGGGGTACTCCGGCGCTTAGACATCTTATCCCCTATGCAAAGGATAGGGGATAAGATGCCTGATCGCGTGGGTCCCGCCGCTGGGGACCCCAGTGATCTTGAATGCCGCACCCCGTTTATTATCAGTCCCCGGAGCGCGTTCGCTCCAGGTCTGATTACCGACGACCACAGGGCCGGCGCCGTGTGACGTCACGCCTCCGCCCCCGTGTGATGTCACGCTCCGCCCCTCAATGCAAGCCTATGGGAGGGGGCGTGATAGCTGTCATGCCCCCTCCCATAGGCTTGCATTGAGGGGGGCGGAGTGTGACATCACACGGGGGCAGAGGTGTGACGTCACACACTGCCGGCCCTGTGGTCGTCGGTAATCAGACCCGGAGCGAACACGCTCCGGGGACTGATTATAAACGGGGTGCGGCGTGCAAGATCACTGTGGTCCCCAGCGGCGGGACCCCTGCGATCAGGCATCTTATCCCCTATCCTTTGGATAGGGGATAATATGTCTAAGCGCCGGAGAACCCCTTTAAGGGTTTTTACCACAATGCGATTTTGAAATTAGGCTTTTGCGGGTAAAGCAAGTACTTTCAAATTGTCCATGGACTCATGTTCATGGGATGTGCATGTGGACAAGAATACATCCCTATTAACATAAATGGGGCTATATTGAAATGCCAAACACAGGCATTGGACAGTACTTTGATGTATTTTAAAGAGAAAAGCTGATTTTTTTTTATAATCTTCTTTGTTGTGAAGCTTTTATAAACTTACCAAAGTGGTTGTCCACATCAACTGTCATATCATGTACACGCAGATAACAAATGAACCTACCCATTACTATACATTATACCTTCACTTTGAAAAGACTTAGCGTTACAAAGTCCTATAATTATCGGATAGAACAGAAATTCTCCTGAACCATTTCATCATGCCCTTCAGCTATAAATACGTCTTCTGTCCTAAACAACTATTTAGCAAATAGTATTTAGAGTGTCTTAATAATTTATAACCCGCTGACATTTACTGAGAGCTGTTGTAGCGCGGACTTGAAGATGCCAAAAAGATTTTGATGAAATAAAGTCGCAGGCTCAATGACTTCAAGCTCTATAAAGCAATACATGAAGTTATATTATAGATATTATCTGTCTCTTCAACCATTTTTCTACTCTCTCCAGCAAATGGATACAGTGTAAGCTTCTAAAATAACAGATCAATCACACAGAATGAGTTGTCACTTTTAAATTAATCAAACAATCCTCCGCTGCTTCAGGCGGTGTTCTCATCTATGGAGACAATGGGAATTGATGATGATTCTGCCGCTGAAATGGTTGGCAACTTGGTAATAGCCATTTTGTCACAAATCCAACAACTGTCTCCAACAAAAACGTCAATCATTAATGATCAACGCTGCGACTATTTCCAGTTTCTGAATTTATTCTGAGATATATATGAAGTAAGGAATTATAGCAGATAAATGGCATGCAGTTTTACAAAATGCAATTAAAAGAACATGTCATCAAAACTGGAAATGAAGAACGCTGCTTGGTAAAGTTTGGTGTCAGTCCTCCTGGGTGCACAAAAATACTAAAAAGTCGTAAAGAAGTTTTCCAGGTTTCTCATTTGATGGCCTATCTTAGGACAAGTCGTTAAGGTATGATCATTGGGTGTCCAACCCCAAGCCTCATCAATTAAAGGGTTACTCCACTGGAAAACTTTTTTTTTTTTTTTTAAATGAACTGGTGCCAGAAAGTCAAACAGATTTGTAAATTACTTCTATTAAAAAATCTTTATCCTTCCAGTACTTATTAGCAGCTGTATGCTACAGAGGAAATTCTTTGTTTTTTTTATTTCTTTTTTGTCTTATCCACAGTGTTCTCTGCTGACACCTCTGTCCATATCAGGAACTGTCCAGAGTTGCATAGGTTTGCTATGAGGATTTTCTCCTGCTCTGGACAGTTCCTGATACGGGCATCAGGTGTCAGCAGAAAGCACTGTGGACAAGACAAAAAATAAAAAAAGGAATTTCCTCTGTAGCATACAGATTCTAAAAAAAACTGGAAAGATTAAGATTTTTTAATAGAAGTAATTTACAATTCTGTTTAACTTTCTGGCACCAGTTGATTTAAAAAAAAATGTTTTCCACCGGAGTACCCCTATAACAGAATGAAGGGAGATGGCTCCTACTGATGCACCATGGCCCAAGCACAGCAACATTCAGAACATTGCTCTGTCTGGTACTGCAACTTGGCAAATTCAAGGCAATGGCCCTGATTTACTGGAGTCTGGTTTTCTTTGTGGGTTTTAATTCCCTACAATTATTTTCCACGGTATTTACAAATGTTTCCTTACATTTTGCACTTTTCCCTACATTTTTTTTACACATACTCTGATCTGTAGGGTTTTCCTTAGCTCAAATCCACCACATTTTCTGTGGAAACCTTAGTAAAAATGTTGGGTTTTTATGAAAATATCGGGACACGCCCCCTTTTCTGTGACCACGCTCCTTTTCCCAACGACCACGCCCCTTTTTTTGGGTTTTCTCAGTAAAATGGAGTGTTGGTCGGGTTTTCTTCTTTTCTGGCACAAGACAGAATTCTGGTGCAATGAGACAGAGTTCTGATGCAATGAGACAGAATCTGTGCACAACCCGACAAAACATGTCAGATTTACAATAGTAAATCAGAGCCAATGTATGTTTGGACATATGACAGATGTGGGTTCCAATTCTAATATATTTATGGCATAAAAACTCTAAGATGGATACACCCTTTTGAGTGAACCATTCAATTTAAAGAGAATCTGTCACTACCACCCCCAACCTGTTGGTACCAGCTTATAGTGCGGATGATGCTTACAAGGATGCAATGCTTGCACCTGACAAAGCTTTGTTGCATGTTGCAAACTGGACATTTAGGCGTTAGTTAATAATTTTTTTCAGTTCTGAAATGGTAGTTTGATTTAGCCATGGATTTGTAGTTTCAACCTGTTTATCTAGTTTTTAGCCTTGTCCTGTCTGTCTTGTGATATGTCTGTTCATATAGTCTGTTTTATCCTGTTTAGTTTGTATCTGTTACCTGAACCTGTATCCTGACTTGTATTACAGTATGACCTGTTTGTGTTTTGTACTCGACCACAGTATAGGTCATTATTGCAGAAGACTTAAAGGTAGGAAGACAATGGAGCAGAGGAAAATGCTAGCAGAATGCTTGGATGCATAGGGAGAGGTATTAGTAGTAGAAAGAGAGAAGTGCTCATGCCGCTGTACAGAACACTGGTGAGGCCTCACTTGGAGTATTGTGCGCAGTACTGGAGGCCGTATCTCCAGAAGGATATAGATACTCTAGAGAGAGTTCAGAGAAGATACTAAACTTGCACCTTTGCTGCCTGCCTTGACCCTTCTGCTATGTTTGACTACGCTACTGCCTTATCCTTTGGTACCTCGCCTTGCCCAGCTACCTGTGTGGTCAAGCCGTGTTGGGGGTAGCGACCTGGGTGTCACCTCCCGCAGCAAGCTCATCCTGCCTTGTGGCGGGCTCTCTTGAAGACCAGCGGCACCTTAGACTCCGCTTCCCGATGCGGTCCGTGTCATCAGCCACACAGGTTAGAGGATCCACATTTTAGGGTTTTCATAACGGAACATATAACGGATCTTTAAAAATAGATGAATGTATAGTGTGAAAGGCGCCTGACCGGTGACATCGATTTTGAACAGTTTTTTTTTTTTTTTGCTGGGACCCCTTTCTAAACACATGTATCACCTAATTGAGGGCTCGTTCACACTACGGAATTTCCATAGTGTAAACTAGCCCTTCATTAAGTGATTACAGCATAGTGCTGGGACTTCTCTGGAGAATTCTGTCAGACGATTAAACATGTTCAATCCTCTGCCAGAATCAAATTCTGGAACTTCCAGACTTAGCAGCAGAATCCCATTGATTTCCCCTTGTGGAATTTTTTTTTATGGAAATTCCATAGTGTGAATGGGCCCTAAGCCTTCTCTGTACTGCTGTTTTGAATAGGTGTTTATGCTGATGATTTGATTTGAATTGTATCAGAAAAATAATGTTGTGACCACTATAAAATAGATCAAGAAATGAATACAAAATTATTTAGAAAACCTACTGTATTTAAATAAAAGGGATGACATTTACTTTAAAATCCAGACAGAAGTAAGCTCCTTATTGCTGATTGTTATTATAATATTGGTTATCATTAAATACAGTAATCCCTAAACTTACAATGGCCTCAACATACAATAGTTTCAACATACAATGGTCTTTTCTGGACCATTGTAACTTGAAACTCGAAGAACCGACCAATCAGAATGGATATTTCACTGGTAAAACCCGTGTATTCCTAAAGTGCATGCACTGACTGGTGTCTGGTAGCGCCCCCTACAGTAGAGGGAGGTATTACATGTTCTGTACTACTCTATACCTGTATTACTGAAGTGCATGCACTGACTGGTATCTGGTAGCGCCTCCTACAGTAGAGGGAGGTATTACATGTTCTGTACTCTTTACCTGTATTACTGAAGTTCATGCACTGACTGGTATCTGGTAGCACCCCCTACAGTAGAAGGAGGTATTACATGTTCTGTATTCTTTACCTGTATTACTGAAGTGTATGCACTGACTGGTATCTGGTAGCGCCCCCTACAGTAGAGGGAGGTATTACATGTTCTGTACTCTTTATCTGTATTACTGAAGTGTATGCACTGACTGGTATCTGGTAGCACCCCCTACAGTACAGGGAGGCATTGCATGGTCTGTACTCTTTACCTGTGCCAGGGTTAGCTTTTCCTTTGGACACCAGGTGAGGGCGGCTCCATTTTCCTTTTTTTAGGACATTGTGTGTTCTGTACAAGACCCTGAAGAAGCTTCTGTCCTCTACATAGACCAGTGTTTCCCAAAGAGGTTGCCTCCAGCTGTTGCAAAACTACAACTCCCAGCATGCCCGGACAGCCTTTGGCACCCTGGTTGGCAAACACTGAAGTAGACAGTGATTTACAGCTCCCAGCAGATCTTTCCTACTTTTATATGTAATCTAGAGAAAGAAAGGAAGGCGCCTCATGTGCGGGATCAGTAGATCTTGCAGGTGGGGGTAGGGGACAGTAATTCCCAAGCCGCTTACCGAAGTTGGTTGTGCGCCCACACACAACAAGGTTAAGAACAGAAGAGATATGGAAGAAGGTCCACTGCAGCCCTCCTGGGTAAGAGTAGAATCAAAAGCGAATGACCAGGGAGTCAGGAGTTTGTCTGGCGCAGAGAGGAACCATCAGACAGCCGAGTAAAATCAATGGATTTATAAGATGCATCTAATAAATCCATTGATTTTACTCGGCTGTCTGATGGTTCCTCTCTGCGCCAGACAAACTCCTGACTCCCTGGTCATTCGCTTTTGATTCTACTTTTATATGTAAGGATTTGCTTTATCTATATTAGTTATCTACTTATTTATCTTTAATCTTCACTTTTTCCTATTTTTGGATGACATTTTGGTGGCTTCAGAACCAATTACCAGGTTTCCATAGAGTTATGGTTTCAACATACAATGGTTTCAACTTACAATGGTCGTCCTGGAACCAATTAATATTGTAACTTGAGGACCACTGTATAGGATAATTACAAATAAAATGGTTAATAAAAAGGAAACTGTCCCCATCGCTAATATGGCAAAAGCTTTCTCTGCCAGTGTATCTAATAAAGGCCAAAGGCCAGAAATATATTTTTTCAGCGATACACCAAACTATATTTATTTGTCATGATTTGATCCACAGGGGCTCTTAAATCTATTTTCAGCAGAAGCTCCTCTGTGTCTCCGGGCTGAAACTCTGACTTATTATTGCAATGTGAGGATCCAACAGACATGGATATATAATACACAGAGGCTGTACAGTTCTGAAGTCCAGCAGATTGTGGAACAATGTCAAAAGCCATGTATAATGGCAAAGACTCCTTGAACGCTGGTAATTATTTCCCAGAGGGCAAAAGTACACAGTTATAGAAACTTTCAGAAAGTTCTTTTCTCTGTTGTGTCATGATATTGGGTCAAGAAGAAGTGATGATACATTCATGGATTACTTACTAATATAAGTATTTTCAAAGACCCCATTACATTTTTCTGAGTTAGGGTCCTCACACAAGGGCGTACAATACATTCGGAAAGTCTTTAGACCCTTTCACTTTTTTCAATTATTTTGATATGTTGCAGCTTTGTGCAAAAATTAAAAAAAAAAATCATTCTGCACTTGAAGGGGTATTCCAGTGAAAAACTATTTCTTTCATATCAACTGGCTCCAGAAAGTTAAACAGATTTGTAAATTATACCTCTATTAAAAAAATCTTAATCCTACCAGTACTTATCAGCTGCTGAGGTTGAGTTGTTCTTTTCTGTCTGACAACAGTGCACTCTGCTGTCACCTATGTCTGTCTCTGTCTCACCTCTGTCTGTCTCAGTAGGAGAAAATCCCCTTAGAAAACCTCTCCTGCTCTGGACAGTTGCTGACATGGACAGAGATGTCAGCAGAGAGCACTGTGGTCAGACAGAGAAAAAAAACAACTCAACTTCAGCAGCTGATAAGTACTGGTAGGATTAAGATTTTTTGATAAACGTAATTTGCAAATCTGTTTAACTTTCTTGAGCCAGTTGATATAAAAAAAAAATGTTTATCACCAGAATACCCCTTTAATACCTCACAAAGACAAAGTAGAAACATCATTTTAGATATTTTTGCAAATGTATTAATTTATTAAGGAATTTGTGCTGCATCAGTGTGCAGAGAGGATTTCAAATAGTTATTCCTGTTTTAAAAAAGTTACCCACATCTCTGGATAAAATCATTTACACATACTGAGATGGCTACTCCAGAACCACCCAGACGCCTCACCATAGTGCATCCCAATGTCAAGGACTTTCCTAATTGTGCATCACAACAACAAAGACGTGGTCTCAAATGGCAGGAGGTGCTCAACCCCAAATGCAGATGTGCATTTATACTGGGGGAGCAGATCCTGCCCTTGTGGTCTGTTGCTAAGGGTGATCCCTAGCATAAAAATGCATACAATGGAGGATGCCTGCAACAGACGGCATCCTACACCAGATAAACGGTGTGGATGTGTAACAATACAGGAATTTAGGTGCACTACTGTGGTAGATGTATACAATGACATTGGCTAATCCCTCAACACTGATGTTAAAATTGAGACATTCGCCAGTACAGTGGTCCCTCAACATACGATGGTAATTCGTTCCAAACGACCCATCGTTTGTCGAATCCATCGTATGTTGAGGGATCCGTGCAATGTAAGCTGTACTCACCTTTCCCCGCCGCTCCGCACCAGGTCCTCACCGCTCCCGCTGCTGTTCCAGGGGCTCCCGATGCTGTCCCGCTGCTCCGGTGTCTTCTTCGCGATCCTCCGGTGTCTTGCGCATCTTCTGCAGGGTCCGGGCCTCGCTTTCTGGTGACATTATTACGCTGCTGCGCTGGCGCGACGTGCGTAGTGACATAATAACGACGCCGGAAAGCGAGGCCCGGACCCTGGAGAAGATGCGCAAGACACTGGAGGATCGCGAAGTGGACCCAGAGCAGCGGGGATAGGTAAGTGAACCTGCTGGGGCACATTACACTGCTATCCGACAGCAGCTTAAGCATTTTGCGCTGTTGGATAGCAGTTAATGCGATGGCCCCGACATATAAAAGCATCGTATGTCGATGCTGACATCGACATGCGATGGCCTCTGAGAGGCCATCGTATGTCGATTTTATCATATGTCGGGCCCATCGTAGGTCAGGGGGTTACTGTATATCCTTAGATGAAGGACATACCAGAGCCCGCACACCAACGCCAAGGTTTCTGAAGTGACACGGGACCTAACACTAACCTACATGGCCAGGGGCCAGTGGGCAATTACAGTAGCATTAGGCCCGACTTACATCCTGATTGTAATTTAATTGTGCATCACCTAATTACAAACGTTGTATCAGTCCACAGGGAGACAGACAGGGTCCAGCCAGAACACCGATTGTTCGCCTTGGCTATTATATGTAAGAGAACAATAATAGTGAGGTCAGCAGTCTACCAAGGGCTCATATTATAATCCCGGGATTGGCCTGAGGATTGCTGCATTACAATTTTTGTTCTTTCATGTGATTATTTGCTGTTTGCAGGACATTTTAAAGTGTTTAATGATTGTGGTTATTTGGGCTCAAGGAGGACCTGTCTTTATTTAAAGAAAAAAAAATATTTACCATGAAATTTTGGAATGTCTCTTCCATTAGCTTCGTATTGCATTGTTTCTCTATTATTCTTAATAAAGAACATATGAATGGCCTAGTGAGTTTTATCAGTTAGGAACATGTCCCTACTGTGATCTTTGATTGAATGGCCTGAGACAGTGTAGGGCCATGTCCCCAACTTCTAACACTAAGTTAGGTATTCCTTAAAAAATGTTTTTAGTAAGAATAGGAACATCATTGGGAAAACAAAGATTTTGTACAACCACTTTAGACCTAATAGTAATACACCTAGAGGTACACCAACTTTTTGTTTTGTAGGTAATTAAAGTATATACATGAAGAATAAATAGCAAATGGTATAAGGGTTTAAAGGAGTACTCCGGTGGAAAACAATTTTTTTCAAGTCAACTGCTGCCAGAAAGTTAAACAGATTTGTAAATTAAGTATGCAAATTTAACCACACCTCAAGAATATCACCCTACTGGGTACACAATGAATAAAAAATGAGACAGATGGTTTCTGAAAAAATGCAAATTTTAATAAAAAACAGAAATATCAATATAAAATAGCAGTTAAAAGATCACAGCATTAGTAATAGTAAACTGTCATTGGGCCCTAATGACAGATAGATGTTGAAGCAACTACCTAAACAATTCTAGGATAGTCCATGGATATTGCTCCGAATTGAACCGTTAGTCTGGCAAAAAAATACAGTAGATGTTTCAATGATGGCACAATTTTTAAAGTGGCATTAGATGGATTCGCTCACAGTTTGTATAGAATGAATGGAACAGTCTCACCCTGGCTGCTGGTTCCGCACTGCGGCGGGCCAATGGAAACAAGTGCTGTATTCTCTGCGATGCTCTCGGCGTGAATGCCTTGGCAGCTGGAGGGTTCCAGCAAGGAGCTGACTCGTAAGCGGTCCGTGGTGTCAGCAAACACCGATGTCGGTAACGGACTCACACTAGAAGCAGCAGACTTGTGGTAGGCTCGGTGAGCGAGATCAGTAGTTAGTGCAGCAGGTGGTTTTGGTTGCGAACTTCCGTGCCGGCTAAAGTTCAGATGTTGTTGGTAATTAAGGTAGTGCTTGTATAGCGCTCTGTTCAGATGAAACGGCTTAGACGCGTTTCAGATTGCTCAAATTGACCCCTTCTTCAGTAGGCAAGTATAGAGAATAGTGCCTATGCATCCTTTATATGCTGGATACACGTGTCCTTCATTAGTGAGGCAGAGAAAAACTGTGGAATAGACTTGGAAATAAAACCTGGTTAGTGGATTTTCGATCACTACCTTTATATGGATATAACCACACAATAGATATCATAATATCTTTCTTGATAGTTGATCCTTATCAAACAAATTTTTGTATAGATATAAGCATAAACGGAATACACACATTAAAACTGGCTCAGACATCAACAAATAAAACGCATGAGGAATCCGAGGTGTGAATAGGGGCCAATAAATTGTATTATAAAAGTTGCAAAAGTGGTATATGAATAGGAGAACAATTGTAGTTGTGATTAGTTGAAGTTGTTGAATGATACTAGTGTCGAAATCCAGTATAATTCTAACTATGATTATGGATATAATCAGAAAAGAAACTAACACAGTGCTGACTGGGAATCTATTTAAATGTGTTGTTATGAAATAAATCTAATGTGGTTTTGAACGTAAGGAGTGGTAGGAATGAATAAAAAAAATAGAAAATAGTTATAAAGAAAAGAATAATAAAGAAATAAATTAATAAAAATAAGATATGAATACAGAATGTGAATTGGTGTTAATCATATTGATCTGAAATACTAAAAGTATGTGGAAATAGGACACTATTTAGATCTACGGATAATGGATTCAACTGAATTTCAACAGACTCAAATCATAGAAAATTATTTGTAGTAAAAGATTGTTATATACAATAAGCAAAATATATGAAAAAAATAAAAAAAAATTCTTGTTCCTTCGTATTTTTTCAAAACATTGGCAGACATCTATGAGAGACCCCCATAGGCATCGGCAACCACCGCACAATTTAAAAGCTGCGGGTGCCGGTGCCCTAGCGGGTCTCTCAAAGAAAAGCAAACAATTCAACGCTGGAATTCAGCCCTTTGGGCTCTATGGTGTCAAATTCAAAGACTTTTTTACTCTCTGCTTTTGACATTTTTAACATAAAGCTCCCTCCCCGCCAATCTTTTTTAATAGTTTGGAAGCCTGTGAATTTTAAGCTAGATGGATCTTTTTGGTGTACTTTCGTAAAATGAGCAGATAAGGGGTGCTTATGTTCTCCCTTCTTTATATTATTAATATGTTCTGCTATTCTGGCTTTTAATTGTCGCTTAGTCCTTCCCACATATTGTTTACGGCAACCACATTCCAAAATGTATAAAACCCCTTTTGTATTACATGTAATACATTCATCTATTTTCCACGTAAATTCGCTTACTGTGGAATTTAAAATAGTTGTCTTTCTTGTATCCCTGGATGTGGTACACCCAGTGCAAGTACTTCATCGAAAAAAAAACTTTCAAATCCATCCAGGATTGGGGTTTGATGGATTTGGTTGGGGGTTTGATGGACGGGGCTATTGTAATGGCTAAATTCGGAGCTCGTGTATATATAATTGGCGGATGTTGAGGCAGTGTTTCATCTATTATTTTATATTGTTTTAGAATTTTCCAATGTTTTCTTAAAATGTTTTCTACTTTTGTGTGGGTGGTATTAAAAGGTAAAACTAATCTAAACTCTGGGATTGATGATTTTGTGGCTGACTCTCTGGGAATGAAAAAATCTTTCCTATCCAAACTTTTGATTTTGTCTAATGATTTTTGTAGGACAGCCTGTGGATACCCCTTCTCCCGAAACTGGCCAGTTAGTTCCTCAGCTTCTTCCAAGAATTTGTTGTTATCAGTGCAATTTCTTTTTAGTCGACAGAACTGTCCACCAGGGACATTAAGTAGCCACCTAGATAGGTGGCAACTCTCAAAATCAATATAGCTGTTCTTGGCTGTAGGTTTTCTATAAGTATTGCACTTAAGGCCACCTATGGTGGCCCAAATTCTAAATCCAAGAATTCTATTTGAGAATTACTGATTGTGGAAGTGAAAACTAAATTGTGTGAATTAGTGTTTAAATCCAAAATAAAGTGATTTAAATCTTCTAAAGACCCCTGCCAAATAAAAAAAAATATCATCAATGTACCGCCGCCAGAGCACCAGGTTCGCGCCAAGTTTGGGACTGATGGTAGTGTTCTCCCAAGCCACCATGAATAGGTTGGCGTAACTCGGCGCGAACCTGGTGCCAATGGCGGTACAGGTTTGCTGTAAATAATAATCACCTTCAAAATAAAAATAATTGTGATTGAGAATAAAATAGCTTGCCCGTGTTATGAACTCCACTTGTTCTAACTTGATGTTTCCTCCCAATAAAATATTTTTGACCGCTTCTATACCCTGATTGTGTTGTATTATGGTATAGAGGGAAGATACATCGAGTGTAGCCATGATATGATGCTCCTCCCAAGGGAAGGCTTCAACCATGGCTACTACTTGAGAGGTATCTTTTAAATAAAATTTGGTATGTTGTACAAAAGGTTAAAGGAATTTATCTACGTACTGGGATAGGTTAGATGTTAAAGAACCTATCCCAGAGACGATCGGTCTACCCGGTGGATTTATTGGATTTTTATGGGTTTTAGGCAACTTTTGCAACTTTCATAATACAATTTTTTGGCCCCTATTCACACCTCGGATTCCTCATGCGTTTTATTTGTTGATGTCTGAGCCAGTTTTAATATGTGTATTTCGTTTGTGTTTCTATCTATATAAAAATGTGTTTGATAAGGATCAACTATCAAGAAAGATATTATGATATCTATTGTGTGGTTATATCCAATATTTACTTATATAGAGAGATTGAGTAAAGTCTTATATCCATATAAAGGTAGTCATCAAAAATCCACTAGCCAGGTTTTATTTCCAAGTCTATTCCACAGTTTTTCTCTGCCTCACTAATGAAGGACACATGTGTATCCAGCATATAAAGGATGCATAGGTACTATTCTCTATACTTGCCTACTGAAGAAGGGGTCAATTTGAGCACCCTGAAACGCGTCTAGGCCGTTTCATCTGAACAGAGCACTATACAAGCACTACCTTAATTACCAACAACATCTGAACTTTAGCCGGCACGGAAGTTCGCAACCCAAACCACCTGCTGCACTAACTACTGATCTCGCTCTCTGAGCCTACCACAAGTCTACTGCTTCTAGTGTGAGTCCGTTACCGACATCGGTGTTTGCTGACACCACGGACCGCTTACGAGGGAGCTCCTTGCCGGAACCCTCCAGCTGCCAAGGCATTCACACCGAGAGCATCGCAGAGAATACAGCACTTGTTTCCATTGGCCCGCCGCAGTGCGGAACCAGCAGCCAGGGTGAGACTGTTCCATTCATTCTATACAAACTGTGAGCGAATTCATCTAATGCCACTTTAAAAATTGTGCCATCATTGAAACATCTACTGTATTTTTTTTGCCGGACTAACGGTCCAATTCGGATCAATATCCATGGACTATCCTAGAATTGTTTAGGTAGTTGCTTCGACATCTATCTGTCATTAGGGCCCAATGACAGTTTACTATTACTAATGCTCTGATCTTTTAACTGCTATTTTATATTGATATTTCTGTTTTTATTAAAATTCACATTTTTTCGGAAACCATCTGTCTAATTTTTTATTCATTGTGTACCCAGTAGAGTGATATTCTTGAGGTGTGGTTAAATTTGCATACTTGATTTTTCATTATTTGATCAGTGGGGAAAGATTTTTATCCACATTAACCTCGAATATCCCAGGTTGTGAGCTGCACACACAGTCTCTTTTTTAGATTTGTAAATTACTTCTGTTTAAAAATCTTAATCCTTCCAGTACTGCTGTATGCTCCACATGAAGCCCATTTCTTTTTTAATTTATTTTTTGTCTGACCACAGTGCTCTCTGCTGACACCACGGTCCTTGTCAGGAACTGTCCAGAGCAGGAGAGGTTTGCTATGGGGATTTGCTCCTGCTCTGGACAGTTTCTGACATGGATAGAGGTGTCAGCAAAGAGCACTGCGGTAAGACAAAAAAAAAATCAAAAATAACTTCCTCTGTAGTATACAGCAGCTGATAAGTACTAGAAGGATTAAGATTTTTAAATAGAAATAATTTACAAATCTGTTTAATTTTCTGGCACCAGTTAATTTGATTTTTTTTCCCACTGGAGTACCCCTTTAAACCTTTATACCATTTGCTATTTATTCCTCATGTATAGACTTTAATTACCTGCATAACAAAAAGTAGGTGTGCCTCTTTGTGTATTACTGTCAGGTGTAAAGCTGAGTTGCCCATAGCAACCAATCAAATCGCTTCTTTCATTTTTGAAAAGGCCTCTGAAAAATGAAAGAAGCAATCTGATTGGTTGCTATGGGCAACTCAGCAACTTTTCCTCTGGACAGGTTTTGATAAATCTTCCCATTATGTCCACATTCCAGGGTGCAGTCAAACCCACAGCTCACAGGCTAATCCACCAAGATGAATGGACCAAGTGTATATGTGGTGTCTACAGGGTGTGGATGGTATAATCTACAGTTGGTGACGGCGGAGCAACGTTAACCTACACGTTCCAAGGTTGAGATAGCTCTCCTGGGCCAGGTGCAGGGACAATGATGACCATGATGCAAGGTTACGGAAAAATATCTTTACTGAGGCAGGAATATTGTTAAATCCTTCACAGTACAGATTTGGTGCAGGGGGAAGTGCAGAGTAAGCCTGGGAAGCCTGTCTCCTTGCTGGAATTTGTAGTTGCTGCAACTGCAGACTTGTGATTAATGACAGCCCACGCTGAATTAGAGACTTTATACTGACTGACTGAAGATTATTTTTTCCCCGGAGCGTTGTGCTTACCTCCAGGCTTGAACTTCACCAGAACAACATCCTGTACTGGGACACCACCCATACAGGAAGTTTTCTTTTTATTAATTTCATAACACAATTCGGCTCAGTCGTACCAGAACTTTCTTAAGGGTACGTTCACACGAGCGGATTTGCAGTGTATTTTACGCTGCAGATCCGCCACTGAAGGACCTCTATATGCTGGCTTTACATGTGCCTGCTTGGAGCGGCAATACGCCGCTACTCGCAGACACTGTGATGTGCGAATCGCCGCACGCATGTGCAGTATACTCGCACATCGCGGCAGCTCTCGGCCTAGCACATTGAGCAGGGGAAGCAGCCGCGATGTGTGCGAGTACACCGCGCATGCGCAGCGACTCGCACATCGCAGTGTGTCTGCTCGGAGTGGCATATTGCCGCTCCGAGGAGGCACATTTAAGGGCATCTTACAGAGGTCTTTCAGTGTAAAATATGATGTAAATCCACACGTGTGAACGTACCCTCAGGAATTAAAACATTCCTATATCTACTTGGTTTGTTCATCTTGGTGGATTTTCCTGTGAGCTGTGGGTTTGACTGCCGCCCTAAAATGTGGAAATAGTTTGATTGTTGGCCTGGTTCCAACCTTTTTGAGGTAGATATTAATTAAGGAATCGGTAACCGATAATAAATATCACAGCCTTAGTGTATCTTCTAAATTATTATTTTCTATTTGGTCTGTCATTTCTTGCTCAATGTTACTAATGAAAATAGGTCAAACACTAACAGTTTAGGCCAATACAAGACACAGCTCGGAAGATTATACTGTTGTCAGGAGCCGAAAACGTCTATGATCCAGCATCGTTTTTTGTTTCATCTCCTGGAAATAAACATTGAAGTTCCAAACTGGAAGTGAAGACACTGAAATGCATTAGGAACTGATATTTGAATGATATAGAGATTAAACAGATATAACTTACTGTCCCTTTAAATGAGAGGCACATAGCACTTAATATTACAGCCATATTTACTGTACACACAGTGATAAATGAGATATGTAAAATGAAATGTGCAACATGATTGTGTAATCCCCTGTAGATGATGAATGCAGTAGGATCTAGCGATTAATACTGTCCCCGTGAATTTACACCTGATTTGATGAATTAATCACAGAACACCCATTTATCACTTACAATGAAACACAGAGATTACGCTCCATCTCCGTCAGGAGATCTCATTTCTTTAATTTGTAGCAAATAAATAATTGCCATTCATAAATTAAGGATGAAAAGTGTTCCACAGCGGAATGAAAAATTGAAGTAATGATCATTCACATTTCAGTATTATTTGGAATGTGCTTCTAGGCAAATTATGGCTTCTGCCTCTCATACATAAAACAAGGACCTATCAGGGCTTGTGATCTACTGTTTCTATTCATAAGGATACAGCCATGAATATGCATTTTATTGGTGTAATTTATGTACTTTAGGCTTCTTTCATTAACTCTGCATTCCGTGCTCTGTGTGGTTTCCATATGAGAGCTCAGTGGCCCATATTTACTAAAACTGTCTTTCAGAAAAAGTAAACTTAGACTAGACAGATTTATCACAGTGGCTCAGGCTGTTAGATAAATCTTGCACATCTTTAGACTTTCTAGTCTAAGTCAACACCAAATATTAGATGGCTTGATTCTAAAAGGGGTACTCTGCCCCTAGACATCTTATCTCCTATCCAAAGGATAGGGGATAAGATGTCAGATCGCCGGGGTCCCGCTGCTGGGGACCCCGGGGATCGCTGCTGCAGCACCGCGCTATCATTACTGCGCAGAGCGAGATCACTCTGCACGTAATGACGGGCAGTACAGGGGCCGGAGCATCGTTACGTCACGGCTCCGCCCCTCGTGATTTCACAGCCCGCCCCCGTCAATACAAGTCTATGGGAGGGGGTGTGGCGGTCGTCACGCCCCCTGCCATAGACTTACATTAAGGGGACGGGCCGTGATGTCATGAGGGGCGGAGCCATGACGTCACACTGCTCCGCCCCCTGTATCGCTCGTCATTACGCACAGAGTGAACTCGCTCTGTGCTGTAATGATGGCGGGGTGCCGCAGCGGCGATCTCCGGGGTCCCCAGCAGCGGGACCGCGGCGATCTAACATCTTATCCCCTATCCTTTCGATAGGGGATAAGATGCCAGGGGCGGAGTACCCCTTTAAACCTTCAGAATTTTGGTACAATATTTAATTTTTGGTTTGCCAAATAATATGGAAAAAGAGTTGTCCCACAATTGAATATTACATATGTCTTTTAGATTGCGCAAAACATTTTGCTCATGGAATCTTTTGAACAATGTGGGAGAAATAACTGTCTAATTCTTAGATAGATAAACAGTCTAAGAATGCCATAAAAGATATTAAAGCATTCCTTGGTAATAAAACACTCCTTAGCAAACAGTCCCTAAGGATTGTATGGATTCCAATGTCTGTGCAGGTGCACAGTAAGGCTAGGTTCACACTGTGGATTCCGAGTGCGACCAGTGCCTACTGAATCAGTTGGCGCTAGGACTGTGCGGACACTGCAGTCTCCAATAGACTGCAATGTGTTCTGCAAGTATTTCCACCTGAAGAATGAGCAACTGCTCAAGAAAGGTCCTAAGGAGGACCTGAAACGTATCCAGCTTCAACCACAAACAACCCAAGTGCCACATCAACCTTTTCCACAAGAATACAATGGAGAACCGCTGCAGTATCCACGGACTGAGCCCACTGCTGCCGCTGCACATCTGAGACGGCCGAGTCTCTAGCAGCGCACCCTCTGCCCAGGGACTGGGACTCGTCGGGCGATCAGCGCAATCTACAGAAGTTTATGTTGTGGACCTTATGAAGGCGTGAGAGCACGCCGAAACGCGTTGTCCAGCTGTACTTTTTATGTACGAATAAAAAAGCATCCTGTGTACCTATAGGCCTAGTGTATCTTTCTAACAGTAGTGCTTGGGATAATGAACCCCCACATTTTCTGTATTTCCTTCCTATATAGCTTTTTCCGTTGCCCTGCCCTGGGTATAACAGACAAGAAGGGGGTACCAAGCAGCAAGCTGTAACAATTCAGCCCACACAACTCCAGAGCCGCGCCATACACGTCGCATAGCTCTCAGAGGTCAGTACCACTGCACAGGTGTGGTGGGGTTATTTTTATCTCTCTTCTCATCATCAAGAGGTTCAAAACTTACTACGCCAGAGAGCGCCCCGCATCTTTTCTTCTTTTCCTCCCATTCTTTAGGCGGAAATTTACAAGCGGATTTTCCGTTCACAAATTACGCTTCACAAATTCTGAAGTGTGAATTTGTGAACGGAAAACCATTCACTACACTATACATTTTAGTAAGTGGAATTTCTGCCTGCAATTTCATTTCAAAGCGGAATTGCAGGCGGAAATTCCGTAGTGTGAACCTAGCTTAATAGATGCTGGTCCAGGCCCCAGGTATGTACGCAATGCAGACATTTTAAAAAACATTTTGTGTGCGCAAATAAAGATATATGACATCCTAAACCAAGGAGCTGCTCTAGAGCTAGAAAAGTGTTGGTTTGGGACGTCATAAATCTTTTTTTGCGCACACTGAAGATTTTTTTAAATGTTTAAAGAGTACCTCTCATGATCTTGTTACATTTTATAATCTTCCCAGTTCACTGCCCCCATCATGAAAAACCACCCCCTGCCTTTATTTTTATTATTCTTTAGTTTTCTACCTTGATATTGCTCTGTATTTTCTGCTCAGTCAGATTCACAAACTGGGAAGGGGCATTCCCCAGCAGGCGTGACATCATCTGAAGCTATACAGGGGAGAACTTCCTCCCTTACTTTGCAATGTACAGCACAGAGCAGTTCAGTGTGAGATGAGCTCTGATAGGAAAAGGCTGTAAACACCCCACTCAGCACTCCAGACTGTATTTCCTGGTTTTGGACTTCTGCCAGGCCAGCAGGAGTCCACAGTCTGTGCAAAAGATGGAGGGGGGGGGGGGGGGAATGTGCTCTGGACAAGTAGGGAGACACATAGTGGCAGCTTTATTAAACACAAATAAAACATTGAAAACTTCATTTTTTAAACAAAGGAGTGCGAAAATGTGTTTTAATGAGAGTGCCCGTTTACCGTATATACTCGAGTATAAGCCGAGTTTTTCAGCATGATTTTTCGTGCCGAAAACGCCCCCCTCGGCTTATACTCGAGTGAACAAAAAAACTTTTCTGGCTTTAGCTGTGAGGGGATGGTCCCGGCCGTCCATCTCCGCTTGTCAATCAGTGGTCTTCAACCTGCGGACCTCCAGATGTTGCAAAACTACAACTCCCAGCATGCCCGGACAGCCATCGGCTGTCCGGGCATGCTGGGAGTTGTAGTTTTAAAACATCTGTAGGTCTGCAGGTTGAAGACCACTGTGGTCTTCGTCATCATCCAGACCCCCTTTTTTTTTTCTACTCACCTCCCCTCGGTGGGAAGGAAGGGTGAGCTGGTCCGGGCCATCCATATTTGACCTCCTATGCTACAGGGACCGTTCGGTGGGGAGGGTTAGTCGTTCTGGGCTGTCCATCTTCACCGGGAGGCCCTCTTCTCTGCTCCGGGCCGACCCCGGACTAGTGACGTTGCCTTGACGACGACGCGCAGGCACGTCCGTGCGTGACGTCCCTGTGCAGTGGCGTCAAGGCAGCGTGACCAGCTCACCCTTCCTTCCCACCGAGGGGAGGTGAGTAGTAAACAAAAGGGGGTCTGAATGATGACGAAGGCAGTGGTCTTCAACCTGCGGACCTCCAGGTGTTTCAAAACTACAACTCCAAGCATGCCCGGACAGCCGATGGCTGGGAGTTGTGGAGTTACTGGGAGTTGTAGTTTTGCAACATCTGGAGGTCCACAGGTTGAAGACCACTGAGAAGGGATTGACAGGCGGTGATGATGAAGGGGGGGGATGATGACGGGGTGATGATGACGGGGTCTGGATGATGATGACGGGGGTCTGGATGATGACATGGGGGGATGATGTATTTCCCACCCTAGGCTTATAGTCGAGTCAATAACTTTTCCTGGGTTTTTGGGGTGAAATTAGGGGCCTCGGCTTATATTCAGGACGGCTTATACTCGAGTATATACGGTAAGTAAAGGGTGATATGTAAATTTTTTGACATGATTCGTAGGTGTCGCCTATATATCTTTTTCATACTCTAAGAATGTGCCACATTTAATAGAGTGGTTCAGGCTATTTCTAAATCTGGTACATTTTTAGACAAGAAAAAGCAGTTCTCCATTTACCATCTTACAATAAAACTTATGTCTTTTATTTCCGGTTTAAAATGGATTGCTATAAATAGGAATCCTAAAAGCTTCGAATGTATCGAATGTTTACATGTATGTGGTGAATGAAAGAATGACTGTTTGTTTGACAGCTACTGAAAGTGTACTTCAGGTGAAATTTAATCAGAATAGGGTTGTTCAGTTGTTAGTTTTTAACACAAATTTATAGTCCCCATAGGGACATATTACATGAAATCTTCAGATTGTATACACTGTTCAATGCTATGCCACAGCATTAATAAGTATTATCGGTGCTCTGCTGCTTGAGTCTGCCATGGCTGGCTGGAGCATCAGATCTTTGATCAATGATGTCCGGCATTAGCCACGGGTCCCGCTGGCAGTTAGCTGCTGGGACCACCCCGCTATGACCCATGTTCAGCTCCTGAGCACGCGTCATAGAAGGGGGTGGGACAAGGGCGTACAGGTATGCCCTTCATCCTCAAGAGGTTAAAAGTAGTACAATTAGGCTCCTTTCACACTTCTGTTAGTGCCCGGCAGTGTGACGGCCGTTAAAAGATAGCGGGAGAAAATTTTGTGCTTGTGCCGTCTTTTTCTCCTCAATAACGGTTGTCAGAAAACCCCATTCAAGTGAATGCGATCCTCAGTGACCGTTATGCCTCCTGTGGGGCTCTGTCACACTAACGGCTGTTAAGGGTACGTTCACACATCCAGGATCCTGCGCAGATTTGATGCGCAGGTTTTGTAACTGCCGATAAGAAGCTGTGCTCAGTCATTTAGTTTACACTGAAATCTGCAGCAGAAAATCCTGCTCATCAAATCTGCGTATGTGTGAACGTACCCTAAAGGCAAAAAAGAGAAAAAAGGAAAAAAAGGAAAAAAAGAGCCCTAACCCCTTAAGGACACAGCCCATTTTCACCTCTAGGACGCAGCCCTTTTTTGCACATCTGACCACTGTCACTTTAAACATTAATAACTCTGGAATGCTTTTACTTATCAATCTGATTCCGAGATTGTTTTTTCGTGACATATTCTACTTTAACATAGTGGTAAATTTTTGTGGTAACTTGCATCCTTTCTTGGTGAAAAATCCCAAAATTTGATGAAAAAATTTAAAATTTAGCATTTTTCTAACTTTGAAGCTCTATGTTTGTAAGGAAAATGGATATTCCAAATATTGTTTTTTTTGGATTCACATATACAATATGTCTACTTTATATTTTCATCATAATATTGACAAGTGTTTACTTTTGGAAGACACCAGAGGGCTTCAAAGTTCAGCAGCAATTTTAAAATTTTTCACAAAATTTTCAAACTCGCTATTTTTCATGGACCAGTTCAGGTTTGAAGTGGATTTGAAGGGTCTTCATATTAGAAATACCCCATAAATGACCCCATTACAAAAACTGCACCCCCAAAGTATTCAAAATTACATTCAGTAAGTGTTTTAACCCTTTAGGTGTTTCACAGGAAAAGCAGCAAAGTGAAGGAGAAAATTCAAAATCTTCATTTTTTACACTTGCATGTTCTTGTAGACCCAATTTTTGAATTTTTACAAGGGGTAAAAGGATAAAATTTATACTTGAATTTGTAGCCCAATTTCTCTCGAGTAAGCACATACCTCATATGTCTATGTAAATTGTTCGGCGGGCGCAGTAGAGGGCTCAGAAGCGAAGGAGCGACAAGGGGATTTTGGAGAGTACGTTTTTCTGAAATGGTTTTTTGGGGGCATGTTGCATTTAGGAAGCCCCTATGGTGCCAAAACAGCAAATAAAAAAAACATGGCATAGCATTTTGGAAACTAGACCCCTTGAGGAACGTAAAAAGGAATTAAGTGAGCCTTAATACCCCACAGGTGTTTCATGACTTTTGCATATGTAAAAAAAAAAATAATTTTTTTCACTAAAATGTTTCCCCCCAAATTTCACATTTTTGCAAGGGTTAATAGCAGAAAATACCCCCCAAAATTTGTAACCCCATCTCTTCTGAGTATGGAGGTACCCCATAAGTTGACCTGAAGTGCATTACGGGCGAACTACAATGCTCAGAAGAGAAGGAGTCATATTTGGCTTTTTGAGAGCAAATTTTGCTCGGGGGGCATGTCGCATTTAGGAAGCCCCTATGGTGCCAGGACAGCAAAAAAAAATGACATGGCATACCATTTTGGAAACTAGACTCCTTGAGGAACGTAACAAGGGATAAAGTGAACCTTAATACCCCACAGGTGTTTCACGACTTTTGCATATGTAAAAAAAAAATGGTTTTTTTTTTACCAAAAATGCTTGGTTTAGCAAAAATTTTACATTTTTAAAAAAGGTAATAGCAGAAAATACCCCCCAACATTTGAAGCCCAATTTCTCCCAATTCAGAAAACACCCAATATGGGGATGAAAAGTGCTCTGCTGGTGCACTACAGGTCTCAGAAGAGAAGGAGTCACATTTGGCTTTTTGGAAGCAAATTTTGCTCTGGGGGCATGCCGCATTTAGGAAGCCCCTATGGTGCCAGGACAGAAAAAAAAAACACATGGCATACCATTTTGGAAACTAGACCCCTTGGGGAACGTAACAAGGGGTAAAGTGAACCTTAATACCCCACAGGTGTTTCACGACTTTTGCATATGTAAAAAAAAAATATTTTTTTTACACTAAAATGCTTGTTTTCCCCCAAATTTTACATTTTTTACAAGGGATAATAGCAGAAAATACCCCCCAAAATTTGTAACACCATCTCTTCTGAGTATGGAAATACCCAATAAGTGGACATGAAGTGCACTGGGGGCGAACTTCAATGCTCAGAAGAGAAGGAGCATCATTGAGCTTTTGGAGAGAGAATTTGGCCATGTGCATTTCCAAAGCCCCCCGTGGTGCCAGAACAGTGGACCCCCCCCCCACATGTGACCCCATTTTTAAAACTAAACCCCTCACGGAAGGTAATAAGGGGTGCAGGGAGAATTTACACCCCACTGGCATTTGACAGATCTTTGGAACAGTGGGCTGTGCAAATTAAAAATTTTATTTTTCCTTTTCACAGACCCCTGTTTCAAAGATCTGTCAGACACCTGTTGGGCCTAAATGCTCACTGTACCCCTTATTACATTCCGTGAGGGGTGTAGTTTCCAAAATGGGGTCACATGTGGGTATTTATTGTTTTGCACTTATGTCAGAACCGCTGTAAAATCAGCCACCCCTGTGCAAATCACCAATTTAGACCTCAAATTTACATGGTGCACTCTCCCTTCTGAGCCTTGTTGTGCGTCCCCAGAACACTTTGCGCCCACATATGGGGTATCTCCGTACTCAGGAGAAATTGCGTTACAAATTTTGGAGGCTTTTTTTCTTTTACCGCTTGTGAAATTTTAAAGTATGGGGCAACACCAGTATGTTAGTGTACAAAAATGTTTTTTTTTTTACACTAACATGCTGGTGTAGACCCCAACTTTACCCAAATTTATCCCGAGTACGGCGATACCCCATATGTGGTCCTAAACTGTTGCCTTGAAATACGACAGGGCTCCAAAGTGAGAGAGCGCAATGCGCATTTGAGGCCTAAATGAGGGATTTGCATAGGGGTGGACATAGGGGTATTTTACACCAGTGATTCTCAAACAGGGTGCCTCCAGCTGTTGCTAAACTCCCAGCATGCTTGGACAGTCAATGGCTGTCCGGAAATGCTGGGAGTTTTTGTTTTGCAACAGCTGGAGGCTCCGTTTTGGAAACACTGCTGTAGGATACGTTTTTCATTTTTATTGGGGGGGAAGGGGTGGTGGTGGGGGGGGGGGGGCAGTGTACGTGTGTATATGTAGTGTTTTACTCTTTATTTTATGTTGGTGTAGTGTAGTGTTTTTAGGTTACATTCACACTGACGGCGGATTACACTGAGTCTCCCGCTAGGAGTTTGAGCTGCGGCTGCTGCAGCTCAAACCTGAAGCAGGGAATTCACTGTAATCCGCCGCCAGTGTGAATGTAACCTGTACATTCACATGGGAGGGGGGGGGCGGCAAAAATACAACTCCCAGCATGCACTGACTGAACGTGCATGCTGGGAGTTGTAGTTTTGCAACAGCTGGAGGCACACTGGTTGGAAAATACTGAGTTAGGTAATAGAACCTATTACCTAACTCGGTATTTCCCAACCAGTGTGCCTCCAGCTGTTGCAGAACTACAACTCTCAGCATGTACTGATTGCCAAAGGGAATGCTGGGAGATGTAGTTATGCAACAGCTGGAGGCACGCAAGTACAACTCCCAGCATGCCGAGACAGCCATTTGCTGTTCCTGAATGCTGGGAGTTGTAGTTTTGCAAGATTTAGAGGGGTTCAGGCTGGAGATCACTGACAGTGGTCTCTAAACTGTGGCCCTCCAGATGTTGCAAAACTACAAATCTCAGCATGCTAAGACAGCAAACTGCTGTCTGGGCATGCTGGGAGTTGTAGTTTTGTAATATCTGGAGGGCTACAGTTTAGAGACCACTGTCAGTGATGCCCAGCCTGAACCCCTCTAAATCTTGCAAAACTACAACTCCCAGCATGCCAACACAGCAAACAGCTGTCAAGGCATGGTGGGAGTTGTAGTTTTGCAACATCTGGAGGGCGACAGTTTAGAGACCACTCTCTAAACTGTCGCCCTGCAGATGTTGCTAGGCAACAGACTCCTGGACACGCGGCGTCATACTCACCTCCACCGCCGCCGTGATCACAGCCGCCGCCGTCATCTTGAGCTCTGCCGCCGGGTAAGTGACCGCCGCTGCCGCCGCCGTCGCTACTACACGGTTCCCCCCGCTGTGCCCGGACACCGATGGGCGGGCATAGCGCGGGGAACCGAACTTTAACCCCCCCGCCCCCAGTCTGCTATTGGTCGGCCGCTCCGCCGATCAATAGCAGGGATAGGAGGGGTGGCAACCCTGCCACCTCACTCCTATCTCTTCAAGGGGGATCGAGGGTGTCTTGGACACCCCCGATCCCCCTTATTTTATCGCGGCGCCGCCGTTGATGGGCAGGGGGAGAGCGCTCCCCCTGCAAACACCATAGATGCCGTGATCAGACTGATCACGGCATCTATGGGGTTAATGCTGCCGGGACCGGCGCGATCGCGGCCCCGGCAGCTGCGGTGGGTCTCCGGCTGTGATTGACAGCTGAGTCCCACCCGCGATCTCCTGCGCTGCCCGCGGCAGAGCAGGAGATCGCTTGGACGTATGCATATGTCCATTTGCGCGAACGTGTAATTCGCCTGGACGTATGCATACGTCCAATAGCGGGAAGGGGTTAAAGAGGTATTCCAGGAAAAAACTTTTTTATATATATCAACTGGCTCCAGAAAGTTAAACAGATTTGTAAATTACTTCTATTAAAAAATCTTAATCCTTTCAGTACTTATGAGCTTCTGAAGTTAAGGTTGTTCTTTTCTGTCTAAGTCCTCTCTCATGACACCTGTCTCGGGAAACGCCCAGTTTAGAAGAGGTTTGCTATGGGGATTTTTCATTTTTTTACACTAACTAAATTTTTCATTTTTTTACACTAACATGCTGGTGTAGACCCCAATTTTTCCTTTTCATTAGGAGTAAAAGGAGAAAAAGACCCCCAAAATTTGTAGTGCAATTTCTCCCGAGTACGGAAATACCCCATATGTGGCCCTAAACTGTTTCCTTGAAATACGACAGGGCTCAGAAGTGAGAGAGCGCCATGCGCATTTGAGGACTAAATTACGGATTGCATAGGGGTGGACATAGGGGAATTCTATGCCAGTGATTCCCAAAAAGGGTGCCTCCAGCTGTTTCTAAATTCCCAGCATGCCTGGACAGTCAGAGGCTGTCCGGAAATGCTGGGAGTTGTTGTTTTGCAACAGCTGGAGGCTCCTTTTTGGAAACACTGCCATACATAGTTAGTATGGTTGAAAAAAGACATACGTCCATCAAGTCCAACCAGGGGATTGAAGGGAAGGGTGTAAGGGGATAAGGGAAAGGGATGTAGTTTTATAATTCTGCATAAGCATTAATGTTATTTTGTTCCAGGAATGTATCTAACCCTGTTTTAAAGCTGTTAATTGTTCCTGCTGTGACAAGTTCCTGAGGTAGACCGTTCCATAAATTCACAGTCCTCACGGTAAAGAAGGCGTGTCGCCCCTTTAGACTAAACCTTTTCTTCTCCAGACGGAGGGAGTGCCCCCTCGTCTTTTGGGGGGGGTTTAACAATACGTTTTTTTTTTTTATTGGGGGGGACAGTGTAAGGAGGTGTATATGTAGTGTTTTAATCTTTATTATGTGTTAGTGTAGTGTAGTGTTTTTAGGGTACATTCACACTGGCGGGTTACGGTCAGCTTCCCGCTAGGAGTTTGCGCTGTGGTGAAAAATTTGCCGCAGCCCAAACTTGAAGCAGGAAACTTACTGTAAACCTGCCCGTGGGAATGTACCCTGTATAGTGGTCTCAACCTCCAGATGTTGCTAGGCAACTCACCGACTTCCGTCGGATCCAGCCGCACGTCATCGCCGCCCGCCGATCTCCACCGCCCGCCCAGATGGGTAAGTGGACTTCGGCGCCGGTCCCCGTCGTTTCCCCTTTCTGCCCCGCCTATTGTGCGTGGGCAGGACGGGGAAAACGAAAGTTAAACCCCCCACCCCCGATCTGCTATTGGTGGTCGCGTCTAGACCACCAATAGCAGGGATAGGAGGGGTGGCACCCCTGCCACCTCACTTCTATCGCTTCAGGGGGATCCTGGGTGTCTTAGACAACCGCAATCCCCCTTATATTCCGGGTCACCCGGTCACTATAGACCCGTAATGACCAGGAATCTCGCAAATTGCAAGTGTGAATTCACTTGCGATTTGCCGCGATCGCCCACATGGGGGGGTCTGATGACCCCCCCTGGGCGTTTGCACGGATGCCTGCTGAATTATTTCAGCAGGCATCCCGGTCCGATCCCCGTCCGGCACGGGGTACGCATACGTCAAGGGTCCTTAAGGGGTTAATGGCTGTTTGTGGTGGAGCCCAGCGGCAGTATAAAAGTAGTCTAATAGAAAAGCATGTGACCATGGTATCGTTTTAATCGTATTGACCCACAGAATAAAGAGAACGTTTCAGTTTTACCATAAAGTGCACTGCATAAAAAGGAAACCCCTGCATAAAAATATTATCCCCTTCAAATAATAATTGTTGGTTTTGCCATACATTTTATGGTAAAATGAACGCTAGTGGCTGTGCCAAAAAACAAGCCGAATATGGGCCTCTGAATGGAAAAATAAGAGTTATGGCTCTTAGAAGGTGAGGAAGGGGCGGACATTTTAAACGCGAAAATTAAAACTGGCTGTGTCGTTAAGGGGTTAATGTTGACTTTCATACATAAACTTGAAATTGAATGTATTTGAGTAGTTTTTCGCCCAAATATTCACAAGTCTACATATGTCACATAGTGGTCCCATAGAGTCCCCATAGAGTCCCCATAGAGTCCCCATAGAGTCCCCATAGAGTCCCCATAGAGTCCCCACAGCCCGTCCCCGGTCACGTGCAAACCCGCCCGTTTCGCTTCCACAAACATCGCATTTTATATACAAACAAACAACAACGTCATTCCGATTTCTCACAGTGATTGGCTGTAAAGCAGGAGGTGGGCGGGGCTATTCGGTGGCAGCGTACGGTTGCCATGTCACTAACAGCTTCCGGTTTGTGTCGCGTGCCGCCTTCATGCAGCGGGATTCCTGTTGATCCCTATACACACCCGGGTGAGTATTACCTGCGTTACCTACCGGATATAATTCACACTACGGCAGCTGTATGGCGTTTTATTGTTTAACATGCTGCATCATACCCAGCAACTATAGATGTGCATGTTACATGGGCAGCCCGGCTGGTTGTTCTGCGACTTGTAGTGCGTCAGGTTCTTGAAAATACAGCAGCTATACTATAACTCTATGGGCTGATATTTTTACCTATAAGTCATCATGTGCATAACTGATGGCTGTTGCAAAACTACAACTCCCAGCATGCCCAGACAGCCAAAGGCATAACTGATGTTCTGTCATCTAATACAGTGTTTCCCAAGCAGGGTGCCTCCAGCTGTTGAAAAACTACAACTCCCAGCATGCCCGGACAGCCAAAGGCATAACTGATGTTCTGTAATCGAATACAGTGTTTCCCAAGCAGGGTGCCTCCAGCTGTTGAAAAACTACAACTCCCAGCATGCCCGGACAGCCAGCGGCAAACCTGATGTTCTGTAATCTAAAACAGTGTTTCCCAAGCAGGGTGCCTCCAGCTGTTGCAAAACTACAACTCCCAGCATGCCCAGACAGCCAAAGGCATAACTGATGTTCTGTCATCTAATACAGTGTTTCCCAAGCAGGGTGTCTCCAGCTGTTGGAAAACTACAACTCCCAGCATGCCCGAACAGCCAAAGGCATAACTGATGTTCTGTAAGCTAATACAGTGTTTCCCAAGCAGGGTGCCTCCAGCTGTTGAAAAACTACAACTCCCAGCATGCCCGGACAGCCAAAGGCATAACTGATGTTCTGTAATCGAATACAGTGTTTCCCAAGCAGGGTGCCTCCAGCTGTTGAAAAACTACAACTCCCAGCATGCCCGGACAGCCAAAGGCATAACTGATGTTCTGTAATCGAATACAGTGTTTCCCAAGCAGGGTGCCTCCAGCTGTTGAAAAACTACAACTCCCAGCATGCCCGGACAGCCAGCGGCAAACCTGATGTTCTGTAATCTAAAACAGTGTTTCCCAAGCAGGGTGCCTCCAGCTGTTGCAAAACTACAACTCCCAGCATGCCCAGACAGCCAAAGGCATAACTGATGTTCTGTCATCTAATACAGTGTTTCCCAAGCAGGGTGTCTCCAGCTGTTGGAAAACTACAACTCCCAGCATGCCCGAACAGCCAAAGGCATAACTGATGTTCTGTAAGCTAATACAGTGTTTCCCAAGCAGGGTGCCTCCAGCTGTTGAAAAACTACAACTCCCAGCATGCCCGGACAGCCAAAGGCATAACTGATGTTCTGTAATCTAATACTGTACAGTGTTTCCTAAGCAGGGTGCCTCCAGCTGTTGCAAAACTACAACTCCGAGCATGCCCAGACAGCCAAAGGCATAACTGATGTTCTGTCATCTAATACAGTGTTTCCCAAGCAGGGTGCCTCCAGCTGTTGAAAAACTACAACTCTCAGCATGCCCGGACAGCCAAAGGCATAACTGATGTTCTGTAATCGAATACAGTGTTTCCCAAGCAGGGTGCCTCCAGCTGTTGAAAAACTACAACTCCCAGCATGCCCGGACAGCCAGCGGCAAACCTGATGTTCTGTAATCTAAAACAGTGTTTCCCAAGCAGGGTGCCTCCAGGTGTTGAAGAACTACAACTCCCAGCATGCCCGGACAGCCAAAGGCATAACTGATGTTCTGTAATCTAATACTGTACAGTGTTTCCCAAGCAGGGTGCCTCCAGCTGTTGCAAAACTACAACTCCCAGCATGCCCAGACAGCCAAAGGCATAACTGATGTTCTGTCATCTAATACAGTGTTTCCCAAGCAGGGTGTCTCCAGCTGTTGGAAAACTACAACTCCCAGCATGCCCGAACAGCCAAAGGCATAACTGATGTTCTGTAATCTAATACAGTGTTTCCCAAGCAGGGTGCCTCCAGCTGTTGAAAAACTACAACTCCCAGCATGCCCGGACAGCCAAAGGCATAACTGATGTTCTGTAATCTAATACTGTACAGTGTTTCCTAAGCAGGGTGCCTCCAGCTGTTGCAAAACTACAACTCCCAGCATGCCCAGACAGCCAAAGGCATAACTGATGTTCTGTCATCTAATACAGTGTTTCCCAAGCAGGGTGCCTCCAGCTGTTGAAAAACTACAACTCCCAGCATGCCCGGACAGCCAAAGGCATAACTGATGTTCTGTAATCGAATACAGTGTTTCCCAAGCAGGGTGCCTCCAGCTGTTGAAAAACTACAACTCCCAGCATGCCCGATCAGCCAGCAGCAAACCTGATGTTCTGTAATCTAAAACAGTGTTTCCCAAGCAGGGTGCCTCCAGGTGTTGAAGAACTACAACTCCCAGCATGCCCGGACAGCCAAAGGCATAACTGATGTTCTGTAATCTAATACTGTACAGTGTTTCCCAAGCAGGGTGCCTCCAGCTGTTGCAAAACTACAACTCCCAGCATGCCCAGACAGCCAAAGGCATAACTGATGTTCTGTCATCTAATACAGTGTTTCCCAAGCAGGGTGCCTCCAGCTGTTGGAAAACTACAACTCCCAGCATGCCCGAACAGCCAAAGGCATAACTGATGTTCTGTAATCTAATACAGTGTTTCCCAAGCAGGGTGCCTCCAGCTGTTGAAAAACTACAACTCCCAGCATGCCCGGACAGCCAAAGGCATAACTGATGTTCTGTAATCTAATACAGTGTTTCCCAAGCAGGGTTCCTCCAGCTGTTGAAAAACTACAACTCCCAGCATGCTGGGAGTTGTAGTTTTTCAACAGCTGGAGGCACCCTGCTTGGGAAACACTGTATTAGGCTGGGTTCACACCACGTTTTTGCAATACAGTTCCTGTATCAGGTTTTTTATTAAAAAAACGGATTCCTCAAAACCTGACTAAACTGTATCAAAACGTGTGTACAAATTTTTATCTGTATACGGTTTGTAAATCATGTCCGGTTGCATCAGTTTTTTAAGAAAAAAAAAAGTATACCTTTTTAACTTTTCACTCCATTATGAATAAAGTTTCACTTGTTTGATTGAAATTCCAAGAAAAAAAACTGTGCAAAGTCCAAAACCGTATGGTGAAAACCGGATGGAACCGTACGCACATACGGTTTTTCACCCGGACCAAAAACCATTGTAGTCTACGGTTTTCTGTCCGGAAAAAAAAAAATACATTCTGGTGTATACGGTTTTGAATGGGAAGTCTATGGGCACGGTTTTCTGTACGATTGCATACTTTTTCTATTATTTTTTATGAAACCGTATGCCGAAACCGTATTTCAAAACCGTGGTGTGAACCCACCCTTAGATTACAGAACATTTTGTGAACATTTTTGCCAGTCATGCATTTCGCTGTCTGGGCATGCTGGGAGTTGTAGTTTTTGCAACAGCTGGAGGCACATTGCTTGGGAAACACTGTATTAAATTGCGTAATATAAATTATGCCTTTGACTTTCCAAGAATGCTGGGAATTGTAGTTTTGCAGCAGCTGGAGGCACCCTGCTTGGGAAACACTGTATTACATTTTACCTGTAGGCATTGAGGTGCGATGCTTATAGGTGAAAAGATCAGTTTCATGCTTACCGTGCCCGGATCCACCGCGCCGTTCGGCTGTAATCTTCAATTTTCAGTATATGCTAATGTGGTGCTAACTGGCACCAGCTGGGCTAACTGGCACTCTGATGTCAGTGTTGCTTTCCGCAGCGCCGCCCAGCTCATCAATATTCCTCCCCTCTCTCTTCATCACAGAGCGGGGAGAGGTGGAGGGAGGGGAGGAATATTGATGAGCTGGGTGGCGATGCGGCCAGCAGCGCTGATATCAGAGTGCCAGTTAGCCCTGCCGGTGCCAGTTAGCACCTCATTAGCATATACTGAAAATCGAAGATTACGGCCAAACGGCGCGGCGTATCCAGGCACGGTAATGACCAAACTGATCAGCGTCCCCTGCACTACCAGCCTGTACCGCTGGTTAGTGCGGATGGGAGCAAGCTGACAGTTTTCCTTTAAGGAGCTGAGGCACTACAAGTCCACATCCACAATGATGATGCTCCCAGGTTATGCACAGATTCATAGCAATGGCCTCGAAACTGTGAGGTCCACAGCTTGGAGACCACTGACCTTAAAGGGGTACTCCGCTGGAAAACATATATTTTTTAAATCAACTGGTGCCAGAAAGTTAAACAGATTTGTAATAGGGCTGCACGATATGGGGAAAATGTGCGATTGCGATTTTGGGCCTAAATATTGCGATTGCGATATGTGATGCGATATAATTTAAAAAAAAAATGGTGAAATCCCCCCATTTCATGTCCAATCGCCTCCATTTCACATCTATCTATCCATTTTATGCCCACCACCTATTTCACATCTCCCCCTTGTCACATCTCCACCCCATCACATTCTCCTCCCCAGTCACCAGTCACATTCTCCTCCTGTCACATCCCCCCCCCCCCTTGTCACACCACCCCTTGTCACATCTTCTCCCCTTGTCACATCCCCCCCTCCTCTTGTCACATTCCCCCCTTGGCACATTCTCCTCCCCTTGTCACATTCCCCTCCCCCTTGTCACCCCCCCCGTCACATTCTCCTCCCCCTTGTCACATTCTCCCCCCCCTGTCACATTCCCCCCCTTGTTACATTCTCCCCCCCTTGTTACATTCTCCTCCCCCTTGTCACATTCTCCCCCCCTTGTCACATTCTCCTCCCCCTTGTCACATTCTCCTCCCCCTTGTCACATTCTCCTCCCCCTTGTCGCATTCTCCTCCCCCTTGTCGCATTCTCCTCCCCCTTGTCGCATTCTCCTCCCCCTTGTCGCATTCTCCTCCCCCTTGTCGCATTCTCCTCCCCCTTGTCGCATTCTCCTCCCCCTTGTCGCATTCTCCTCCCCCTTGTCGCATTCTCCTCCCCCTTGTCGCATTCTCCTCCCCCTTGTCGCATTCTCCTCCCCCTTGTCGCATTCTCCTCCCCCTTGTCGCATTCTCCTCCCGCTTGTCACATTATCCTCCCGCTTGTCACATTATCCTCCCCCTTTTCACATTCTCCTCCCCCTTGTCACATTCTCCTCCCCCTTGTCACATTCTCCTCCCCCTTGTCACATTATCCTCCTGCTTGTCACATTCTCCTCCCCTTGTCACATTCTCCTCCCCCTTGTCACATTTTCCTCCCCCCTGTCACATTCCCCTCCCCCCTGTCACATTCCCCCCCCCCTGTCACATTCCCCCCTTGTTACATTCTCCTCCCCCTTGTCACATTCTCCTCCCCCTTGTCACATTCTCCTCCCCCTTGTCACATTCTCCTCCCCCTTGTCACATTCTCCTCCCCCTTGTCACATTCCCCCCCCCCCTGTCACATTCCCCCCTTGTTACATTCTCCTCCCCCTTGTCACATTCCCCCCCCTGTCACATTCCCCCCCTGTCACATTCCCCCCCTGTCACATTCCCCCCCTGTCACATTCTCCCCCCTTGTCACATTCTCTCCCCCCTTGTCACATTCTCCTCCTCCTTGTCACATTCTCCTCCTCCTTGTCACATTCTCCTCCCCCTTGTCACATTCTCCTCCCCCTTGTCACATTCTCCTCCCCCTTGTCACATTCTCCTCCCGCTTGTCACATTCCCTCCCCCTTGTCACATTCCCCCCCCCTTGTCACATTCCCCCCCCTTGTCACATTCCCCCCCCCCTTGTCACATTCTCCCCCCACTGTCACATTCCCCCCCCTTGTCACATTACCCCCACCTTGTCACACTCTCCCCCTCCCCTTGTCACACTCCCCCCCACCTTGTCACACTCCCCCCCCTCCCCTTGTGACATCCCCCCCCCCCTCCCCTTGTCACAAGTTTTTTTTTTTTTTTCTCCCTGCGCCCTTCGCTCAGTGTTTTTCTAGCAGGATGCCTCCAGCTGTTGTGAAACTACTACTCCCAGCATGCCCGGACAGCCTTTGCCGGTCCGGGCATGCTAAGAGTTGTAGTTTTGCAACAACTGGAGGCGCCCTGGTTGGGAAACACTGACTTTTAGTATTTAAATTCGTTTTTACCTGCTCTGGCCGGCCCCCGCTACGGGAGCCAGCTCAAGCAGATAATTGCATGTTTTCCCGGGGGCCGTATCGCCATATCGCAAAAAGCAAAAATCGCGATTCGATTGCTTTTGCGATATATCGTGCAGCCCTAATTTGTAAATTGAAACATTTTAACACTTCCAGTACTTATCAGCTGCTGTATGTTCCAGAGGAAGTTCGTTTCTTTTTGAATTTCCTTTCTGTCTGACCACAGTTCTCTGTGCTGACATCTCTGTCTATTTTAGGAACTGTTCAGAGTAAGAGCAAATCCCCATAGCAAACCTCCCCTGCTCTGGACAGCTCCTAAAATGGACAGAGGTGTCAGCAGAAAGGAGATTCAAAAAGAAAAGAACTTCCGCTGGAGCATACAGCAGCTGATAAGTACTGGAAGGATTAAGATTTTTAAAGAGAAGTCATTTACAAATCTGTTTAACTTTCTGGCACCAGTTGATTAACAAAAATGTTTTCCAGGGGAGTACCCTTTAAGTTAGGGTGCATTCACACGGCCGTCTGTCCCCGTTTAGGTTCCGTTGTTACTGGTTGTAAACAGATTACAAACGGTTGTAAAATAATCCAATTTTTCTGCACAGAATGATGGATACAAATGGATAACATCCGTTTGCGTCCGTTATTGTCCGTTTTTTTTAAAGTGAGTTTTTATTTTTGACGGGAAAAGAACGGGACAGGTCTAGACGGCTGTGTGAACGCAGCCTTATAAAATGTTTGTTAATAAAAATACTCTGAAAGTAATTTATCATCGCTCATTTATTTATTTATTTTTTCAGCAGAACCATGGTGCATATTTTGTGCAAGTGATCAGTTGCGCAAAATAAAAAATATGACTTTTACACTTGCACCTTTCTGGCGTTCTTTGTTCCTTCTTCAAAACATTATAGCGTAGAGTATTTTCTTTCTTAGGGTTGCCAGTTTATCATTAGCGACAATTTTAAATTATCGCATCTTTTGCTGCACAGAGTTAATTTTTTTTTTGCGTAATTCACTGGCAGCCTCTACCAGCCGTAGAAAATTGCTTAACGTGGTACTCCAGCCAAATGTTTTATTTATACTGGCCCTGGTCCTCTTCCGGGTTTTGGGGCCTGACATGTAACACTATGGGTCAGCTTAAAGGGTACCTTTCATCAAAAAAAACTTTTGATATATTATAGATTAATGTATGCAGAATAACTTTCCAATAGAATGTTATTAAAAAATATGCTTCTTTCTATTTAATTTTCCACTTTGAAAAAATGACCACTCCCTACCAGTCCTTTTTTTTTTTTTTTTATAGATTTCAGACTCATGCAGGAGTCCTAAATCTCAAACTGCAGCCGGAACACAGACTAACTCAGCACTGCTCCATGCCAGGGAGCTGTGCTGTTCTTGTCTGTGTCCCAGCTGCAGTCTGAGATTTAGGACTCCTGCATGAGTCTGAAATCTATAAAAAAAAAGGACTGGTAGGGAGACCCCTAGTGGTAATTTTTTCAAAGTGGAAAATTAAATAGAAAGAAGCATATTTTTTAATAACATTCTTTTGGA
The DNA here is from genome assembly GCF_029499605.1 of Hyla sarda. Lineage (NCBI taxonomy): Eukaryota > Metazoa > Chordata > Amphibia > Anura > Hylidae > Hyla > Hyla sarda. The sequence goes on from NC_079193.1 coordinate 319,768,473, forward strand.
AAGTTATTCTGCATACATTAATCTATAATATATCAAAAGTTTTTTTGATGAAAGGTACCCTTTAATGCCAAATGGGACATTGTCCTGCCTTGGCCGGTGATTGGCTAAGGCTGCGTTCACACGGCCGTCTAGACCCGTCCCGTTCTTTTCCCGTCAAAAATAAAAACTGACTTTCAAAAAATAAAAATGGACAATAACGGATGCAAACGGATGTTATCTGTTTGTATCCATTTGCATCCATTATTGTTCAGTTAATAAACCAAAACTAAAACGTTTTTGTTCTGAGCATGCTGAGAAGTAAAAACTGATCAAAAAACAGATTGAAAAAATGGATGCAAACGGATGACATTAAAGGCTCATCCGTATTCCATAGACTTCAATGTTAAATTTACTGTATCCGTTTTTTCTTCCGTTTTTTTTTTTTTTCGACGGGAGAAAAATTACTGCATGTTTCGTCTTTTCTCTCGTAAAAAAAAAAAAACAGAAATGAGCGCAAACGGATGTGAAAGGATTGTAAAAAAAATCCCATTGACATCAATGGGATTATTTTACAACCGTTTTTAATCCGTTTACAAGCAGCAACAACGGAACCTAAAAAGGGAAAAAAAAGACAGGGACAGACGGCCGTGTGAACGCACCCTAAGATGCAGTGTCATATAATGGGCCCAGGCTTCTTCCTGGTGAGCGGGCCCGTTACATCACACTGCCACCAGTAGTTTTACGTGTTGGGCCCCAAAACCAAGAAAAAACCTTTTCCTACATGTGGTAGGAGTATTGGATTGGTTTTATTTGTGAATTTGTCTGCCCAGGCAAATGTCTTTAAAAAGAACTCAATCACACAATCATTGATGAATTCCCCTTTTTGTGTTTAGGGTCTGGCCATTGCTCCAAGTAAAGATGGCGGCCGGTGATCAAGATAGCAGGGAACTGAGTTTGATGGATAAACAGATCACAAGGTAAGAGCTCCAAGGATGCACCTTAAAGTGAGTCAGTCAGCTCCAGATTTTGATTAGAGCTCAAGTATCAATGATCAGTGTTTCCTGAACAGGGTGCCCCCAGTTGTTGCAAAACTACAACTCCCAGCATGCCCGGACAGCCAAAGGCTGTCCGGGCCTGCTGGGAGTTGTAGTTTTGCAACAGCTGGAGGCACCCTGGTTGGAAAACACTGCATTAGATGCATGCCTCCTCTCTCCCCCACCCTGCCATGACTCATTGACTTGCAATGATCAGTGCTAAAAGAGGATACCTCTAAGTCATTGGTCTCTTAAAGGGGTACTCCGGTGGGAAATTTTTTTTTTTTTAAATCAACTGGTGCCAGAAAATTAAACAGATTTGTAAATCTTTACCCTTCAAGTACTTTTTTAGCAGCTGTATGCTACAGAGGAAATTCTTTTCTTTTTGAATTTCTTTTTTGTCTTGTCGACAGTGCTCTCTGCTGACACCTGATGCCTGTATCAGGAACTGTCCAGAGCAAGAGAAAATCCCCATTGCAAACCTATGCTGCTCTGGACAGTTCCTGACACGGACAGAGGTGTTAGCAGAGAGCACTGTGGACAAAAAAAGAAATTCAAAAAAAGAAAATAATTTCCTCTGTAGCATACAGCTGCTAAAAAGTACTTGAATGGTAAAGATTTTTTAGCCCCTTAAGGACTGAGCCCTTTTTCGCAATTCTGACCACCGTCGCTTTACGAATGAATAACTCGAAAACGCTTTTACCGAATATTCTGATTCTGAGATTGGTTTTTCGTGACATATTCTACTTTATTTTGGTGGTAAATTTTCGGCGTTACTTGCATCCTTTTTTGGTGAAAAATCCCCAAATTTCATGAAAATTTAGCATTTTTCTAACTTTGAAGCTCTCTACTTGTAAGGAAAATGGATATTGCAAATAAATTTTATTTTTATTCACAAATACAATATGTCCACTTTATGTTGGCATCATAAAATGGACATATTTTTGCTTTTTGAAAAAATTAGAGGGCTTCAAAGTATAGCAGCAATTTTAAAAAATTTCATGGAAATGGCAAAATCTGAAGGGACAGATGTTACAGAACTACAACTCCCAGCATGCCTGGGCAGTCTAGGCATGCTGAGAGTTGTAGTTTGGCAACATCTGGAGGGCTACCGTTTGGGCACCACTGTAACAGTGGTCTCCAAACTGTGACCCTCCAGATGTTGCAAAACTACAACTCCCAGCATGACCAGACAGCCTTTGGCTGTCTGGGCATGCTGGGAGTTGCAGTTTGGCCTTCCTAGTGGTTGCCACAGTAAAGATTACTTTACTTTCACTTTCATTCCCCCCCCCCCCCCCCCCACCGTAGTTTCCCTACCTGAGCCAGGATCTAGCAGTCTCCAGCGACGATCGGGGGTAACTAGGTATCTTCTCCTCCAGGTACCAGCCTCCATCTTCTCCCCATGTTCCCCTCGACATCCAGGGGTGGGCAGAACGGGGGTTGCCATGGCAACCCACTGCCCTGCCCTGCCATTGGTCAGAATCAGTTCTGACCAATGGCAGGGGATAGGAGGAGATCGCAGCACTGCGACCTCGCTCCTATCCCTCAGGATGATCAGGTCTGTCACTGACACCTCTGATCCCTATTTTCCGGGTGATCAGGTCACCAGAGAAACGATCAGCCCGGAATAGCAGAAAATTGCATGTCTGAATTGACATGCGATTTTTTGCAATCAACGACATGGGGGAATCTCAGGAACCCCCTCGGCAATGTGCCGGGATGCCTGCTGAATGATTTTAGCAGGCATCCTGGTCCGGTCCCCAACCGGCTAGCGGCGTGACCGGAATTCCCACAGGCGTATGCATACGCCCCACGTCCTTAAGGACTCGGGATGCAGGGCGTATGCATATGCCCGGCATCCTTAAAAGGTTAATAGAAGTGATTCACAAATCTGTTTAACTTTCTGGCACCAGTTGATTTAAAAACATTTTTTCCCCTTTAACTGTTGCTCTCCAGATTTTGCCAAACTACAACTCCCAGCATGCCCAGGCAGCCAACTTCCGATTGTCTGTATGTATGGGGTTGTGCAGAATCTTCTGGAGTCTGGAGAAAAAAATGTCTGGAGAACAAAAAATATTGAGTAAGTTGAGTTTCAGTGTCCGACTCTTCTGTCCTAAAGGGAGGTAAGCCACCATCAGAAGAGTCTGACAGCAGCATTTCCCTTCCATGTGTATGGGGGAGGGGGTCAAACAAGTATCTTGCCAGCTTTTGAAGGTGTACTGGCTTTACTTCACATGTGTTGCTTTCATACCTGGTCAAATAAATAAGTTTTGACCTCTGTAGAGCAAGTAGGTGGATAGCCATAAATATCATGGTGTGTCGGGACCCCTGTCTGCTCAGAGCTTCTGCTGGAATATTCTGCAGAGATTCTGGTCACATGAAAACAGCTGTTTAGGTTGTGACATTAAAGAGAAATTAGTTAGTTCACCCACCCTGAATCCCAAGAATTCTGGACATAGTTTCTGAATCTATTGCGCTCCTGTGCACAATGGAGACGGGGAGCCAGCTAGTTGAGCCCCCCTGCCTCCTTCATATTCACTGCCCAGGCCACCTCTCTCATGAATATGCTAATTTATTTACTGTCCTGCTGGTGGGGGTTCTCTGCTCTCTGAGAGCACAGAGGAGTAATATAAGACAGGAGAGAGCACAGAGGAGTGCTATCAGACAGGAGAGAGCACATAGGAGTGCTATCAGACAGGAGAGAGCACATAGGAGTGCTATCAGACAGGAGAGAGCACAGAGGAGTGCTATCAGACAGGAGAGAGCACAGAGGAGTATTATCAGAAAGGAGAGAGCACAGAGGAGTGCTATCAGATAGGAGAGAGCACAGAGGAGTGCTATCAGACAGGAGAGAGCACAGAGGAGTGCTATCAGACAGGAGAGAGCACAGAGGAGTGCTATCAGACAGGAGAGAGCACAGAGGAGTGCTATCAGACAGGAGAGAGCACAGAGGAGTGCTATCAGACAGGAGAGAGCCCAGAGAAGTGCTATCAGACAGGAGAGAGCACAGAGGAGTGCTATCAGACGGGAGAGAGTACAGAGGAGTATTGTCAGACAGGAGAGAGCACAGCGGAGTGCTATCAGACAGAAGAGAACACAGAGGAGTGCTATCAGACAGGAGAGAGCACATAGGAGTCCTATCAGACAGGAGAGAGCACAGAGGACTACTATCAGACAGGAGAGAGCACAGAGGAGTGCTATCAGACAGGAGAGACTACAGAGGAGTGCTATCAGATAGGAGAGAGCACAAAGGGAGTATTATCAGACAGGAGAGAGCACAGAGGAGTACTATCAGACAGGAGAGAGCACAGAGGAGTCCTATCAGACAGGAGAGATCACAGAGGAGTTCTAGCCTACCCTCACTTACTGGACTTTGTCCATGCCTGTGCTTCATCTTGGACAAAGCCATGATTTTATAAGCCATGATTTCTATAAAAAGGAAATAAAATTTTCTTATGAAGTATATTAGAAAGAACTTTTTTTCAAATCACTGACTGCAACCAAGACATCCTTACACAGTAGGGAACAGAATATTCAACTGTAAAACCTGATAACAGATTCCCTATTTACTGGGCAGCATAGTCTGCTGATGGATTGCTTGCCCAGTTTCTCCTATGTTATACAGAATATATATTTTCTAAATGTATTAGTGTTTACTTGTCTCACTTTATTGTGTTTTTAGTTTGCTGGATATTATCCTGAATACCCACCTTATGTCAGTCAATCTGCACTGCAATCAGATCTCCAGGATCGAGGGACTCTCGCACCTCCACAGGTTACGGCATCTGGACTTGTCATCCAACCTTATCTTCAGAATTGAAGGCCTGGACTCTCTGATAAGTTTGCAGAGCTTGAATCTGTCCTGTAACAGGCTCACGTCAATAGAAGGTCAGTGCTCATTGCAGCTCAACAGGACTCTGTGTTACATGCAGATTTAAAGGGTATCTGTCATGATCTTGTTACATTTTTAATTTTATATCCTCCCTGTTCACTGCCCTCATCATGATAAACCACCCCTGCCCTTATTTTTGTTGTTTTTTAGTTTTCTACCTTGATATTGCTCTGTATTTTCTGCTCAGTCTCAGTCAGATTCACAGACTGGAAAGGGGTGTTCCCCAGCAGGCATGACATCATCTGAAGCCATACAGGGGAGAACTTCCTCCCTCACTCTGCAACACACAGCCCAGAGCAGTCCAGTGTGAGATGAGCTATGGTTGGCTAAGGAGTCCAAAGTCTGTGCAAGACATGTGCTCTGAACAAGTAGGGAGACACCCAGTGGCAGCTTTTTTAAACACAAATTTTAAAAAAATTCTGAACATTAGAATTTTTTTTATTTACCACAAGGAGTGCAGTTACAAAAATTTGTTTTAACCTCTTCAGGACGCAGGGCGTATGCATATGCCCTGCATCCTGAGTACTTAATGGCGCATGGCAACGTCCGTGGGAAATCATTCAGTAGGCATCCCGGGACATCGCTGGTAAATACTGGCGGACTGCGGCGCTTCCGGATCACCTGGGTCACATGTGACCCCATGACCCAGATAAGTAACATACACCACCAATCATCATCGGTACAGTTCTGGAGGGTGGCACCCCCCAGTACAGCTGTGATTGGGCGGCTGTAGTGACCGCACCAATCACAGCAGTATGGGGTGGGGGGAGGTGGGTGTAGGAGCATTTTTCTCTGTTCTGCCCACCATTTCTGTGAGATCTGGAGTGCCGGACAGAGCCCAGTGCTTCCATCTCCCCCCTCAGTTAAAAAAAAAGTGCCCCCTTTCTGTGGCCCCTTGGCACAGAAAGCAGTCGGGGAAAGCATCGGATTAGGTAGGGACAGTTAGGAGTTAAAATCGCGGGGGGTCCCAGCGGCGCCCCCCCGCGATCAGACATCTTATCCCCTATCCATTCGATAGGGGATAAGATGTTTTTGCCCGGAATACCCCTTTAATGAATGCTATTGGGATAATTGGCCTTCTTACACAGTGGGGGAGATTTATCAAAACCTGTCCAAAGGAAAAGTTGCTGAGTTGCCCATAGCAACCAATCAGATCGCTTCTTTCATTTTTAAAAAGGCCTCTGTAAAATGAAAGACGCAATCTGATTGGTTGCTATGGGCAACTGGGTAACTTTTCCTCTGGACAGGTTTTGATAAATCTCCCCCAGTGTACATATATTATTTATTTTCATATATATGTGTCCAAAGAGTGATTGTATTACTGTTTAATGAAGTCTAAGTCTGCATTCACACTGCGGTTGAAGCGTACGGCTGGGGGAGGGGGAAACCGTGTGCTTACGTACCCCAGCCGGACCGGCACCGAACTCAATTTACTTTAATGAGCCGACTGGAGTCAAACAGTGCCTCCAGACGGCTAATTTTTCCCCATATCCGGTTTTGTGACCGGACCTAAAACCGTAGTTTACTGCAGTTTTAGGTCCGGTCTCAAAACCGGATACGGGCCAGAAATGAGCCGACCGGAGTCACTGTTTGACTCCGGTGGGCACATTAAAGTCAATGGAGTTCGGCGCCGGTCAGGCTCGGGTACGGGAACGTACGGTTCAACGGGAGCTCCAACCGCAGTGTGAATGCAGCCTTAGAAAGAGGGTCAAAGTGGTGACAACCTGTTACATTTTCTCCCAAAAGGGGTTGTTAGTCACCAATAAAAGATATAAGAAGGGCTATGGGTCTTCTAATAGTCCCCTCAATATTTAAACCAAATGCACAGTTATAGGCTGAGTCTATATTTTCTTATGTAGATTGTTTTCATTGTTGTTTAGTTATTTGCCTACTATTAAATATGATTCTTACAAAATGTTTTCCTCAGGGCTGCAGAACTTATTAAATCTGAAGAAAGTGAACGTCTCCTATAATCGTATACATGACCTGAGTGGTAAGTGGGTATCTAACCCCCGTTTCCTCATTTCCCTGGCTAGACGTTGAATTGCCTGTGAAGAGGTTTTATTAATGACCAGACATTTATAGCGAGGCGCGATAATGCAGCCGTCGGCTTCATCTTCTCCACCTGTGTAATGGATTGTGACAGTAACATCTTTATGATAATATCACTTTGTACACAATAAAGAACTGCCGAGTGTTTTTCAAATTGTTTTACAAATTAACATTTCAGTTTATTGGCCTATGAAATCTGAGGCTTCCTGAACAGGAGAGTGGATGCACAAACTCATATTCTCTGGCATCAGCTCTCGACATGATTTAGCTCTTAGCATAGACAGGCCAACATAAAAAGGACCTGCATTTGCATTTACATTAAAGAGAATCTGTCATCGCTGTATAGGTGAGAACATTCTCCTGTGCCCCAGCATGCCAGTGACCAACCATTCATGAACGGGAGCTATTCTATCATGGGCGGTTCTTCGGGGACAGATGCTCTTACAAGTGGCCATTGTATTGCAGATTCTTAGCAGCACAGATTACTAAATTCAGCAAATGCGTTTTATTCTTTATGTCAGTGTTTCCCAACCGGGGTACCTCCAACTGTTGCAAAACTACAACTCCCAGCATGCCCGGACAGCCAAAGGCTGTCCGGGCATGCTGGGATTTGTAGTTTTGCAACGGCTGGAGGCGCCCCAGTTGGGAAACACTGCTTTATGTAATCGAGAGTTTTTAACGTGTATCTCAAAAAATAATTGTAGTGCAGGACTGTGCACTATAATAATTTTTCTAAATCCCTTTACTTTCAATTCGGCTTCTAAATAGGTAAAATATATGGCGTTGGGCCTGGTACTACAGGTTAGAGATGAGCGAACTTACAGTAAATTCAATTTGTCACGAACTTCTCGGCTCGGCAGTTGATGACTTTTCCTGCATAAATTAGTTCAGCTTTCAGGTGCTCCGGTGGGCTGGAAAAGGTGGATACAGTCCTAGGAGACTCTTTCCTAGGAATGTATCCACCTTTTCCAGCCCACCGGAGAGCCTGAAGGCTGAACTAATTTACGCAGGATAAGTCATCAACTGCCGAGCCGAGTAGTTTGCGACGAATCGAATTTACTGTAAGTTCGCTCATCTCTACTACAGGTCCCTTAGAAAAACAGCAGGATTCATTGTCTCCTATTGCTTGGTTATGTGTGGCCGGGACCAAGGTGAAAGCGATTCAGAAACATAATTATAGTGCACAATTCTGTACTATGATCACTTTTTATACAGAACTGGAGGTACACTTTAACAATTTTCTGTTATTATTTTCAGATTTTCTGTCATTGACTAGGAACTTTCATTGTAAGGGTACGTTGACACTGCGGAATTCCGCGAGTAGAATTCCACTCACTGAACGTTACCATCAGTGTGAATGGGTCTTCCTCGAGACCTGTTCACATTGCGGAATTTCAGCGGCTGACAATTCCGCCGCTGAAATTGTTTTGCGCAAAGAAAGAATATGTTCATTCTTTGCGAGGAATTCCGAAAGTACTGCATAGCCGTCAATGGTGACGGCGCAGTGCCCCGCGGTCCTACCGCCAAAGAGTTTTCGGCTTCCGCCTGACGGAATCTCTGCTTGCGGAATTCCGCAGTGTGAACATACCCTTAATCTGAAGGAGATTGAAATATGTCCTGGTAAAGATACAGCATTGTTTACATTACTATATGTTTGTGTCACATATAAAAGGAGGCTGAAAAATAAGTGCTTTTTAATTATTGAGCACATATTTTGACGTATTCCTATACGTATTTGACGTATTCAAACTGTATGAAAGAAAAACTGGAGTGATTTGCCCGCAGCAGCTTTTCTATTTTAATGGGCTGTGATTGGCTGCTGTGAATCACTCCAGTTTTTCTACAGTTTAATAAATCTGGACCAGTTTGTATGAAATACATACAGTCATGGCCGTAAATGTTGGCACCCCTGAAATTTTTCTAGAAAATGAAGTATTTCTCACAGAAAAGGATTGCAGTAACACATGTTTTGCTATACACATGTTTATTCCCTTTGTGTGTATTGGAACTAAACCAAATAAGGGAGGAAAAAAAGCAAATTGGACATAATGTCACACCAAACTCCAAAAATGGGCTGGACAAAATTATTGGCACCCTTATCTTAATATTTGGTTGCACAAGTGAAATCCGTCGCTTCCTATAACCATCAATAAGCTTCTTACACCTCTCAGCCAGAATGTTGGACCACTCTTCCTTTGCAAACTGCCCCAGGTCTCTCTTATTGGACGGTGCCTTTTCCTAACAGCAATTTTAAGATCTCTCCACAGGTGTTCAATGGGATTTAGATCTGGACTCATTGCTGCCACTTCAGAACTCTCCAGCACTTTGTTGCCATCCATTGCTGGTGATTTTTGACGTATGTTTGGGGGTCATTGTCCTGCTGGAAGACCCAAGATTTCGGACACAAATCAATCTTTCTGACACTGGGCTGTACAAAGGTGCCAACATTTACGGCCATGACTGTAGCAAAAGAGCGACATGTATTTAAAATTTGCAGTCTAAAAATACACACCGTGTGAACTATAGCATGTGTCAATGGGATGGGCTTTATGACCAATGTGTTCAGTCCCAAAATACTCCAAAATGGAGAAAATGTTGTGTGAACATACCCTTATGAGCCATCACTTCTGTGTACATCACATGACCAGGACAGAGTTTTATCCACATGGCATAGACCAGTGTTCTTCAACCTGCGGACCTCCAGATGTTGCAAAACTACAACTCTCAGCATGCCCGGACGCTGTCCGGGCATGCTGAGAGTTGTAGTTTTGCAACATCTGGAGGTCCGCAGATTGAAGACCACTGGCATAGACAATGAAAACAACCTTAGAGGTTCAGCTTCTTTGCAGGCAGTCTATTTTGACCATTGAGAAGGCACCCAATTTTCTTTCCGTCACATTCCAGACCCACTGATCCGAAAAGTAGCGACACTTCTCCTCATCACCAGTTTACTTTTCAGGGCGCCCTCAGTACGTTGCTTGTGCATTGTAGCCATTGGCTGTTAACACTCATGTCATATGTTGGTTTTGTCTTTCAGGATTAGTTCTTCTTCATGGACAGAATCACAAACTTAGTCACTTGTATCTCCATAGCAACTGCATTAGCAGCATAGACCAAGTAATACACAGCATGATGGGATTGCACTCCTTAGCACACCTTACATTAGAGCAGGATGGTAAAAACAACCCTGTTTGTTATACAGAAGGTATTTTTTCATATTTTTATTTTGATTGACTTTTGCCTCTGAGACCCCACTCTATGCTGTTCAGCTATTTCTCATTCTCTACATTTAAAAGGAGTAGGACCAGAGCTGGGCTGTTTGCACACCCAGAAATTCCTCTTCCTTACTTCCCTGACCAGTCACAGCACAGCACATATTCCACACTGCTATGTCATACCATAACATAGTGTTGCTAAAAATGCAGGGGAATAGCTGGCACTGTGCTGGGGTATGATTTACACAGTACACTACTATTAATGACATGTGGGGAGAAGGGGTTACTGATGCACCAGCTTATGAAAATCTACCTTTGTAAATGTTGTAAATACCTGACACTATGGTACATAGGCCCACATTTATCATTGTAGGTGTAAGTGAAGTATTTTTTACACCTTTTTTTTTTGTGTGCTGGTAATGTGTAGGAGCGCCAAATTTATTAAATGGTCAAAGAGCATTTGATAAATTTCTCTCTTCACATACACCAAAAAGCTACACCAGGTCTGGGCTGGTGTAGTTTTAGAGACTTTTCAGTGGCTTTGCGCTTTTTTTGCTCTTTTTCACAAAAAGGTGCAGTTGCTAAAACCCGTCCATATCATGTGTATTGCCAAAATCAGTGGATTGCAACTCAAAATCAGCAGAAATGTGTAAACCAAAAGGCACAAATAAACCCTGTTTGCAGTTTTTTGCTCCTTTTTAGACACAAAAAACAGTATAAAGACAATGATAAATGTGGGCCATAGTTCTGACCCAGAATTACAGTGAGTATTGTAGCCCTGAGCTGCATTTAGCTGAAAACAGTCAGTAAACCTCTTTACAGAATAAAGCTGTTGTAATATAGTGGGACAATTAGGTTTTTCCCCATAATTTTTTTTTTTTTTATTGTGCCCGATGTAGAGGGTGTGCACCCCAGAATGACAATTTCTGGGCAAACTGAGTAACAGCAGAGAATGCAGGTAGATTTAAGATATGAAGAATTGGGAATGAAGCTCTACAGAATGTAACTTGTGATCAATAACCTTTTTATGACATAAATTTATTGTCATCATTAAATAACCTGTTGTCCAGTTTCCATTCTAACTTTTCCCTTTAAACAGGCTTAGTCTTCTTTTGGAAGCTTTCATGCTCGCAATAACCTATTGTTTTCTATATAGGATACAGAGATTTAATTCTTGGAAACTTGCCACAATTAAAAGCCCTTGATGGTATAAGTAGATCTGGTGAATCTGTTATTGGATTAGATATAGATTCAGTAGACTTGCCTAATCTGGAGTTCCTGGAATATCTGATTTCATGTGACAGTGACACAGTAGACAAAGACCTAAAGGTAACTATGCTGAATTCTGCCATTCCCCACATAAAACATACTTCTTTTTTTGTTTTTTAATGTATTAATTCAACTATCTTCCGCAGAGTGGAGCAGCAATGCTCATTCTGGATCGCTGCTCCATTTAAATGGAAGGGTGACAGGACCTCTGTTGTGGTGATCATTGGAAATCCCTGTGATTGAAAACCCAATGATCAAGCACTTTTTACCTACATTGTCGATAGGTGATAAGGTGTGTGATTATAGAAAAACTCTTTAAAGGAGAAGTCCCACAATTTCCGTTGGATACAGGATTACTGGGTGACTGGCGGTGGGCTAACTTCTGGGAAACCTGATAATCATGAAAATGTCCCCCAGAATGTAAAAACTAGACCAGACTGCAGGGGGAGCACTCCATTCATTCTTTACAGAGTGGCTCTTGGTAAAGTTCGGAAAGATTGGCAAGTGCCACTCGGTTGAGTATTAATTTGGCTCTCTGTGTGGTCCACTCCTTTTAAATGTACCTGTCTTTAACAAAAACAAAAATAGTACATGTATGTCTCTGTGAGAAGACCAAATACAGGAAGTGAGGGCAGGACAAGCATGGCTTTTTGCAGGCTCCCGAATTGTCAATCATCCTGCTGTGTGAGCCAGGGGCTACTTGTCCTCAGTGCACTGCTTGTCCTCAGTGTATAGAGCCCTGCTTGTCCTCGATGTACAGAGCCCTGCTTGTCCTCGGTGTACAGAGCCCTGCTTGTCCTCATTGTACAGAGCCCTGCTTGTCCTCAGCTTACAGAACCCTGCTTGCCCTCGGCGTACAGAGCCCTGCTTGTCCTCGGCGTACAGAGCCCTGCTTGTCCTCGGCGTACAGAGCCCTGCTTGTCCTCGGCGTACAGAGCCCTGCTTGTCCTCGGTGTACAGAGCCCTGCTTGTCCTCGGTGTACAGAGCCCTGCTTGTCCTCGGTGTACAGAGCCCTGCTTGTCCTCGGTGTACAGAGCCCTGCTTGTCCTCGGTGTACAGAGCCCGGCTTGTCCACACTGCACAGAGCCCTGCTTTTCCTCAGTGTACAGAGCCCTGCTTGTCCTCGGTGTACAGAGCCCTGCTTGTCCTCAGTGTACAGAGCCCTGCATGTCCTCGGTGTACAGAGCCCTGCTTGTCCACTCACACTTCCTGTATTTGGTCTTGTCACAGACATACACAAAGGCAGTAGCTACATGGACCAAAATATACACGTTTTTTAAATTAAGGCATATTACAAATAAACATAAAATGTTATTTACTACATTATATTAAAAGTGTTTTGTTAATAACAGGTACACTATAATTTGGGGAACATTTCTCCATTCTAGAGATCTGTGTGGGTCCCCCTCATGGATCACCTAGTTACCTTTTTTCCTATATGTAAGGGATAACGTTAAATTATAGGAATACACCCTTTTATACAGGAATTATCTATGTAATTTACAATGACAGCTGTATAGGATCATGGTACTGTAGTGAGTGGAAAAAGGTAAATATAAACTATAGGGCACATCATGGTATTATAGTGACCAAAATACTCTGGGAAATATATAAAGTATAGGGCCCCCATACCCTAAGATTGTATCTCCCAATGGTAGAAATATACAGTACAATATACAGTTCTACCAAATTGCCATCACAGTTGGAAGATCAATAAGAGAACAGCTGGTATTTGTGTGCCAATACTGTGCCTCTTAGTGTCAGGTGCTGTTTTCTTTCCCTTTGTGATGATGTATCATATGTACATGTAAGAAGACTCTTCTAGATAAACTCCTATAGTACCATGTTTTATTTGTATTATTAGGATTCTACAAGTGTTCCAGTTGCAACACCTCAAATTGATAAGGTTTTATCCCAGTACCGAAAACTACCTGTTACCTCTGGCTCGGGATATAAAAGCACTTGTACAGATGTAACTTCGTCCTCTGAGCAAGAATTTATTCAGAATCAAGTTGCCATTAACATGCTGCGAGAAATGAGGATTAAGAAGTTAGAAGATCAGATATCAGAACTTCTGAAGAAGGTTTCAAAGTAGAATTTATTATGCTGCATAGCGTCTACTTCTTTTCTTTATCTTTTAAGGCTGAAGATTAGGTTTTATTATGTGTTGTTTTATTTTGTACAGTCTTCCAATTCCAAAACCGATCGGGAAGAAAAGATACTGAAACCTAAGAGAGACACTGACCTGACTACAGAAAGCGACTGTGAAAGCAGCAAAGAAAATATGAAGACGTCTGTTACAAAAAGGAGCAAAATTCCTAGCTCTCGAAAGAACAGCCATGCTGTGAAGAGCCAGAATCGTCCAAAAAGCATAACGAAGTCTGTAAGCAGGTATACTGCTAGTTTTTTATTTTATTTTAAATGTATTTGTTTATTTATATTGTTGGGATCTTCTATACTTTTTCCAGTCTCCCACACCTTCTGAGTCTGTGGTATAGTCTGTTGTACTGTCCAAAGAATATTAACCCCTTGTCGCCATATGATTTTTATACACGTCATAGTGGAAAGTTAAAGGGGTACTCCGGCCTTAAGACATCTTATCCCCTATCCTTGGCAACTGACCAGTGATCGTCAGCGGAGCACACGGGGCACCGTAAACGGCTATCCGGTGGCAGCTGAAGCAGTCTGCACTGCCGGATAGCCGTTTATGCAATGGCCCCGACATACAAAAGCATCGTATGTTGATGCTGCCTTCAACATGTGATGGCCTCTGAGAGGCCATCGTATGTTGAAATGATCGTAGGTTGGGGCCATCGTAGGTCGGGGGGTCACTGTATAGCCATAAGTGGGATGTGCTTCATTGACCTATGATATGGTTAACTGTGTTCATTTGCTGCTCCCTCTGGACTTGAGCCATTGTGTGAGCTAAATAGACACTTAGTAGGCAGGCTGAATAATGCTTTTTTTTCTGCTGTTTTGTAGTGTACCACGGTATAACATCGCAAGGAAAGCGCAAAGTCCACTTGGGAAAGATGAAAATCCAAGCAGCATGTCTTCAGACAGAGTAGACAACACAGAAGCCATCAAGACCAAACTTTCAAGATCTTCAAGATCTCCAGTGAGGATAAGAGATACGGCAATATCCAGTACTCAACCAGTAGAGGAATCCACATACAGGGTAAGTGGTTATCTCCCATGCTGAGAGTTGTAGTTTTGCAACAGCAAGGGATACACTGTTTGGAGATCGCTGCCATGCATTCTATCTGTAAAGGGACAATAAGCATTAAATATTGATAATGACTCACATTTAATATTATTCTGCAGGCACTCGTTCAGGAACTGGATCAGGAGCGAGAGCGAAGATGGAAAACTGAACAACTCGTAATGAAGTTAACAGAGAATATCAAAGAGTTACAAAGCCAGGCGAAGGAAGAGAAAGACATTAACAGCATGGCCATGTACACTACTGACCGGTGAGCAGACCTCAGTATATTGGGGTTGTAGAGTATTGAAGGAGCAGATTTTATGTATTTTTTTTTTTAACCCCTTAAGGACCGGGGGTTTTTCCGTTTTTGCATTTTCGTTTTTTGCTCCTTGCCTTTAAAAAATCATAACTCTTTCAATTTTGCACTTAAAAATCCATACTATGGCTTATTTTTTGCGCCACCAATTCTATTTTGTAATGACGTCAGTCATTGTGCCCAAAAATCTACCGTGAAACGGAAAAAAAAATCATTGTGAGACAAAATTGAAAAAAAACCCGCTGTTTTGTAACTTTTGGGGGCTTCCGTTTCTACACAGTACATTTTTCGGTAAAAATGACACCTGATATTTATTCTGTAGGTCCATACGGTTAAAATGATTCCCTACTTATATAGGTTTGATTTTGTCGTACTTCTGGAAAAAAATCATAACTTCATGCAGGAAAATTAATACGTTTAACCCCTTAAGGACTCAGGGTTTTTCCGTTTTTGCACTTTGGTTTTTTCCTCCTTACCTTTAAAAAATCATAACCCTTTCAATTTTCCACCTAAAAATCCATATTATGGCTTATTTTTTGCGTCGCCAATTCTACTTTGCAGTGACATTAGTCATTTTACCCAAAAATGCACGGCGAAACGGAAAAAAAAATCATTGTGCGACAAAATCGAAAAAAAAACGCCATTTTGTAACTTTTGGGGGCTTCCGTTTCTACGCAGTGCATATTTCGGTAAAAATTACACCTTATCATTATTCTGTAGGTCCATACGGTTAAAATGATACCCTACTTATATAGATTTGATTTTGTCGCACTTCTGGAAAAAATCATAACTACATGCAGGAAAATTTATACGTTTAAAAATGTCATCTTCTGACCCCTATAACTTTTTTATTTTTCCACGTACGGGGCGGTATGAGGACTCATTTTTTGCGCCGTGATCTGAAGTTTTTATTGGTATGATTTTTGTTTTGATCTGACTTTTTGATCACTTTTTATTCATTTTTTAATGTTATAAAAAGTTACCAAAATACGCTTTTTTGGACTTTGGAATTTTTTTGCGCGTACGCCATTGACCGTACGGCTTAATTAATGATATATTTTTATAGTTCGGACATTTACGCACGCGGCGATACCACATATGTTTATTTTTTTTTTTTTTTACACTGTTTTATTTTTCTTATGGGAAAAGGGGGGTGATTCAAACTTTTATTAGGGAAGGGATTAAATGACCTTTATTAACACTTTTTTTTAACTTTTTTTTTTGCAGTGTTATAGGTCCCATAGAGACCTATAACACTGCACACACTGATCTCTCATCCTGATCACAGGCGTGTATTAACACGCCTGTGATCAGTATTATCGACGCTTGACTGCTCCTGCCTGGATATCAGGCACGGAGCAGTCATTCGTCGATCGGACACCGAGGAGGCAGGTAAGAGCCCTCCCGGTGTCCGATCAGCTGTTCGGGACGCCGCGATTTCACCGCGGCGGTCCCGAACAGCCCGACTGAGCAGCCGGGATACTTTCAGTTTCACTTTAGAAGCGGCGGTCAGCTTTGACCGCTGCTTCTAAAGGGTTAATACCGCACATCGCCGCGATCGGCGATGTGTGGTATTAGCCGCGGGTCCCGGCCGTTGATTAGCGCCGGGACCCACGCGATATGATGCGGGATCGCGGCGCGATCCCGCTTCATATCGCGGGAGCCGGCGCAGGACGTAAATATACGTCCTGCGTCGTTAAGGGGTTAAAATTGTCATTTCTGACCCCTATAACGTTTTTATTTTTCCGTGTATGGGGCGGTATGAGGGCTCATTTTTTGCGCCGTGATCTGAAGTTTTTAACATTTTTGCATTGATAGGACTTATTGATCGCTTTTTATTCATTTTTTCATGATATAAAAAGTGACCAAAAATGCACAATTTGGACTTTGGAATTTGGACCGTGCGGTTTAATTAACAATATATTTTTATAATTCGGACATTTCCGCACGCAGCGATACCATATATGTTTATTTTTATTTACACTGTGTTTTTTTTATATGGGAAAAGGGGGGTTATTCAAACTTTTAATAGGGAAGGGGTTAAATGATATTTATCCACTTTTTTTTTCCACTTTTTTTTTGCAGTGTTATAGCTCCCATAGGTACCTATAACACTGCACACACTGATCTTTATCATTGATCACTGGTTTCTCATAGGAAACCAGTGATCGATGATTCTGCCGCTTGACTGCTCATGCCTGGATCTCAGGCACTGAGCAGTCATTCGCCGATCGGACAGCGATGAGGCAGGTAGGGGCCCTCCCGCTGTCCTGTAAGCTGTTCGGGATGCCGCTATTTCGCCGCGGCTATCCCGAACAGCCCACTGAGCTAACCGGCATGCTTTCAGTTTCACTTTAGACGCGGCGTTCAACTTTGAAAGCCGCGTCTAAAGGGTTAATAGCGCGCCGCAAAGCAATCAATGTCGCGCGCTATTAGCCGGGGGTCCCGGCCGTTGTTAGAGGCCGGGCCCGACCCGCTATGACGTGGGGCCACGCCGTGGCCCCGCGTTATAGATCGGGAGTGGACACATGACGTTCCAGTACGTCATGTGTCCTTAAGGGGTTAAATACATTTCCGTGCCTAATAACTTAGTGAATGATAGATATGAGAATAAAAATTTACCAGGTTTTCGGAGCAGTCCACCAAGGATGGGTTACAGTTTCTTCAAAAGAATTTTATTTGCCAAAAAAAAAACGCATTTCAGAGCTTTGGAGCTCCTTCGTCAGGTAAACATGGCAGCATATACTGTGTATCAAACGATACTCGTCCCATGAGGAGCTCTGCCGTTTTTTTCTCTCCAGATTTACGCTAATAAATTTGGGATACACAGCAGAAGTTCTGCAACAAACTTCCAACAAGGATTTAGGTTCTAGCGGAAGATGGAAGTTTACATTTTGAAGTTGTTTTTGCGGATAAGTGCCGATTCAGTATATTTCGAAAGAACGCTTATGCACAGAGGAATTCACAAAGAAAATTTCCCTGCTGAATTCTGTAGTGTGAACGAGCCCCACAAGTATTGTTGTTTAGCATTTAGCACTAAAAGGGAATTTTCTATAATGACAACTCCTCACCTATCAACTGGCTAGTGGGTGTCCAACAACTGGATTCATGAGAACTGGGGTCCACAGCCATATTGACAGCATTCATAATCAACTGCTGCATCATTGAAGCAGTGGATTTATTCTTGTGACTCGTGGTTTTGGTGTGATTAGAGTTCCAGAAGACAGACGCCCACTGATCAGACACTTATCCTGTATCTCATGGACTCATCTTTTAATTATAAATTGAGCATATGGTAGGTGTTCACATTGATATGGTGCTGTGTGGCGGCCATTGTGGCTGTGGTGCTTTGTCTGTGGGGCGGTGTAGCCCATAGCCAGGGGCTTGATCCGGCAGAAGTGTGGCTGCTTGGTCACTGGTTCATTCCCCCTGTGGGCTTGGTGTCACAGCAGCAGCGATACGCTAGTTTAAGTTTAGGGGCCCACTCTCTGCTGATCCTACAAAACCGGCTTCTTTAACTCCTGGTGGTCCGCTGTTATCACCATGGAAAGCTGTGCCAGTCTATTCAGCATTAGACACCAGACATTCCTGTGAACAGCCCACCATGTAATATACATACAGGCTAGGTTCGCCCATGCAGACGCTGCTCTAACAGCGACTCTCCATCTTGAGGTTTTATTCATAAGCTGTAAGGGTCAGCCTAAATGAGTCTACATCTGTTCTGAGGACCATTGGAATCCAAAAGCTGGGTTTATTGTTTTCATCTTTTTTGTATTTGGTAAAAATACTTTGCTTTGTATAAGACAGCTCAGGGTCCCCAGTGCATACAAAGCGTGGGGCAGTTGCTTGAAGCAAGTCGATCTGTGCTAGAAAATTGTGACCTTAAATCTGTTTAGTTGCTGTGGAAACCACCTCCACTTTTTTGACTGCTCTACTTTTCCAAATTGAGTCCTGTGGTCTTTATGAATTGCATACATTTTTCTATTTCTGCAAAGTTCTTTTGGCAGGACAAGATCAAACATTATTTTTCTGTGTAAAGAAAAGCAATTTACTTTCGATTGTACCAACTCCACGTGCAAAAGCCATTTTTTTTATTAAATTTTTTTTGATTTTTAACATTTTAGTTTTATCTTTTTGTCTACCAAAACAGCATCAATAAAAAAAAGATAAACATTATTTTCACATGACGCTGTTGGACATTTTTCAGGACCCCTTGTCTCTTGACCTTGTCTGACCCCCTTCCCCTCTCCCCCCCCCCCCCGCCACACACACACAGCCTCCTGCCAGAATCTACCTACATTTTAATGCGGACATGAAATAGAGTTTTAGCTTAAATAAACAAAAGATGCGAGATCCTCTTATGTGCCCTAACAAAGAGAAATGTCAGAATTTCATAATCTTTTCTGAATTCCCTCTTCCATAGAGAGGTCTTGTTATATAACCATTAGAGAAACCTTAAAGCACAACTGTCACGGATATTGTACCCCCCCAGACTAATAACATGATAGCATAGATGATAACACTTGTAATGCAGCTATACCTTTGGCTGCTCTTTATCACACTTCATCAGCCAGAAAATAGTTTTATTGTGCGGTCAGCAACAGTCGGATAGGCGTGGCCGGGATTCGCAATTCCCCACCTCCGCCACACCTATTCCCTGTAAGTGAGCGCTGGGACCGCTGTGTGATTAACACACAGGTTCCCAACGCAAGCGCCCCGATGTCCATGATTTGCGGGCCGTGACTCCACTGAGACTTTACATATTATGTGCACCTTTATGATATACAGTGCCCATACTCCTCTTTTTTTTTCTCCTGGTGCCGGAGACGCGCTGCTTCTGCTTTCACTAGAGGCCGAGAGCTCACCCCTGCCTCTAGCACTGGACAGGCGCATGGCGCTGGTGGCAGACAATGAGAGTGAGCGCTTTCTCTCTGCCAGAGAGAATGCCCTCATTCCCGTCTCTGGCAGAGAGAAAGCGCTCACTCCCGTTGTCTGCCACCAGCGCCATGCGCCTGTCCAGTGCTAGAGGCAGGGGTGAGTTCTGGGCCTCTAGTGAAAGCAGAAGCAGCGCGTCTCCGGCACCAGGAGAAGAAAGAAGAGGAGTTCGGGGCGCTTGCGTTGGGAACCTGTGTGTCAATCACACAGCGGTCCCAGCGCTCACTTACAGGGAATAGGTGTGGCGGAGGTGGGGAATTGCGAACCCCGGCCACGCCTATCCGACTGTTGCTGACCGCACAATAAAACTATTTTCTGGCTAATGAAGTGTGATAAAGTGCAGCCAAAGGTATAGCTGCATTACAAGTGTTATCATCTATGCTATCATGTTATTAGTCTGGGGGGGTACAATATCCGTGACAGTTGTGCTTTAAGGGAACATGAAATGTTGGATTACTATGTCTTTGTAACACTACAAGCAGAGAAAGTAATTGGACCTTTTTATTCTGATCATGCTTTATTTTTTTGGCAGAATTAAAGAAATACTTTTAAAGGAAAAAACTGCCAAATGTACCTTGCAAGCGCTTATTCACCAACTAAAAGAGGAGAATGAAAGGCTGGCGGATGAGATAAAACAATTTGCTAGTAGGGAAGATGACTACCAAAGAACAGTCAAAAAGTTGGAAGATGCAATGTCCAAACTAGAAACTCGAGGAATACAACAAGAAGCATTAGAGGTACGGACTGTCCTGTAACCTACGAACTTCTCATCATGCACTAATGAAAATTAAAGAAGCACCAAGGATTTTTTTTTTTGCTTATATAGTGCAGCATATTATAAAATAATAAAGTAGAGGCACATGTGTATACCTATATACTTGGTATGCGTAGATTGTCTGCCATCTTAAATTCCTACTATGATTGTATATCACACAAACCCAGGGCCTAAGCCCAGGACACAAATCCCTTTAAGGTGAACCACCCAATTAAAGTAAAATATAACTTTTATTCTATTATCATGTTACATGATAATAGAATAAAAGTTATATTTTACTTTAATTGGGGGGGTTCACCTTAAAGGGATTTGTACCCTGGGCTTAGGCCCCGGGTTTGTGTGATATATATTAGTGGGATCCCTGACCCACCTAGGGGGTTTCTTTGTGGCCTACTATGATTGCATACTATATTTCCCATGATCCCATTTCTTATAGCTCTTGCTTTGAATCCTATACACGTGCATTAAGTTATAGGAGGCAGACGGTCTTATCTAACTCGCATTGTAGAGCGTTATACAAGATGCAGCTTTAGCCTGTGTCCTGTCAGCTTCTACAAGCATGACAGGGTGAAGCTGCATCTCATAGGACACACTAGAGACACAGACATCATGTCTGGTTTATAACTGCATGAGAAAGGTAGACAAAGACCGGCACTGACGTCTATGGCCTTAAACAGTCTCTAGCAGGCTCTGGCTATCTGCCAAAAACACTCAGTGCTGTAGCAAAGCAATAAACTGGCTGGAACCAAACGAGGTGCTCAATCCTCCAGAGCATACAGTGCAACATCCGTAAATAAGAAACAGAGAATGAGGAGGCACTCAGGTTTCACGGTGCAGCAGTTTTCTTTATTTTTAGTTCAGGGTTGGAGTAGTACAGCATCCGCAGGACGCCATTGCAGGAGCACAGGTGCAGTGACAATTGTTTCACGCCCTTTCTGGGTGTTTCATCAGACTCTGGTTTATAACTGCACCTGATCATTTTATGGGCTCACTTACTGTATCACATAAAAGTCCATACAGAGGAACAAAAAAGTTGGAGCTGGGTGGGAAGGGCTTTGAGAGCTATAAAACTAGGTTTACTACTTGTGCATTCAAGCCTTACAGTCTATGGCCCATTGGTGGCCGCCTTATTATTTCAGAAACGTTATTTAGTTTGTACTCTACTGCTCAGAGTATACAAGCAAGACTAGCATATTTATGGCACTTGTTATATGGTGTTATTGTAATTTCTTACCTTCTTTTAAACCATATATATCATATACAAAGCCTATTAAAGCATCCTCTTGAAATTTTTGTGTTTTATTGTATAACATTGAAGACCCACAAGGTCTCTCTACCAGGTAGCCAGCACCCTGCTCTATACTGAGGGGCAAGAACCCTGAAATAAACAGCTGTTTGCAGATGAGTGTCTGTTCCTTTTGGAAAATATTCTGATTTAGCTTTTGAAGGGGCTTTAATGTGTTGAACATTGACTCACAGGGCAGATACCTCCAATAGGTAGCACTAGTTTACTGGATAATAAGTTATTTTCCCATGAAGCATTCCAAGACTCCTTAAAGTGGCTCTGTGGTCTCCACATAATCCCCTCAGACTATTGAGCATGGACAGTATTAGAGGGACTTTTCCAGGAAGATCCGGTTATGTTTGCAAGATATCACAGGATCTTTCTGGAGTGATGCAAAGTGATCCATGTCCAGAGAAATAACTAGTTCATTGACTCATCCATTATATTTCTTCCTTTGTTAGATATGGCAAATTTTATTAAACACAAATAGCCACTTGTATAAGTGATAAATACATATATACAACTTCAAGATGTCAAAAAGCGTCATAGAAGAACATATACCTTTTATTGTGCAGCAAAATGTGAAATCTGTGTTTTATATTTTTACTTCTATATTAAGAATTATTCCTTGAAATAATAGGCTAAAAGTGCAAAACTGCACAAGAGATTCTGATGACATTACCTGTTCCGATTTTTGTACTGTGTGCCCTGTCCTGTTACATACAGACCTCTATGACACTGATAGAAAGCAGTAGGTAGTCATGTGCTGTTTTAGATTTCTGAGGTTTCATATTAAAGGAGTTCTCTGCTTTGCTCAATACCTACTTGTTAAACATGTCCCTTGACCATAAGTAGATCACAAGTAGGAATGCACCTAAATTTCGGCCGCCAAAAATTATCGTCTGAAAATGCCTCTTTTGGCCTTTTCTGCTAAGGGGATTTCCTGCCGATAATTTCAGTGTGTGTGGCCTAAAATAGGGGCGTGGCTTTCAACTTATACTCTCTCCTGTGTGTGGTCCAGAACTGCACACCGGCACTCACACCGTTGCTACTCCCTGTGCCATGGGAGGGAACTCGGGCAGGCAGTATTCCATTTTCCAGATCCATCAGGGCTGGCCAAGATAAACTGTTGCTTGGGAGATACAGAAGAATACCCCCCCCCCTCCAGGCTCATGCGGCGCGGTCCAGGCCCTCCGTTACGGGCCCACTGTCACTCCTCCCAGCAGTGCTGAATGCTGGGAGGAGGTGACTTAACCCTTACATGGTTAACCGCCATGTGTATACGGCGCAGCCGTGCGGCGGGTGTATGAAGAGAGCTCAGAAGCTGAGCTCGCTTCATACTGGCTAATGCCGGACATCACTGACCCATGTGATGTCCGGCATTAACCCTTTAGACGCCGCAATCAAAGTCTAAAATGCCAAAAACAATCTGCGGTAGCTCAGTGGAGCTGACCAGGACACCTGCGGGGTCCTGATCAGCTGAGAGGACAGGCAGAGGCTCCCTACCTTCATCACTCCTTTCTAATGGGCGCTCCAATAATGCAGGCCTTAGCAGCCTGTAGTAATGGAGCGCCGATAACACTGATCAGTGCTATGTTATAGGCTCCTATAGCATAGCATTGATCGGTGTCTAGAAGTAAAAAAAATTTACATCTATGTGTCTCCAGCTATAACAAAAATACAATTCCCAGCATGCCCTACAGCCCTTGGCTTAAAAAATCTCCTGTGAAAAAGGGAGGGATGCACGGCTGCCACTCCCCCTAAATTGCACAGCAAAAAGAAACATAATAAAAAAATGGAGGCTCTTAGCGTACTTTTTGATCAAAAAGTGCGCTAAGAGTCTCCATTTTTGACCAAGAGTGCTGCTGCAACCTTCTTTTTTGTATACTCTGTATTTGACACAGCAGCATGCACCCGTGTATTAGGTTAGTTGTGCTGGCTAGGCAACTTATAGTGACCACTGCACAAACTGCTTTTTTTTTTTTTTTTGTGGTAATATATAATAAAAGTTTTTAGACATTTTTTCTCTTTTTTGAGCACAGATGAAACACATGCAAGAAACTGAACGGAAAGTGTCTGCCACCCAAAGAGAAAATGAGTTGCTTCGAGCATCTTTACGTCAGCACAAAGATAAAGTGCAGCAGCTCCAGGACCTTCTTACCTCAAGGGAGCAGGCGCACAGGTACGTGTGACTGTCAACCACTTGAAGACATTATAGTTAGTTGCCTGAAAGCAAACAAACAGGAATTACGGAGCTTACATCACATTTACTTTTGTTAGCTCTACCTCTTGCTGAGAGAATCATGTTGAAAGGTAACTCGAGCTGCCGAAACTATGAAAGCTTGAAACACGGGCTGGATATTGTCTTGCAGAGCTAATGTCAGAGAGACATGTGGAGGAAGTGTAAAAATAAACTCATTTTAACTCCTCTTTTTCTCATTCAGCTCCATTGGGGGACACATGAACGTGGGTATATCTTGTTGCCACTAGGAGGCTAACACTACGCATGACCAAAAAAAAGGTCGGCTCCTCCCAGCAGGATATATCCCACCTACTGACTTAGAGAAACTCAGTTTTAGCTTAGTGTCCTAGGAGGCAACACAGGTCTGGGTTTCTCCAGACCTGGTCTATTTTATTATTTTCTAGTGTTAGAGTTTAGATTTTTTCTCCTTTTTCGTTTTTTCCTAGGTAGGGGGCGACAGGAGCATGGCGCTGCCTGATTTCCCCACATGCGACTGAAGGGCACGGTCCATAGAGTATGGTCCGTTAACCCTTCCTTGCCAACGACCAGCACTAGGTTGTACCTTGGGTCCGGGTCACCTATTGCCTCTGCTCGCCCCGCTTATTGAAGCCTGGCATGATGCAGTTGGCCTAGACTGGTGAAGATTTCTGGGGAGAAGACTTCTAGGGAGGTAAGTATACCTCCACAGTTTGGTAAGTATGCTCCTTCTCTCTCCCCCCCTGCCCCCCACCCCACCTCCAACCTGGGGGCCCTCAGGGGTTAGTGATGGGACTACACTTTATTTAAACTTGTGTGGAGGGGTCTTTTTTGTGGGCTTGCAGCAGTTTCAACAGTTTTCAACATCTGGCGGCTACTGCGGCAGGTTTGTATCTCCGGCAGCCGTCCCCACACTTAGGAGACCGCTGCCGGCTTTCTCCTTTCCCCGGCCGACATAGCCTGGGAACTGCCCGCTACTTAATCCGCGGCTGTTAATATCTCCGGCAGCGTCCCCACAGTGGGAGACCATTTCGAAGCGTCTGGCTCGGGGCCAGGTCGCTACTTTAGTCCGCGGCTTTGGCCTGGTCCCGGCCGCGCGTAGCCCCGCCCCCTATTTTCACGCTTACTGCACGTCCAATTGAGCACACGCACGGGGAGGGCATGTTCTGCCTATCCTGAGGCAGCGTGGGCACGGCAGGCGTTTTTCAGCCTCTCCCGTGCTAGCACGCGCTGTGGAATCTCCTCCCCCTAAGGGATCACGTGACGTGGCTCCGGAGTCCAGCACTGCTCCCTCACAGACACTGCTGCACTCTGCTCCTGTGGGTCTCCTATTTTTCTTCTGCTGCTGCATGTCTGCGTCGGCAGCTTCAACCACGATTTTTCATGATCCAGACAGCTGTCCTGCCCTCCTGAAGACTACAGGGACGTAAGTACAGGAACCTGGGTGAGCTTGTTCCATTTTTCTCTTCTGTCACTGGGTTGCTGTGTTTGGCAATGTCCGCCCCCAGTTTTGAATCTTCTTTCAGACAGGCGGCCCCTGCTTCGGTCACTTACTATGTTTGTACAGGGTGTAAGGTTTAATTTTCGGGGGGTTCGGCTGAACCCACTTGTTCTGCCTGCTCTTCCTCACGCTCTACTCCCCCTAGCCAGGATAGCCCTTCGGAGCATGTGGTTCCTGACCCTGCCCCGGTTTGGGTATTTTCCCTCTCCAAAACGATTTCGGACCTGGCGCAGGTTTCCAGGGAGGTGGCTACGGCCTTAAAGCAGTCCTCCTTGCGTTCCCCTCGGGAGACGAGTGCAGCGTTTTCGGACTGTCGACGCTCCCGCAGACGTCCCAGGGTCATTTACTCTGACTCCTCTCCTGAGAACAGACACCGCTCGCACTCCAGGTCCCCCGCTCCTAGGCAGCGTCCTCTATCCCGCAGCCGCTCTCCTAGGGGCTGTTCCCATTCCTCGGCCCGCCTTACCAGATCCAGATCACCTAGATCAGGAGCCTACACTAACCGTTCCCAGTCTCCGGGTGAACTAGCGGAATCAGACTCGGTTCCGCATTCGGATTCGGAAGAGCTGTCATCCATGTCTGACTTGGTGGACAGCTTGGTGTCAGCTGTCAGGGACACCTTCCTTTTACAGGACCCTGGAACTTCGGACCCTGCTCCTGAAGTTTCCTTTACTCGTTCTCATCGCTCTCCCAAGGTCTTCCATCCTCATAAGGAGTTTGATCGTATTCTGGAGACCGCCTGGAAGCTTCCGGAGAAGCTCTTCCAAGGCACTAAACGGTTGAAGACTCTGTGTCCGTTTTCTGAGGATCTTATCTCTAAATGGACCGTTCCACCATCAGTGGACCCCCCAGTGTACCGTTTGTCAAAATCCACCACCTTACCGTTGGCGGATGCTGCTTCTTTCAAAGATCCCGCCGACAAGCGGGTTGAGAATTTTGCCAAGTACGCATTTGAGGCGGTGGGCTCCTCTCTGCTCCCAACCTTCTCATCGACCTGGGTCTCAAAGGCCTTATCGGTGTGGGCTTCACAGCTCCGCCAAGGGCTGTTGTCCGGGACCTCCCCTGATGATCCGGTAGAGATTGCTCTCCAGATCTCAAAGGCAGGTGAATATTTATGCCAGGTTTCTTTGGAGTCAGCTCGCTGTGTGGTCGTCGCGTCCGGCAACCTAGTCAGCATTCACCGCTCTATGTGGCTGAAAGTTTGGAACGCTGATTTGGCTTCCAAAAAATCCCTGACGGTAATGGCCTTTACTGGTGGCCGCCTTTTTTGGAAACGGATGGACGACATCATCTCTGAGGCTACGGGCGGTAAGAGTTCTTTGCTTCCCCAAAACAAGGCGCGCCGCCCTGCGGCTCGTGGGGTTTTTCGCAAGGCGACCTCCTTTCGCCCCCTGGGCGCCAGGACAAATCGGGCTCCTCGCAAGATAGGCAGGGCCCGTCCTTCAAACCGCCCCTCCTGGAAGCAGGATGGCCGCTCCAACCGGTTTTCCGCAAAATCGGGAACTCGCAAGCCTACCTTGGCCTGAAGGGGCGCCCCCACCCGGTACTTCCTCTCGGGTGGGCGGTCGCTTCTACCTCTTTTGGGATGTCTGGCTTGCACAAGTCCAGGATTCCTGGGTTCGGGACGTCGTCTCCGACGGTTACCGAATCGAGTTTGCTTCTCTTCCCCGGGATCGTTTTTTCCGGTCACGGCCTCCTCGTTCACCGCCCTGGCTGCAGGTTTTCACTCTGCCATTCGCACTCTGCTGCAGCAGGGTGTCATTGTGCCCG
Source organism: Hyla sarda (assembly GCF_029499605.1). Classification (NCBI taxonomy): domain Eukaryota; kingdom Metazoa; phylum Chordata; class Amphibia; order Anura; family Hylidae; genus Hyla; species Hyla sarda. The sequence continues at coordinate 319,795,920 of NC_079193.1, forward strand.
TTCCATCTCAGGATCGTTTCAAGGGTTTCTATTCAAACCTCTTCATTGTTCCCAAAAAGGAGGGTTCGGTCCGTCCGATTTTGGACCTAAAACTCCTCAATCGACATCTACGACTTTGCCACGGTCGATTGTTGCATCCATGGATCAGGGCGAATTCCTGTCTACAGTGGACATTCGGGATGCGTATATCCACATCCCGATTTTTCCTCCTCATAAACGTTTTCTACGTTTTGCCGTTCCGCAGGGTCACTTTCAGTTTGTGGCTCTGCCCTTCGGCCTGGCCACAGCCCCCAGGGTTTTTACCAAGGTCCTGGCGGCTGTCATGGCCATTCTCAGGTCCCGGGGGGTGTCAGTCCTTCCTTACTTGGATGACCTGCTTATCAAGGCCCCGTCCCAGATCCAGAACGAGGAGAGTCTCCACATCACCCTGCTGACCCTAACCAGCTTCGGGTGGCTGACCAACGAGGAGAAATCCAACCTTTCTCCCTCCCGGTCTCTGTTTTTTTCTGGGCCTCCGGTTCGATACCGGGAGCGCCCGAGTTTTCCTCCCCCCGGACAAGCGGAGTGCTCTGCTGTCCGGTGTTCGTCACTTGAGACGCCCGCGTCCAGTGTCCCATTCGTTCCTGCATGGCAGTACTGGGCAGAATGGTGGTGGCTATAGCGGCGGTTCCGTTTGCACAGTTCCATTGCCGCCCACTTCAGTGGGCCATTCTGTCCCTCTGGGACAGATCCCCCCCCTGTCCTTGGATCACCGGATCCGTCTGCCCACCTTGGCTCGCCAGTCTCTTCTTTGGTGGCTCCGCTCTCCTCTCCTTTGGAGCGGTCGCTCGTTTCTACCATTGAACTGGCTGGTACTGACGACGGATGCGAGCCTCCTCGGTTGGGGGGGTGTTCTCCTGGACCGGACGGTCCAGAGCTGATGGTCCCCTCAGGAAGCCAGGCTTCCTATCAATGTCCTAGAGATCCGGGCAATCTTCCTTTGTCTCCGGCACTGGGAGTCTCTTCTTCGGGGTCACCCAGTTCGCATTCAGTCGGACAACGCCACGGCCGTGGCGTATGTAAACCGCCAAGGGGGCACTCGCAGCAGTGCGGCCATGACCGAGGTGTCCAAGATCTTGATCTGGGTGGAGCGCATGGTTCCCTCCATATCAGCGGTCCACATCCTGGGGGTGGACAACTGGGAAGCGGACTTTCTAAGTCGCTCCTCTCCCGATCCCGGGGAGTGGTCCCTTCACCCGGAGGTGTTCTATCTAGTCCATTTGCCATCGTTGGGGGATTCCGGACGTGGACCTCTTTGCGTCCCGCTTAAACCGGCAGGTTCCAACCTTCGTGGCAAAGTCCAGAGATCCTCTGGCCGCAGACGCAGACGCCCTCGTCATTCCCTGGTCTCGGTTCACTCTCCCGTACCTGTTTCCGCCACTTCCCCTCCTTCCCCGAGTGCTCAGGAAACTCAAGGCGGAAGGAGTATCGGCCAACCTTGTCGCTCCAGATTTGCCCCGCCGCTCTTGGTACGCCGACGTGGTTCGGCTCGTGGCGGACGTTCCCTTTCGGCTGCCAGATCGACTCGATCTTTTTTCTCAGGGTCCTCTTTGCCACCCCAATTCACAGCCGCTGCGTTTGACGGCGTGGCGGTTGAAACCGCGGTGTTGAAGGCTCGCGGTTTCTCATATGGGGTTATTCGCACTATGCTCAGGGCGCGTAAGCCGTCCTCGGCTAGGATTTACCATAGGACTTGGCGGGCCTATTTTCGGTGGTGTGAGGCCCGCTTTCTTTCTCTGGTTCATTTTTCTCTGCTGAACCTTCTGGCGTTTCTGCAGTCGGGTCTTGAAACGTATTTGACTCTTAGTTCTCTCAAGGGTCAAGTGTCGGCGCTGTCTATTCTTTTTCAGCGGCCTCTAGTTTCCGACTCGTCGGTTCGCACTTTCCTTCAGGGAGTAGCTTATGAGATTCCTCCCTACAGGTCTCCTACTCCCCCTTGGGACTTGAATCTGGTCCTGAGCGCCTTGCAATCCGTCCCGTTCGAGCCTATCCGCGACATTTCTCTTAGTTTCCTTTCTTGGAAGGTCGTCTTTTTGGTAGCTGTGACCTCGATCCGACGGGTGTCGGAATTGGCAGCTCTCTCTTGTCAACCTCCTTTCCTAATTCTTCATCAAGACAAGGCGGTGCTTCGGCCGGTTCCTTCTTTTCAACTGAAGGTGGTCTCGTCCTTTCATCTGAACGAGGATATTGTTCTTCCTTCCTTCTGCCCTGCTCCGTCTCATCCATGGGAGCATTCTCTCCACAATCTGGATGTGGTCCGGGCCTTACGAGTTTACATTTCGGCCACCTCTTCTTTCCGATGGTCGGAGTTGCTGTTTGTCCTTCCGGAGGGCCGACGCAAAGGTTTGCTGGCTTCTAAGGCCACGATCTCCAGGTGGATCCGGTCCGCCATTTCTGAAGCGTATCATTTCAAGGGGAAGGATCCTCCCTTCCAGGTTACGGCTCACTCCATTCGCTCTGTGGGGGCCTCTTGGGCGGTCTTTAACAGGGCTTCGGCCCTGTAAGGCGGCCACTTGGTCTTCGGTGCACACGTTCACCAAGTTTTTCCAAGTGTACACTTCTGCATCCGCCGACGCCTGTTTAGGGCGTAAGGTTTTGCAGGCAGCTGTGGCTGCAGGCAGCTGTGGCTCTGGTTGCGGGTTGTTTTCCCGCCACGGGGACTGCTTTGGTATGTCACATGGTTCCTGTGTCCCCCAATGGAGCTGAATGAGAAAAGGAGATTTTTTAAACTTCCTGTAAAATCTTTTTCTCAGAAGCTCCATTGGGGGACACAGCTCCCACCCAGTGTTTTAGTTGTGGTCTGAGAGTCGGTCGCCTGTCAGTCTGTTGGTTCATTTGTTTTGACTGGGCTCCCTCCGGACTCTGTACTTTTTCGGTTCCTCCTATTACTTTGGGACTAAAACTGAGTGTCTCTAAGTCAGTAGGTGGGATATATCCTGCTGGGAGGAGCCAACCTTTTTTTCAGTTATGCCTAGTGTCAGCCTCCTAGTGGCAGCAAGATATACCCACGGTTCCTGTGTCCCCCAATGGAGCTTCTGAGAAAAAGATTTTACGGTAAGTGTAAAAAAATCTCCTTTTTCTTTATTACTAGGGTTTAAACGATAACCCCTTCTTATGGTATGTTCACACTACAGAGTGTGAACGGAATCTCCGCTCGCTGAATTCAGCGAGCGGAGATTCAGACAGGCAGGCGGCGGCGGTAGGGCCGCACGGCACTGCACCGTCACCATTGACAGCTATGCAGTGCTCGCAGACTTCTGCGCAAAGAATGAACATGTTCTTTCTTTGCGCGGAACAATTTCAGCGGCAGAATTGTTAATGTTAAGTTCACACCGCGGAATTCCGCCCGCGGAATTCCGCCCGTGGAATTCCGCGGGAATTCCGTAGTGTGAACGTACCCTTAGTAAGCTGTAGATCAGTGTTTCCCAACCAGGGTACCTACAGCCGTTGCAAAACTACAACCCCCAGCATGCTCAGACAGCCAAAAGGCTTGAGAGTTGTAGTTTTGCAACATCTGGAGGCACCCTGATTTGGAAACACTGATTGAGTTATATATTTAATGCAGCCAGAACTTGTGTCTAAGGCTGGGTTCACACTATGATTTCATTCTACGGGAACTGGATCCGGCTGGGGGGAGTGAAAACCGGGTGCTCCCGGCCCTTAACTCATTCATTTGACTGAGCCAACTGGAATCAAACAGTGACTCCGATTGGCTCATTTTTGCAGTAGTTGGCATGCGCTCCATTCATTTATTTGGGAGCGCCAAAAAGCCCCGAGTACAGCGCTCTTATAGAAATTAGAAGAGCAAGTACGGTCTACCTGTAGCTGACATGCGCTTCTCACTGAGAGAGCATGGGTCCCGTTCCAGAAATTGTGGGGGGTCCCAGTTGTTGGACCCCCCCCCGTGATCAGCTACCTGTCCATTGTCCTCCATAAGTTAATTTTGGCTGCAGTTCTCCTTTAAGGGATTTTCCATGACTATAACCTGATCAACTATCCAAAGGACAGGCTGTTGAAGTCAGATTGGTCGGGGCTCTTTGCACCCATTGTGATAAACTGACTAAAGGTCATTTACCAGGCACGATTGCGTACTTTTTTTTTGCCAATTCCCAGCTGCAATACCAGGTCTGGCAACCAAAAGTGTGACGCTGTGCCAGGTAAACAAAGTGAAGTATTCCTTACATTTATTTGTTCAGCTAGGGTTCCAGTAGTTTGATCCCATCAATCTGATAAAGGGTGGGAGGAGAAATGTGACATTGAGGGGGAGAAATGTGACATGGAGGGGGGTGATGTGAAAAATGGGATGTAGACGTGAAATGGGGGGATAGATGTCAAATGGGGGAGATTGGATATATAATTTCACCATATGTTTATTATATCGCAATTGAATATTGAAATCGCAATATTTACCCTAATGCTTCCTTAATCTGACCATTTGAGAAAAACACCATCAAAATCCTTACATAAAGGTTTTGCTGCAAGGTATTTTGCTGCAAAACTAAAATAGTAGCGAGTTTTGAAAAATTGCTGTCAAAGCAAAACTCACATTTTTTGCTCTCCGATATCATGCTCTCCGATATCATGCACACACACACACAATGCTGCATCCGGGTACAGACAAAACACATCCTGTGGCCGTTCATTAAATCACGACCATGACTTAATCTTCATGTGGAAGTTACAGTGGGTGAGTGCAACCATACAGTAACTCTGTCCGATTCATTTAAAGAAGTACTCTGGGGCAGTAAACCCATAGCCCATCCTTTACCTCTCACTAACCTATTTATCTGTCTAGATATCATTCATTAGCTTTATAAAGCAGTTCCCCTCTTTCAGCTGTCACTTAAATGCAGGGAGTGAGAGAAAGACATGATTTTCAGATAAACCTTGTCTTTGTGCAAAGCCCTCTCTTAGAGTAGCCCCCACCCTCCTGGAAGACAAACACCACAAGAATTCTGTCTTGTCTGGGGGTCTAGCTTTACAGCCACACCTCCCTTACCCTGTAGATCTAATCACTGACTGCTGCCATTCAGAGCATAGTATGATTTATTGCTGGGGGGGGGGGGAGGATAGTTTGAAAGAAAAGACATGTACAGTGTGTTTACAACAACACAGCATGCACACAGATAGTAAAAGCAATTGGCTGGCAGCCATTACACAGAGCCGCACTGACTGCTGGGAGTTGTAGTCTGGGCTGCAAGCAAGGAAAAAGAATATTCAGGAGACAACAACAGGGGCCACAGGAGCAGGCAAAATCAAAAGGATAACTACAGGGGACATAGAACAGGTATTGTGGTGGCTTTGGGGAATTTTTATTTTTCTTAACTTCCCTGGAGCACCCCTTTAATTGTACCTATATTAGGAAGCTTCTGTTAGTCTGGCTTTATAAATTATACTGTGCTATTCTGGCTGCTGGCCTCCACCACTAATGGGAGCTATGGATTTACAATGGGTTAGCCCAGGTGGAGCATGACTGTAGACACTTTGAATTGCTTTCCTTGCTTGCATTGTCATTGTCAGTCACAGGCCTTACTTTTATGTTATAGGAGATCTCCAGTATTAAGAAACTTATCCCCTATACTAAGTTTCAGATCGCGGGGGGTCTGACCGCTGGGACCCCCCGCGATCTCCCGTACGGAAAGGGGGCGGTAAGGGGGCATGTCGACAACCGCACGAAGCGCCAGCCAACACACCCCCACAATACAACTCTATGGGAGAGCTGAAGCGCTGCCTTCAGCAATCTCCGGCTCTGCCTTAGCGCTGTATTAAGGGGGGTTGTCGGCCGCCACCGCGTGTGGTGGTCGACACGCGCTCTCTGGCCGTAGAGCCGGGGGGAGGTCGTGGGGGGTCCCAGTGGTCGGACCCCTGTGATCTGAAACTTATCCCCTATCCTAAGGGGATATGGCATATCACACCCCAGTCGTTCAGATCTGTTAAGATATTCAGAGGTCATGAATTCTTGCATACATTACCAATTTCTGGACATGCAGCCTTACATCACAACCTGTGTTCTTCATTTCTAGAAAAGAGTTTGATACAAGAGTGCCACTCAATGGGCCTGAGTTTCAAGAAGCTGTGGCCAAGGAGGTGTCCAGAGCGGAACGTTTCCATAATCAGCAGATGAAGGAGTTTCAGGAGAAAATGAATGTGCTGTCACAACAATATAAGGATCTAGAAGATGAATTTCGTGCCGCTCTTATTATTGAATCAGGAAGATTTAAAGAGGTACTGCAATGTGATGAATGAACAGACAAACTTAATGGAAGGTGACATTTTTTTGGATGAGGAACTTTGAAAGAGCAAGATAGTGTAAACCTTGGCAGGCTGTGAGGAAGCCCTAAAGGGAAAATTTCCTCAGTATCACCTGCACTAACCTGTTGGTACAGGCAAATAGTCCGGGTCCCATTTGTTTGCTATGTTCTTTAATTCAGCATCGGGCTTGGTGCACGGCATGACTTTACTGCTGCTTTTCTGCACTGGTTCCTGTTGCTAGCAGGCCTGGGGAAACAGCAGCGGTAATCTCAGCGTGCACCAAGCCTGCCACCAGAATAAGCAGCATAACAGACAAACGGAACCAGGGATCATAATATTGTTATAATCGGTGTCACCCGCACTACCTACCTGTATCCACAGGTTGGTGCAAGTGACACTGATGACAGTTTCCCTTTATCCACTTAGGGACCCAGGGCGTACAGATACGCCCTGATGCCCTGGTACTTAAGGACCCAGGGCGTACCTGTACGCTCGTGGAAATTCCAGTCCCTGACGTTCGCCAGGCGGGGACCGGACCGGGATGCCTGCTGAAATCGTTCAGCAGGCACCCCATGCAAACCCCTGGGGGGGTCCTGACACCCCCCAATGTCGGCGATCACCGCAAATCGCTGGTCAATTCAGACCAGCGATTAGCGGCGATTTCCGGTCAGTCTGGTCTCCGGTGACCCGGAAAAAAAGGGTGATAGGTGGCGTCCGAGATGCCACCTATCACCCTTTACCAGCATGAGCGAGGTGGCACAATCGCGGGATTAATCAGTCCGGACGACCGAACAATCACCGAGCCTGCTGGGAGGTGATCAGGCGGCAATCAGGCAAATCATGGGTCCCTTACCTGTCCATCAGGGCAGGCAGGGGTCCCTGGAGTCGTCGGCGGAGGCCCCCGGGCGGTGGCGGCAGTAGCATCCTCAGTGGAGGAGCAGGATACAGCAGGAGGTGAGTTGTTGCACAGCCAAAGGGCATGCTGGAAGTTGTAGTTTTGCAACAGCTGTTGGCAAAACTACAACTCCCAGCATGCCCTTTGGCTGTTTGTGCATGCTGGGGCTTGTAGTTATGCAACAGCTGAAGGCACTTTTTTTCTATGAACTGCAAAAACCAGCATCCACAAACAGCCAAAGGGCATGCTGGGCGATGTAGTAGTGTGCCTCCAGCTGTTGCATAACTACAGCTCCCAGCATGCCCTTCGGCTGTCAGTGCATGCTGAGAGTTGTAGTTTTGCAACAGCTGTAGGCACACCGGTTGCGAAACACTGAGTTAAGTAACAAACTGTGTTTTGCAATCAGTGTGCCTCCAGCTTGCACAGACAGCCAAAGGGCATGCTGGGAGTTGTACTTTTGCAACAGCTGGAGGTTTGCGCCCCCCCCCCCCAGGGTACATTCACACGGGTGGGTTTACAGTGGGTTTCCTGCTGCAAGTTTGAGTTGTGGCAAATTTTTAGCTGCAGCTCAAACTCCCAGCCGGAAACTCGCTGTAAACCCGCCCGTGTGAATGTACTCTATAAAACACTACACTACACAAAATAAAATAAAAAGTAAAACACTACATATACACATACTCCTAAACAGTTACCCCCCCCCCCCCCCCCCCAATAAAAAAAAATAAAAAAAATGTCCCGTACGACACTGTTTCCAAAATGGGGCATCCAGCTGTTTAAAATCAACAACTCCCAGTATGGCCGGACAGCCACTGACTGTCAAGGCATGCTGGGAGTTTTGCAACAGCTGGAGACGCCCTGTTTGGGAAACAGTGCCGTAGGGTATTTTGGTAGCAGATGCAAATCCCCAATTTAGGCCTGAAATGCGCATGGCGCTCTCTCGCTTTGGAGCCCTGTCATATTTCAAGGCAACAGATTAGTGCCACACATGGGGTATTTCCGTACTCTGGAGAAGTTGCGCTACAAATGTTGGGGGGCTTTTTCTCCTTTTACCTCTTATGAAAAGGTAAAGTTGGGGTCTACACTAGAGATGAGCGAAGTTACAGTAATTCGATTCGTCACAAACTTCTCGGCTCGGCAGTTGCTGACTTTAGCCTGCATAAATTAGTTCAGCTTTCAGGTGCTCCGGTGGCCTGGAAAAGGTGGATACAGTCCTAGAACACTCTCTCCTAGGACTGTATCCACCTTTTCCAGCCCACTGGAGCACCTGAAAGCTGAACTAATGTATGCAGGAAAAGTCATCAACTGCCGAGCCGAGAAGTTTGTGACAAATCGAATCACTGTAACTTTGCTCATCTTTAGTCTACACCAGCATGCTTCTGTAAAAGTTTTTTATTTTTTACACTGACATTCTGGTGTTGCCCCACACTTTTAATTTTCACAAGCAGTAAAAGGAAAAAAAGACCCCTAAAATTTGTAACACAATTTCTCCCAAGTACGGAAATACCTCATATGTGGGCGTAAAATGCTCTGCGGGTGCACAAGGCTCAGGAGTGAGAGCGCACCATGTACATTTGAGGTCTAAATTGGTGATTTTACAGTAGTTCTGACATAAAGGCAAAACAATAAATACCCACATGTGACCCCATTTTGGAAACTATACCCCTCACGGAACGTAACAAGGGGTATAGTGAGCCTTAACACCCCACAGATATTTGATGAATTTTTGTTAATGATGGATGTGAAAATGAACAAAATGTGTTTTTGCTCAAAAAACTGCATGAGCTGTGAGCTGATTTATGTAAAGGCTATAGAAATGCTTTACAATGCCCCTTCTATCAGAACAGAAATGTACACACACAGCACTCGGTTAAAGGGGTACTCCTCCCCTAGACATCTTATGGCGGGGGTCACGCCGCTGGGGACCCCCACGATCTCTGCTGCGGCACCCCAGACATCCGGTGCACAGAGCGAACTTCGTTCCGTGCCGGATGACTGGCGAAGTGGGGCGGAGGCTCGTGATGTCACGGTCACGCCCCACTTGTGACGTCATGACCACGCCCCCTCAATGCAGGTCTATGGGAGTGGACGTGACGTCACGAGCCTCCGGCGCTGCATCTGGCATTCGTTTAGAGCAGCGGGACCCCCGCTATCAGACATCTTATCCCCTATCCTTTGGATAGGGGATAAAATGTCTAGAGGTGGAGTACCCCTTTAAGGGCTTCTGGCTGCCCAGTTTAGCCATAGGTGGGGGTATCAGCACCTGGATCCTTCCCAAACAAAACTTCTGATATCTTACTATAATGTGTCAGAAATTTTTCAAAGTGATAGGTACCCTAAGGCCAGATGAGACAGAAATGTTTTCTGGTAAATCTGCAGCTGCAAATAGTGCTGATTTCTCACAGTTTTTAGAATGGAATATGTTAATGTTTTTCTGTCATAAAAATTTTTTTTGACTTAAAGGGGTAGTTCAGTGGTGAAAAACTTATCCCCTATCCTAAGGATAGGGGATAAGTTTGAGATCGCGGGGGGTCAGACCGCTGGGGCCCCCTGCGATCTCTCACGAAGCGGCGGCCGACACACCCCCTCAATACATCTCTATGGCAGAGCCCGAGATTGCTGAAGGCAGCGCTTCGGCTCTGCCATAGAGTTGTATTGAGGGGGCGTGTCGGCCGCCGCTTTGTGCGGAGGTCGACACGCCCCCTTCCCGCAGGCTGTCGAGGCTCCGTACAGGAGATCGCAGGGGGCCCCAGCAGTCGGACCCCCCACGATCTGCAACTTATCCCCTATCCTTAAGATAGGGGATAAGTTGTTCACCACTGAGTCACCACTGGACTACTCCTTTAAAGGGAATGTGTCTGATGACAGTGGTACTTCGCAGATCCGTGGCTTCTTTACTCTAGTACAGTGGTCCCTCAACATACAATGTTAATCTGTTCCAAATGAACCATCGTTTGTTGAAACCATCGTATGTTGAGGGATCCGTGCAATGTAAAGTATAGGAAGCTGTACTCACCTGTCCCCGCCGCTCCGGACCATCACCGCTGCCCTGGATGTCGCCCTCCATCGCTGCCACCGCGTCCACGTGATGTCCCCGACGCTCCGGACGTCTCTGCTTCCCCGGGATCCTCGCTCTCCGTCGCCGTCATCACGTCACTACGCGCGCACGCCGCTCCTATTGAATGATGGGACGGCGTGCGCGCGATGACGACGATGGAGAGCGCCGGGGTGCATTGCAGTGGATTGCAATTTGCCATCCAGTGAGGATGCGAAGATGACGCTCCGGAGCCCCGAGGACAGGTAGGAGACCATAACCGGAGCACACGGGGCACTGTAAACGGCTATCCGGTGACAGCTGAAGTAGTCCGCGCTGCCGGATAGCCATTTATGCGATGGCCCCGACATACAAAAGCATCGTATGTTCATGCTGCCTTCAACATGCGATGGCTTCTGAGAGGCCATCGCATGTTGAAATTATCGTATGTCGGGGCCATCGTAGGTCGGGGGGTCACTGTATTCTTCTTTTTCTTCTTATGCAAATGAAGGATCATGGTGGGTGCTGGGTTTTCCAAAGGCCCATGTGCACTGTGACATCCGGACGACATCCACATAGTAACGCCCTCCTCCACTGCAAAATAGAGCTCCACAATGCATCTAGAGCCCTCTCTCTCGCAAGCAGAGAGGTTTTACAATATATAGTCTGTGAGAGGTTTCACAGCGGAGAGGTGGGTGGATGCAGAGTGGAGCTCCATTTTTCTGTGGAGGAGGGTCTGCACGCAATAGAAGCGTGTTACTATGAGGATGCTGGTGTGCACCATGCTTCTTTATTTACATAAGAAGAAAAAGAAGAATATCTAAAGAAAACATGCCATGGATCTGCCATTGTCATCAAGTGATGTGGTTTTAATTTGTTCAGTGTCTGATCTGGAGATATTGCTGGGAGAAGTCTGGGACCCCCGCGATCTGTCCCGCGGCACCGCCATTTCTCAGCTGCACAGAGTAAGGATCGCTCTGTGGCTGATGACGGGCGATGCAGGGGAAGAGATTGCGGGGGTCCCCAGCGACGGGACCCCCGCGATCAGACATCTTATCCCCTATCTTTTGGATAGGGGATAAGATGTCTAGGGGCGGAGTACCCCTTTAAGTCTATGGAGCCCATCCAACGTAGCTTTACAGAAATCCCAGTGGGGTGGGTAATGAAGTTCCCAACACATTTAAATTTACCACCAGGAAATCAAAAAAGCATAAGGTTAAATGTGTGATCCCCTCTTGCATTAAGATAATTCTAACTTTTTTGCAGACATGACACTACCAGAATGAACTAAGTATCTTTTTTTTCTTTTTTTTTCTTTTTTTTAATCATAAATAGGTTGTTGAAAGTGCATCAAAACATGTATAACCAGCTGCTGACATAAGGAAACAAAGCTGACCATTATTTAACCCCTTAAGGACTCAGCCCATTTTGGCCTTAAGGACTCAGACAATTTAATTTTTATGTTTTCATTTTTTCCTCCTCGCCTTCTAAAAATCATAACTCTTTTATATTTTCATCCACAGACTAGTATGAGGGCTTGTTTTTTGCGCGACCAGTTGTCCTTTGTAATGACTTCACTCATTATATCATAAAATGTATGGCGCAACCAAAAAACACTATTTTTGTGGGGAAATTAAAACGAAAATCACAATTTTGCTAATTTTGGAAGGTTTCGTTTTCACGCCGTAATATTTATGGTAAAAATGACATGTGTTCTTTATTCTGAGGGTCAATACGATTAAAATGATACCCATTATTACATACTTTTATATTATTGTTGCGCTTAAAAAAAATCACAAACTTTTTAACCAAATTAGTACGTTTATAATCCCTTTATTTTGATGACCTCTAACTTTTTTATTTTTCCATATAAGCAGCGGTATGGGGGCTCATTTTTTGCGCCGTGATCTGTACTTTTTTTTTGATACCACATTTGCATATAAAAAACTTTTAATACATTTTTTATAATTTTTTTTTAATAAAATGTATTAAAAAAGTAGGAATTTTGGACTTTTTTTTTTTTTTTTCGTTCACGCCGTTCACCGTACGGGATCATTAACATTTTATTTTAATAGTTTGGACATTTACGCACGCGGCGATACCAAATATGTCTATAAAAAAAAATTTACGCTTTTTGGTAAAATAGGAAAAAACGGACGTTTTACTTTTTTATTGGGGGAGGGGATTTTTCACTTTTTTTTTACTTTTACATTTTTTTACATTTTTTTTTACACTTGAAAAGTCCCCATGGGGGACTATTCATAGCAATACCATGATTGCTAATACTGATCTGTTCTATGTATAGGACATAGAACAGATCAGTGTTTTCGGTGATCTTCTGCTCTGGTCTGCTCGATCACAGACCAGAGCAGGAGACGCCGGGAGCCGGACGGAGGAAGGAGAGGGGACCTCCGTGCGGCGTTATGAATGATCGGATCCCAGCAGCAGGGATCTGTATTGATCCCGGCACCTGAGGGGTTAATGGCGGACGCCCGCGAGATCGCGGGCGTCGGCCATTGCCGGCGGGTCCCTGGCTGCGATCAGCAGCCGGGATCAGCCGCGCATGACACGGGCATCGCTCCGATGCCCGCGGTTATGCACAGGACGTAGATGTACGTCCTGGTGCGTTAAGTACCACCTCACCAGGACGTACATTTACGTCCTGCGTCCTTAAGGGGTTAAAGGAGTACTCCACTGACCAGTTTTCGGAACTTAATGTTCTGAATGCTGTTTCTGCACTGCGGTTGTCAGCCACGCCCCTTGTGGTGTCACGGACACGCCCCCTCAATGCAAGTCAATGGGAGGGGTGTGACGGTTGTCACGCCCCCTCCCATAAACTTGCATTGAAGGGGTGTGTCCGTGAGGCCACAAGGGGCGTGGCCGACCCCCGCAGCGCGAAAACTGGCCATTGGCATACCCCTTTAACACCACACAATAGCCTACATTTTAAATAATTCTGTTTGGGTAAATTATGGCCTGTTTGTGACCATATTCCAAAATATCGCCTACTGCACCTCTGCGCGTTGTGACAATGGATGAAATTTACAACAGCCAAGAAAATGTTGTGTGCGGTGTTTTTCTTCCCATTGTCCCATCCGTACTGTGCTCCATTGAAGTCATCATTCCATTTTCTTCTATGCTGAAGGACGCTGCTGTTTTTGAGATGCTGTTGGCATACAATGAACAGACCTTGGCTTGATTACTGTCATTTTCTAAAGTACAAGAGTGGTAGAATAGTAAAGGATTTGTGAATGATGTTACATAGCGAGTGTGATTAAATGCACTGTCTGTGGTAATGGCCGGTCTTAGCACCCTGGACAATAACCCAACGCCTCATATGAAGGCAAGTTTAGGTCATCCTTTATAGAAAAGTTATATTGAGAGTCATTTACCAAGCAATTTTCACAGTCTATAAAAGCTAGAAAGTATGAAGAGTCATAAAATGCATGATGTCACATGTGCCATTTTAAGTGAATCTTAACCCTTTAGCGACCAAATCAGTTTTTGTGTTTTTTGATTTATGGTAACAATATATGTATATTTGTGTTGCACATTGGTAAAATTTTTGTCCTGTCCCTGCAGGTATTGCCTGTGTTGTCTCTGTTTGGTAACAAAATACAGGAAATGTGGACGGGACAAGCTGGACTCTGGCCAGGCTCCTGGCTGCTGTGTGTGCAGGGGGGCGTGTCACAGAGCCCTGCTTTGTCCTCAGTGTACAGAGCCCTGCTTGTCCTCAGGGCACAGGGCCCTGCTTGTCCTCAGTGTGCAGAGCCCTGCTTTGTCCTCAGTGTACAGAACCCTGTTTGTCCTCAGTGCACAGAGCCCTGCTTGTCCTCAGTGCACAGAGCCCTGCTTGTTCTCAGTGTACAGAGCCCTGCTTGTACTCAGTGTACAGAACCCTGCTTGTCCTTGGGGTGCAGGGCTCTGTACTCTGGGAACAAGCAGGGCTCTGTACTCTGGGAACAAGCAGGGCTCTGTACTCTGGGAACAAGCAGGGCTCTGTACTCTGGGAACAAGCAGGGCTCTGTAATCTGGGAACAAGCAGGGCTCTTTACTCTGGGAACAAGCAGGGCTCTGTACTCTGGGAACAAGCAGGGCTCTGTACTCTGGGAACAAGCAGGGCTCTGTACTCTGAGGACGAGAAGGGCTCTGTACACTGAGGACTAGCAGGGCTCTGTACAGGGAGGACGAGAAGGGCTCTGTACACCGAGGACGAGCAGGGCTCTGTGCACCGAGGACGAGCAGGGCTCTGTACACCCAGGACGAGCAGGGCTCTGTACACCGAGGACGAGCAGGGCTCTGTGCACCGAGGACGAGCAGGGCTCTGTGCACCGAGGACGAGCAGGGCTCTGTGCACCGAGGACGAGCAGGGCTCTGTGCACCGAGGACGAGCAGGGCTCTGTGCACCGAGGACGAGCAGGGCTCTGTGCACCGAGGACGAGCAGGGCTCTGTGCACCGAGGGCGAGCAGGGCTCTGTGCACCGAGGACCAGCAGGGCTCTGTGCACCGAGGACAAGGCAGGGCTCTGTGCACCGAGGACAAGCCGGGCTCTGTACACCGAGGACAAGCAGGACTCTGTACACCGAGGACAAGCAGGGCTCTGCACACCGAGGACAAACAGGGCTCTGCGCACTGAGGACAAAGCAGGGCTCTGCACACTGAGGACAAGCAGGGCTCTGCGCACTGAGGACAAGCAGGGTTCTGTGCACTGAGGACAAGCCGGGCTCTGTACACCGAGGACAAGCCGGGCTCTGTACACCGAGGACAAGCCGGGCTCTGTACACCGAGGACAAGCCGGGCTCTGTACACCGAGGACAAGCAGGGCTCTGCACACCGAGGACAAAGCAGGGCTCTGCGCACCGAGGACAAAGCAGGGCTCTGCACACTGAGGACAAGCAGGGCTCTGCGCACTGAGGACAAGCAGGGTTCTGTGCACTGAGGACAAGCAGGGTTCTGTACACTGAGGACAAAGCAGGGCTCTGTGACACGCCCCCCTGCACACACAGCAGCCAGGAGCCTGGCCAGAGTCCAGCTTGTCCCGTCCACATTTCCTGTATTTTGTTACCAAACAGAGACAACACAGGCAATACCTGCAGGGACAGGACAAAAATTTTACCAATGTGCAACACAAATATACATATAATGTTACCATAAATCAAAAAACACAAATACTGATTTGGTCGCTAAGGGGTTAAGAGTCACTTAAAATGGCACATGTGACATCATGCATTTTATGACTCTTCATATTTTGTAGCTTTTATAGACTGTGAAAATTGCTTGGTAAATGACTCTCAATATAACTTTTCTATAAAGGATGACCTAAACTTGCCTTCATATGAGGCGTTGGGTTATTGTTCAGGGTGCTAAGACCGGCCATTACCACAGACAGTGCATTTAATCACACTCGCTATGTAACATCATTCACAAATCCTTTACTATTCTACCACTCTTGTACTTTAGAAAATGACAGTAATCAAGCCAAGGTCTGTTCATTGTATGCCAACAGCATCTCAAAAACAGCAGCGTCCTTCAGCATAGAAGAAAATGGAATGATGACTTCAATGGAGCACAGTATGGATGGGACAATGGGAAGAAAAACACCGCACACAACATTTTCTTGGCTGTTGTAAATTTCATCCATTGTCACAACGCGCAGAGGTGCAGTAGGCGATATTTTGGAATATGGTCACAAACAGGCCATAATTTACCCAAACAGAATTATTTAAAATGTAGGCTATTGTGTGGTGTTAAAGGGGTATGCCAATGGCCAGTTTTCGCGCTGCGGGGGTCGGCCACGCCCCTTGTGGCCTCACGGCCACACCCCTTCAATGCAAGTTTATGGGAGGGGGCGTCACACCCCTCCCATTGACTTGCATTGAGGGGGTGTGTCCGTGACACCACAAGGGGCGTGGCTGACAACCGCAGTACAGAGCCCTGCTTGTCCTCGATGTACGGAGCCCTGCTTGCCCTCGGTGTACAGAGCCCTGCTTGCCCTCGGTGTACAGAGCCCTGCTGGTCCTCGGTGTACAGAGCCCTGCTGGTCCTCGGTGTACAGAGCCCTGCTTGTCCTCGGTGTACAGAGCCCTTCTTGTCACACCCCTCCCATTGACTTGCATTGAGGGGGCATGTCCGTGACACCACAAGGGGCGTGGCTGATAACCGCAGTACAGAGCCCTGCTTGTCCTCGGTGTACGGAGCCCTGCTTGTCCTCGATGTACAGAGCCCTGCTTATCCTCGGTGTACAGCGCCCTGCTGGTCCTCGGTGTACAGAGCCCTGCTGGTCCTCGGTGTACAGAGCCCTGCTGGTCCTCGGTGTACAGAGCCCTGCTTGTCCTCGGTGTACAGAGCCCTGCTTGTCCTCGGTGTACAGAGCCCTGCTTGTCCTCGGTGTACAGAGCCCTGCTGGTCCTCGGTGTACGGAGCCCTGCTGGTCCTCGGTGTACGGAGCCCTGCTGGTCCTCGGTGTACGGAGCCCTGCTCGTTCCCAGAGTGCGGAGCCCTGCTCGTTCCCAGAGTGCGGAGCCCTGCTCGTTCCCAGAGTGCGGAGCCCTGCTCGTTCCCAGAGTTCCCAAAGCTTGGTGTCATCTGCAAAGATAGAAACAGAGCTGTTAATACCATCCTCTATATCATTGATAAATAAATTAAACAACAGCGGGCCCAGTACTGAACCTTGGGGTACACCACTAATAACCGGGGACCAATCAGAGTACGAATCATTGACCACCACTCTCTGGGTACGATCCATGAGCCAGTGTTCAATCCAGTTACAAACTAAAGTTTCCAAGCCCAAGGACCTTAACTTACCTGTCAGACGTCTGTGAGGGACAGTATCAAACGCTTTGGCAAAATCCAGAAACACTATATCCACAGCCATTCCTCTGTCAAGGCTTCTACTCACCTCTTCATAAAAGCAAATTAGATTGGTTTGACAACTTCTATCCTTAGTAAACCCATGCTGGCTATCACTTATAATACTATTATCCCCTATGTATTCCTGTATGTAATCCCTTATAAGTCCTTCAAACAATTTACCCACAATGCACGTTAGACTTACCGGTCTATAATTGCCTGGCGAAGACCTAGAGCAATTCTTGAAGATTGGTACCACATTCGCCTTGCGCCAGTCCCTTGGCACAATACCAGACACCAGAGAATCTCTAAATATAATGAACAAAGGTACAGATATTACTGCACTTACCTCTCTAAGAACTCTTGGGTGTAGTCCATCCGGCCCTGGAGATTTGCTTACATTTACTTTACTTAACTTACCTTGTACCATCTCTACATTAAGCCAGTTCAGTACATTACATGATGTGTTACCAGCACTGACCTGGCCAATGTCAGCTCCTTTTTCCATAGTGTATACAGAACAAAAGAACCCATTCAGTAGCTCCGCCTTCTCTATTACGAATACATATATAGTTTTCGCCACTAGCAGTGCCTGTTTAACTTTTTTAAATGTTTTCCCTCGACAAAGTACTTTTTAATAGCACAGTTTTGGGGTAGATAAAACGTATTGATCTATTTTTTGAAAGTGGGATAATTTTACAACATTTTTCCCCTCAAATTAATGCTGTTAACAGTGTGATAAAAATAACATAACTCTATTCTCCGGATCAGTACAAGTACTGCAATAAGAAATTTAGACTGGGTCATATCAACGTTAGGGAGCTCCATTACAGACGCAAATAATGGAGCTGGACTGATCCTGACGAGTCCCATTGGCTCTGAATAGGGTCCGTCTAGTGTTCACCTGATGTCCGTTGTTTTGCAGGATTTAAGCAGAATAAAGTTACTGCATATGTAGTATTTTTAAATATTTTTTTCCTCTCAAGTCCCATCATTATTGTCGCGATCATTACGGCACAGGACCACCAATAACTTTCCCCGTTTTTTGCGCCACTAAGGGACCTCCAGATATGTGGAGCCCTTTAATTGTGCTGCTAATAGCACTAGGCCATGATGTCAGTATGACGTCACCAACATGCAAAATATGTGACCTGATAAATTGCCAAAATATATAAATCATGCAATTCATGTCTCTATTTACCCAGAATTGTTTAGTTCATTGATTAGCGCTTAGCGGTACCTTTTCAACATCATAAAACAATATACAAGTATTCTAAAATATGCAGATTTATTGGCCATGATTAATACATTTACATGAGTATATAAAACAATGATTAAATGCATATATAATTCACCAATCATTTATGATCATTTATATAAAATATTAGTAAAGCATTATAGCTAATGTTAGTAATTTACATCTATAAATTCTTAAAGAGATAGGATTATATACGTAGAACATTAATGAAGCATACTAAGTTTGTCGTAGGCTGGGTTCACACCGCGGTTTTGCAATACAGTTCCCGTATCATGTTTTTGGATAAAAATGGATTCCTCAAAATCTGACTAAACTGTATCAAAACGTGTGTACAAATTTTAACCCATATATGGTTTGAAAAATTTTGTCCAGTTGAAGAAAAAAAAAGTATACGTTTTTACCTTTTCACTCTATTATGAATAAAGTTTCACTTGTTTCATTGAAATTCCAAGAAAAAAAAAACAGTGCAAAGTAAAAAAACGGATGGTGCAAACCGAATGGAACCGTACGCACATACAGTTCTGTACAGTTCCCATTGACTCCGATGTTAAAAAAAAAAAAACGTATACGGTTTCAATACGGTTTTTTACCCGGACCAAAAACCGTGGTAGGCTACGGTTTTTGGTACGGGAAAAAATTTTTACAAAACAGTAAAGGATGCAAAACGGACACAACCTGATGCATCTTTTGGCATACAGTTTTCAATGGAGAGTCAATGCATATGGTTTTCAATATGGTTCCGTACGGTTTTCAATTTGAAAAGGTATGCGAAAACTGTATTGCAAAAATGTGGTGTGAACCCAGCCTTAGTAGGAACAACTACATCATAGAAAGTAGTTTCATTTTACAACAATGGTTAGTTCAATATCATATGACCAAATGATGGGTCAATATCTAATCTCTGGATATATTAAATGGAGGTGTCTTGTATGAACCCTCCAGCCCCTAACTAAACATACATATCTGGTAGGACATATTTAAGTACAGATGGTACTAAATTTGGAGTAAATATTTGGTGTACATCTTTAGGTATATTTATCTTCTTACTACTTTTAATACATTTGGAGAAATACTTAAAGTGTACCTGTCATCAACAAAAACTTTTTATATAATGTAGACAATACCATGATATGTATATTTGTAATATACATTGGTTAAAGAATATGTATATTTTTGTCCCTGCAGCTATTGTCTGTGTGTCTCTATGAGGAGTCCAAATACAGGAAGTGATGGTGGACAAGTGGGGCTCTGTGCAATGAGGCTCTGACTTGCTATGGACTCCCACATGAGGATGATTGAGAAGCCAGGAGCCTGCACAGAGCCCTGCTTGTCCTACTCTCACTTCCTGTGTTTGGACTCCTCATAGAGACACACAGGCAATAGCTGCAAGGATAGTACTTTTGTTTACCTAAAAATATACACATTTTTTAACCAATGTATATTACAAATATACATATCATGGTATTATCTACATTATATCAAACGTTTTTGTTGATGACAGGTACACTTTAAATAAGTTTCCTTGTGGATATATTTGTATTATGTCAATTAGATGGTGAAAGATAAGACTATGCTATATGCAATAAATGTCTGCATTAATATGCACAGAACACGCCCCGTTCTCTGCAGAAGAAGGGAGAATTTTCCCTAATTTAAAACATATCATCTCAAAACTCGAGATTAGGAAGGATCTTTCACCATACGTACTAATTGGTATCATTTTCAACCACATTGTAAAAGAATCACAATCAAATAAAAACTAGTAAACTACTAGATAAATATGAGGCCTCTAACTTTAAGTAATGGGAAAGAGAAGAAGAAGGTGTAATCATAGGACCCTTGTATATAATTACCTTACAGTCATATGACAGAACCTCTCGGGCTCCTCATGGCCTCTCAGGTAACGTCCAGGGGAAGGCTTATTGTCTCTTGACCAATAGGGACATAGACAGCCCCCCCTTTGGGGTAGTGACAATAATTCATTTTAGGTGGCGCTATGACACCATAAATCCTGCCCGTGACCATAACATGACTAATAAGTGGTTACATTTTGTTTTAACCAAATATTAGAAAAGTTAATCCCGTAACATCATCATATATCAATCAACATCATATTGTTTATAGCTAATGTCTGACTATGAAGGGCATTGTAGCTGAGATACCCCAAACAATGCTGATATGGTGTTTGAGAACATTTTGTTGTTGTGAAGAAATGTTTATGAGAATAGAGGTTAGTGTGGATAATTACTGATCCATTGAAATGGCAGCTGTTATGCTGTACTTAAAGGGGTACTCCACTGCTCGGCGTTTGGAACAAACTGTTCCAAATGCTGGAGTCGGCGCTGGGAGCTCGTGTAGTCATAGCCACGCCCCTCATGATGTCACACCTCGCCCCCTCAATGCAAGTCTATGGGGCGTGACATCATGAGGGGCGGGACTATGAAGTCACAAGCTCCCGGCACCAGCGTTCGGAACAGTTTGTTCCAAACGCTGAGCAGCGGAGTACCCCTTTAAATACAAGCCTGACAAAGGGGAATATTTATGAGGAACAAATAGTATAACCAAAACTATGTGCAACTATTAAATGTTAGAATAACGTGTTATGGCTGATACAGCGTACAGCTAATATTATACAGAGTGTGAATATGTCTGTGTGATTCACCATTTGATATTCAATTAAAGACTGTTGAGACCTAATTAGCTCCTAGCAGGCTATAACTTCCCCTCACCCATACTACAATAATTAATTAAATAATAACTAACACAACAACAATTTAACTTTTCCGTGGGTGGAGATCGGCCACAGCTTTATTTATAAAATTACTTATATAAATAACAATTTAACTGTAACAAAGACACCGATTGGCTTCTTGCCAACCCGAGAGGTGCTGCCACATTGTCCTGTGGGGAGGTCTACCCCGGGTTGACCCCGCTTTCACCATCTTCTTACCGCCAAGCTGTGACTTACAATAAACAGAGATACTAAAAGGGAGGGAGGGAGGTCAAAACTCGGGGTCCTGGGCAGATTGAGGGGGGAAGGGAGGCACCAAAGCTATAAATACCCAGCGGAGGGCCCCTGAAAGCCCGGGAAACTATTGAACCCCTGATTGGTGCACTCCTTCCCCCCCACCCATGGGACATACCACTATATTTACCGACAAGTTTTATAGGCGGGAAGGGGGCTAAAAACCTTGCCTGTATTATTTCTTAACCCCTTAACTGCTCACCAGTCAGGGGGCAAGCCAATTATGCACAGCTTGCCCCTCCATATTTATCATTTTGGTATTTAGGGTTAATTTTTGAATGCATCTGCTTAAACATGGCTGCCAGGATCTAGAACTAGTCAGAATGCATGACATCAACAAACAGAACTTCCGAAACGGAGGTGAACAAGGCCTTATATACCGTATATACTCGAGTATAAGCCGAGTTTTTCAGCACGATTTTTCGTGCTGAAAACGCCCCCCTCTGCTTATACTCGAGTGAACTCTCCTCCTGTCAATCTCTTCTCAGTGGTCTTTAACCTGCGGACCTCCAGATTTTGCAAAACTACAACTCCCAGCATGCCCTGACAGCCATCGGCTGCCCGCGCATGCTGGGAGTTGTAGTTTTGAAACCTCTGGAGGTCCGCAGGTTGAAGACCACTGCGGCCTTCTTCATCATCCAGGCCCCCCTTTAGTTTTCTACTCACCTCCCCTTGGTGGGAAGGAAGGGTGAGCTGGTCCGGGCCATCTATGCTGCAGGGACCGTCCGGTGGGGAGGGTTAGTCGTTCTGGGCTGTCCATTTTCACCGGGGGGGGGGCCCTCTTCTCCACGCTCCGGGCCTGCTCCGGACTAGTGACGTTGCCTTGACGATGACGCACATGGACGCGTATTAACGTCCCTGTGCGTCGTCAAGGCAACGTCACTAGTCCGGGGCAGGCCCGTAGCGCGGAGGAGAGGGCCCCCCCGGTGAAAATGGACAGCCTGGAATGACTAACCCTCCCCACCGGACGGTCCCTGCAGCATAGATGGCCCGGACCAGCTCACCCTAACTGGTAAAACCAGCCTATGGATGGACACATATGTATATGAAAACCTTACAGCTTTATAATGTTTTGGGTGATTTTAAGATCTCAACCTGTGCAGGAAATCCTCATCTACAGAAGCCAATCCCATCGACTTCTACAGGAAGGGGCATTTATCACATATACTAATGTGCCACAAACAGGAAGTTAATATCACCAACCATTCCCATTTTATTAAGGGGTATCCATATAAATGGCCCAGCCTGTAGAAGAATTTGTAAAGTAAAGCCAACTTTTTAAATAGTGGGTATTTAGTATGATCACTGTATTTCTAGATCAGTTTTCACACATGAACGTGTTTTAACATGATATCAATGTCATAGGTTAAAGAAACAAACAAAAGAACTTGACCTCCAACTTGTTGACGGGATTCAAGGCGCTGGACACACAAGTAAAGGGATCTGACGTTTAATCACGCATGATGCAATGCTTTTCACAGTAGGACTGCTTCATCAGGCATCTAGGTGCATCTGACGCCTGATGAAGCAGTCCTACTGTGAAACACGTTGCATCATGGGTGATTAAACGTCAGATCCCTTTACTTGTGTGTCCAGCGCCTTGAATCCCGTCGACACGTTGGAGGTCAAGTTCTTTTGTTTGTATCGATTTGGACGTGGAGCGGCTGCAGTCACCTCGCTAATATTGCCTTAATCCATTGTTGCACTTAGCGGAGTGTAACCCGTTGTGGTAAGCGCCACCTCTGCTTGAGCCCCCTTTGTGTTACAACGGTATCACACTACGGAGCACTGTCTGTTTTTTGTTTCAATAGGTTAAAGATGGCTTTGATACTGTCACCTCAGAGCTAGCAGAGCATAAGGAAGCACTCTCTCACAGCCGCCTCAAAGAGAAGCAGTCTGCAAGTTTAATTCAGGAGCTCACCACCATGGTAAAAGAGCAGAAGACCAGAATAGCAAACATCACTAAAGCCAAGCAAGAAACTATCGGCTCACTGAAAGTAAGTTTTGCTTTTAATATTATTCTTATTTAAAATTTTGGAGCAGGTGCCGATTTCACATCTAAGGTATTATAGATGTAGGTCTCTTTTGCGAGAAGGAGATTCTTCACAAGGACAGAGAGTTCTGATCAGGTGGACAGGCTCCCAGACTTTTTCCATTCAGGCTTTAACTTGTAAACCACCCAGCCTTACCAGTGAAAAATGCTTCCATAGGTCATGGCACTACTAAGATCCACCATGATGTCACTGCACAACATGTCCAGTTGGCTAAGCATTAAAAAGTACCTGTCATCAAATAAACTTTTCTAAACTAACCCAGGCTATGTTCCCTAACTACTCCTAACACCCCTCCCACCCTTAAAAATTAATTCAGAGCTATAAAAAAGCTGTGTATCATACCTTTATTCTTGCTCATATAGTGCAATCTCCCAGCAGAAGAAAGTGAGCGTATCCCAGCAGGCATGACATCACTGAAGCCTGCTGGGGGACCACTTCCGCCCCCACATGGTTGCAGCGCTGTAATGAATAGAAGACCTCAGGCTCTGTGCAGCTTTCAGTGAGGCACTGCGCATGTTTCAGTGAGGCTCAGTCCAGCTTTCAGTGAGGCTCAGTGCAGCTTTCAGTGAGGCACTGTGCAGCTTTCAGTGAGGCTCTGTGCAGCTTTCAGTGAGGCTCTGTGCAGTTTTCAGTGAGGCTCTGTGCAGTTTTCAGTGAGGCTCTGTGCAGCTTTCAGTGAGGCTCTACAGCTTTCAGTGAGGCTCTGTGCAGTTTTCAGTGAGGCTCTATGCTTGTTTCAGGGAGGCTCTGTGCAGCTTTCAGTGTGGCTCTTTGCAGCTTTCAGTGAGGCTCTGTGCAGCTGTCAATCAAGCTCAGTGTAGAGAAACTCTTCCTGAGTTTGGACTCCTGCCAGGCCGGGCGGAGACCAAACTCACTATATTAATTGTGCCATGGAACAGAACAGAGCCACCTCGTGGCTGTTTTTCCTATTACTTTTTAACCCCTTAAGGACCGGAGGTTTTTCCGTTTTTGCATTTTCGTTTTTTGCTCCTTGCCTTTAAAAAATCATAACTCTTTCAAATTTACACCTAAAAATCCATATGATGGCTTATTTTTTGCGCCACCAATTCTACTTTGTAATGACGTCAGTCATTTTTCCCAAAAATCTATGGTGAAGCGGGAAAAAAAATCATTGTGCGACAAAATTGAAAAAAAAACGCTGTTTTGTAACTTTTGGGGGCTTCCGTTTCTACGTAGTACATTTTTCGGTAAAAATGACACCTGGTATGTATTCTGTACGTCCATACGATTAAAATGATACCCTACTTATATAGGTTTGATTTTGTCGGACTTCTGGAAAAAATCATAACTACATGCAGGAAAATTAATAAGTTTAAAATTGTCATCTTCTGACCCCTATAACTTTTTTATTTTTCCGTGTATGGGGCGGTATGAGGGCTCATTTTTTGCGCCGTGATCTGAAGTTTTTAACGGTACCATTTTTGCATTGATAGGACTTATTGATCACTTTTTATTCATTTTTAAATTATATAAAAAGTGACCAAAAATGCACTATTTTGGACTTTGGATTTTTTTTGCGCGCACGCCATTAACCGAGCGGTTTAATTAATGATATATTTTTATAATTCGGACATTTCCGCACGCGGTGATACCACATATGTTTATTTTTATTTTTATTTACACTGTTTTTTTTTTATTGGAAAAGGGGGGTGATTCAAACTTTTAATAGGGGAGGAGTTAAATGATCTTTATTCACTTTTTTTTTCACTTTTTTTTTGCAGTGTTATAGGTCCCATAGGGACCTATAACACTGCACACACTGATCTTCTATGTTGATCACTGATTTCTCATAAGAAACCAGTGATCGATGATTCTGCCGCATGACTGCTCATGCCTGGATCTCAGGCACTGAGCAGTCATTCGGCGATCGGACAGCGAGGAGGCAGGAAGGGGCCCTCCCGCTGTCCTGTCAGCTGTTCGGGATGCCGCGATTAGCCGCGGCTATCCCGAACAGCCCGACTGAGCTAGTCGGGAACTTTCACTTTCACTTTTAGCCGCGCGGCTCAGCTCTGAGCGCGCGGCTAAAGGGTTAATAGCGCGCGGCGCCGCGATCGGCGCTGCGCGCTATTAGAGGGGGGTCCCGGCTTCACTATGACGCCGGGCCCGCCGTGATATGACGCGGGGTTACTGTGTAACCTTGCGTTATATATCAGAAGAGCAGGACCAAGGACGTACCGGTACGTCCTTGGTCCTTAAGGGGTTAAACATATTTATGTTGATAATTTTAAAAGCAAGTGAATGGGAAAGTGTCTGCTAATTACACAAGGAACACTAGATTAAAAGTTGTATTTGGTGACAGGTACTCTTTAATGCAGTGTTTCCTAACCAGGGTGACTCCGGCTGTTGCAAAACTACAACTCCCAACATGCCCGGACAGCTGAAGGCTGTCCGGGCATGCTGGGAGTTGTAGTTTTGCAACAGCTGGAGGCACCCTGGTTGGGAAACACTGCTTTAATGTATTATTGTAAGCAGGGTTATCATGTAGACCCATCATGGATCTATTTCCATGATTTATCTATAACTTTATTTATACAGCAATTGTGCAATTGGTTAATGTTGTTAATTCCTATCTTACTATAGAGCAAAATACACAACCTGGAAATGGTGGCGGAGGAAGAAAAACGGAAAACTGTTCAGATTGAGCTGCTGAAGAAAGAGAAATCCAAACTTATTTCACAGCTCACAGCCCAAGAGTCCCTGATCGATGGATTAAAAGCCGAAAGGAAAATCTGGGGACAAGAGCTAACTCAGCAAGGTGAAAGCATTGACTCTGTTTGTTCATTTTGTCCTTAAAGGCATCTTACAGAAACAGAACATTTTTAAATAGAATCTGTTCTAGGAATCAGCTGATCGCCACAAGTCTGAGACTTAGCCTCCAGTGATCTGTAGTTTTCTTTTCAATAGGATTTTATTGGATTTTAACAAGCAAAAGAACATGTTATACATAATCTTGTGTTACAATCATATAATGTAGACATAAGAACAACAAGGTGGGTATATAGAGATCAGTTTTCAATGACGGAAGCTGTGTCTGACTGTATATTGTGTGGACAGTGCAGAGGATATTTTGTATTACCTGGATGCCATTCAGATTAAAAGGGTGGAAAACTTTTTTTTTTAAATCAACTGGTGGCAGAAAGTTAAACAGATTTGTAAATTACTTCTATTAAAAAAATCGTAATCCTTCCAGTACTTATTAGCTGCTTAATACTACAGAGGAAATTATTTTCTTTTTGGAACACAGTGCTCTCTGCTGACATCATGACCACAGTGCTCTCTGCTGACATCTCTGTCCATTTTAGGAACTGTCCAGAGCAGCATATGTTTTCTATGGGGATTTTTTCCTACTCTGGCTCCAGAAAGTTAAAAAGATTTGTAAATTACTTCTATTAAAAAATCTTAATCCTTTCAGTACTTATGAGCTTCTGAAGTTGAGTTGTTCTCTCTGATGACACCTGTCTCAGGAACTGTCCAGAGTAGAAGCAAATCCCCATAGCAAATGTCTCTTCCTCTCTGTTCAGTTCCCGAGACAAACAGAGATGTCAGCAGAGAGCACTGTTGCCAGGCAGAAAAGAACAACTCAACTTCAGCAGCTGATAATTATTGGAAGGATTAAGATTTTTTAATAGAAGTAATTTACAAATCTGTTTAACTTTCTGGAGCCAGTTGATATATTAAAAAAAGTTTTTTTTCCTGGAATACCCCTTTAACCCCTTAAGGACGCAGGACGTAAATGTACGTCCTGGTGCGGTGGTACTTAACGCACCAGGACGTACATTTACGTCCTAAGCATAACCGCGGGCATCGGAGCGATGCCCGTGTCATGCGCGGCTGATCCCGGCTGCTGATCGCAGCCAGGGACCCGCCGGCAATGGCCGACGCCTGCGATCTCGCGGGCGTCTGCCATTAACCCCTCAGGTGCCGGGATCAATACAGATCCCGGCATCTGCGGCAGTGCGCGATTTGAATGAATGATCGGATCATAACGCCGCACGGAGGTCCCCTCTCCTTCCTCCGTGCGGCTCCTGGCGTCTCCTGCTCTGGTCTGTGATCGAGCAGACCAGAGCAGAAGATCACCGAAAACACTGATCTGTTCTATGTCCTATACATAGAACAGATCAGTATTAGCAATCATGGTATTGCTATGAATGGTCCCCTATGGGGACTATTCAAATGTAAAAAAAAAAATTTTTAAATGGAAAAGTAAAAGTAAAAAAAAAGTGAAAAATCCCCTCCCCCAATAAAAAAGTAAAACGTCCATTTTTTCCTATTTTACCCCCAAAAAGCGTAAAAAATTTTTTTTATAGACATATTTGGTATCGCCGCGTGCGTAAATGTCCGAACTATTAAAATAAAATGTTAATGATCCCGTACGGTTAACGGCGTGAACGAAAAAAAAAAAAATAGTCCAAAATTCCTACTTTTTTAATACATTTTATTAAAAAAAATTATAAAAAATGTATTAAAAGTTTTTTATATGCAAATGTCGTATCAAAAAAAAGTACAGATCATGGGGCAAAAAATGAGCCCCCATACCGCCGCTTATACGGAAAAATAAAAAAGTTATAGGTCATCAAAATAAAGGGATTATAAACGTACTAATTTGGTTAAAAAGTTTGTGATTTTTTTTAAGCGCAACAATAATAGAAAAGTATGTAATAATGGGTATCATTTTAATCGTATTGACCCTCAGAATAAAGAACACACGTCATTTTTACCATAAATTGTACGGCGTGAAAACGAAACCTTCCAAAATTAGCAAAATTGCGTTTTTCGTTTTAATTTCCCCACAAAAATAGTGTTTTTTGGTTGCGCAATACATTTTATGATATAATGAGTGATGTCATTACAAAGGACAACTGGTCGCGCAAAAAACAAGCCCTCATACTAGTCTGTGGATGAAAATATAAAAGAGTTATGATTTTTAGAAGGCAAGGAGGAAAAAATGAAAACGTAAAAATTAAATTGTCTGAGTCCTTAAGGCCAAAATGGGCTGAGTCCTTAAGGGGTTAATGGGAGTTGCGCTAACAGTGTAGCATTGTGAGCTAAGCTGTTTGCACAACTCCTATGGACCTCTATAGGAGCTACACAGACTGGTAAAAACAGCCTATTTAGTTGTTTTGGCTTCAGGGTCTCAGGGCATAAGGGGACGGGGAGGACCCTCAGTTCTTGAAGCCAAGAGTATATCCTTATCGGGACCACCGACATCAATGTAGCTTTGATTCCAGGAGGGTTTCAGGCAGAATCTATATCGAAGTTCTGTTGGAATCTGCCTCAAATTACTTAGGTTGCATTTACATCACATTTTTGCAATTAGGCTGCTGGACCCGCGCAGCATCCCATTATTTGAATGAGCCGGATGGCGTCAGATAATGATTCTGGTCGGCTCATTTTTCGACCGTATCCAGTTTTGTTGCTTGGCTGAAAACTGGCAGCGGACGGTTTTTGAATTCCCCTGCCGGATCTTGCAGCCAAATAGCAAAAACGTGGTGTGAATGCACCCTTAGTGTGCCTCGGCTTTTGCATGGAGAAGTAGAGGATTTCAGCTTCAAAATGTCAACAAGGAAATTGTCTTCTTTATTTCCTAGTTTTTTCCTTAGTTTGAACATACCTTTAAAGGGGTATTCAAGCCAATCAGGTGGCCATAGTGGTTTCCTGCCTCAACCGTTGATTGGGGCTGCCATGTTCACTGCATGCTCAGGTACTGGGCAGCAGGGTCAGCCCTCATGGTGATGACGGTAGCAAGAAAGGTAAATGCTTTTCTTTAATGTTTTTAGGCAGGCTCAGCTCTTTCATTAATGGGGTACTCCGCTGCTCAGCGTTTGGAACAAACTGTTCCGAATGCTGGAGCCGGCGTCGGGAGCTCGTGACGTCAAAGCCCCGCCCCCTCATGACGTCACGTACCGCCCCCCTCAATGCAAGTCTATGTCACACCCCCTCCCATAGACTTGCATTGAGGGGGCGGGGTACCCCTTTAAGTCGAAATACCCCTGCAAGATCATGCCCCTCTTGTGAACTATGATATAGGAGCAGGAGCCATATCTCTAATGTTAATTTTGTCAAAGAACTTGGTTCAAGCTTGAGTTGCATTGTGTACTAACCTGTCAAAAAAAGATTTCTACTTGAATAAAATATGTTCTGATACTCTGTAATATGAGGCAGCATTGACGCAATCATTGCTTTGAGTAGTACTAAGTGTATATTAAAAAAAATGAATTAAGGATCACTGGGGACGAGCCCAACCAAGGTAAGTGAGTGGATTTACACAAATATTATAGCCTCTATTCATAAGATGATACTAACTGTGCTGTTCCCTGTTTTACCAATGAGTGCATCAAATGAGGATCATCAAAAAGGTTTTCATTGGATTCTAGTAAGCACACATCTTAAAAAGCTGAAAACTGAAACTCATAAATGTGCACAAGAAAGCATTAATTGTAAAATAAATATTTGAAAATAAAATATTTTTAGGTGTTGCATTGGCCCAGGACAGAGGAAGGCTGGAGGCAAAAATAGAAGTCCTTTCTACAGAGATAGAAACGTTGAAAAAGCAAAATGAACGAGACAATGATGCTCTAAGAATCAAAAGTAAAATGGTGGATGATCAAACTGAAACCATCCGGAAACTCAAAGAAGTGAGTACATTCTAGTATGTATTACTTTGGATTGGATTTTATTTTATGTGGCTTTTGTAGAGCTCTATTGGTCCATCATTTCGTCTGATTTCACCAAATTAATGGGAGGCTGAATTTATTTATTTTCTACAATTAGGACAATACTTTGCGTAGCATCGTCAGGGCCGAATGAATGGAGAAACAGTATAGGTCTGTGGAGCTCTGCTAACTGATACAGGGGCAACTGGCATACCTCTACCATCAGTCGTCACGCCCCCTCCCATAGACATGCATTGAGGGGCGGGTGTGACGTCATGAGGGGGCAGGGCTATGACGTCACAAGCTCCCGGCGCCGACTCCAGCATTCAGAACAGTGTGTTACAAACGCAGAGCAGCGGAGTATCCTTTTAATGTTCCCTTCAGGGTGTATTCACACGTACAGTATCCTGTGAATATTTAATGTGCAGGATTTGAAGCTGCAGATTTTATGCTGCAGATTTCAATGTAAACTAATTGACTGAACACAACTTCAAATCTGCAGCTCAGTCCTTTTCATTTGTCGGGAGTTCCTATGAGTTTTGGCATAGAATGCAGAAAAGACATATGACTATGACTGATATGGCATGTAGATATGCATGTCTCCTAAACTCTGGAAAAAAGTGTATAGGGGAGGGCTCAACCTATTCGTAAGAATCCTATGGGTGCTGCTAATCAATAATTGAAAACACAGTCTAAGCCAACAACAGTAACCACTGCAAAAAAGCGCACACCAATTATGAAAAAATATGTATACTTTATTGAATTGTATCATAACATTAGAAAAAGAGCAAGGCTAAAATCACTTAAAAAACTCTATGAACTAGAGTACACAACATGGGAGAGGGGCCATGAACCCCCCCTCCACACAATCCCGTCTACAAGGTACAGGTTATATATAAACAATACTGACTGTGGAAGCAAATAAGCATAAAACAATCACTAAATAAATAACCAGTGACCCTCCTTAAGCACAATACACAATATATATAAGAGTTGACAATAATAAACAAGGCATGAGCCACAACCACAGACAGAGAATTCCTATACTAGTACCAGACGGGATGCCAGAGCCAGGGATGCCCGAGTCATGGCCCCTCTCCCATGTTGTGTACTCTAGTTCATAGAGTTTTTTTAAGTGATTTTAGCCTTGCTCTTTTTCTAATGTTATGATACAATTCAATAAAGTATACATATTTTTTCATAATTGGTGTGCGCTTTTTTGCAGTGGTTACTGTTGTTGGCTTAGAATGCATGTCTCCTAGTGATCAGAGGAGTTAGGCGTTTTATATGTATCTGGTCATATCCCAGTGATCAGAGGACATTATTTTGCCTTGACTGAATAGGAGGACGTAGGATCACTGGTCCATATGGTAATAAAAATGTAGACATCTGGTAAGTTGAAAGCATCTGTTCTCTTAAGGATTGGGTGCTCTATCTATATCATCCACTGTAAAGTAGGTTGTAGTAGTGAACAAGCAAAAATAGATGTCAAACGTGTACAGGTAATTATTGGGTAGGTTTTCGTCATTTTTGCCCTTCATGGCATGAATACGTTTACGAAATATAATTTTACCGATGTATCCATGCACGGGAACGGGCCCTATTGATTTCAGCGGCCTGAAGGAAGTGACTACATTCGGGTCATTTTCTGAGCATATCTGTGTTTTTTCTCAAACTCAAAAGCATGTTTTACTGCACCTTTGAGTCAAAGAGATGCACGTATACACTAGGAAAATGCCCTGAATGTATTCACTAGCTGACTACCTTTGGGCCACTGAAATCAATGGACACGTCAGCATGACATATAACAGGAACCCTGCCTTAGGAAACAAAATCCTATAACTTGGATCACTACATCTCTCTCTCTCTGCTTTCTCTTGACAGGGATTGCAGGAAAGGGATGAACGCATAAGAAAACTACGTGCAGAAAATTTGGATATGGAGAAGACGTTTCGGGTGCAAAACGATGAAAGGGCAACACAATTGCAGGAGCTGAAAGAGAAGCTGGAAAAGCAGACTGGCAGAAAGGAGGAATTCAAGCTTGAGCTGGAGGAGAAGGAGGCCGAGCTGCTGGATGTGAAGAAAGCTTACAGGTGATTAGGCAGCCGCCAGAGCAGAGGTTTTACTAAATGTAACTTGTGCTGTTTGATGTCGAATCTGGGCTCATTTCAGGCATTTGCTCTTTCTATTCGTAGTGCAATGAATAAGAAGTGGCAGGATAAAGCAGAATTACTAAGCCAGCTTGAAACACAAGTCAGGAAGATGAAAGAGAATTTCGATGCCAAGGAAAAGAAGCTGATTGAAGAGAGAGACAAAAGCCTTCAAAACCATAAGTAAGTCAAAACCTATTTTGCTTTAAAGAAACTTTGTAAAGAGGCAGTGAAACCCTCCTTTTTATCTAAATGGTTGGTAACCCTGTTTGATGTCTAATGACTGTCTATCATGTATACGTATCATTCATGCTGCAAAAGTGGGCTACAACAAAATGGCAACGCAATGGAAGAACAATAATATCAGGTATGGTATGTTTTATTAGAAAGTTGGGTCTTTGTTTCTTATGTTTTTCTTCCTTTGGTGCCACACGATTATTGTTAAAAAGTACCTGTCACCAAATAAACATTTCCTAACCACTCCTAACACCCCTCCGACCCCTAAAAAAAAAAAAAAATTCAGAGCTTTAAAAAGCTATGTATCATACCTTTATTCTTGCTCACATAGTGCAATCTCCCAGCAGGAGAAAGTGGGCATGACATCACTGAAGCCTGCTGGGGGACCACTTCCATCCTCACATCGTTGCAGTGCTGTGATGAATAGAAGACCTCAAGCTCTATGCATGTTTCAATGAGGCTCTTTGCAGCTTTCAGTGAGGCTCTGTGCAGCTGTCAATCAAGCTCAGTGCAGAGAAGCACTTCCTGAGTTTGGTCTCCTGTCTGGCCGGGAGAAGACCAAACTCACTGTATTAATTGTGGCAGGGAACAGACCAGAGCCACCTAGTGGTCGGTTTTTCTATTACATTTTAAACATATTTATGTTGATAATTTTAAAAGCAAATGAATGGGAAAGTGTCTGCTAATTACACAAGGAACACTATATTAAAAGTTTTATTTGGTGACTAGTACTCTTTCACACACAACCGACACTTTGCAGACCTTTCTACAATTTAGAATCTTTTCCATCCATTATTTCAGAGACGGTCTAAGGTTTTGTTCACACGGCAGAATGTCTTCTCAGAAAATTACCGGGCTGACATTCCGCAAATGGGGGGCGGCGCTAGGACCGTTCGGAAATGTGCTGTCTATGTAAACAGCAATGCATTTCTGCACGGATTCCACAAAAGAATAGACAAGTGTGTTCTTTCTGTGGTTTCCGGAAACAGAATTTCCGTGAAATTTTCGCCGTGTGGCCAGTGCGGCAGAATCCTGTTGAAATCAATGGGACTTTGCTGCAGCAGACTTTTTCGAGTGGAATTCCGTGGGATATTCCGCTCGGAAATTCTACAGCAAAGTTCCATTGAAAATTCCGCCGTGTAAACATGGCCTAAGACAGTGTTTTTTAAACAGTTCATCTCCAGCTGTTGTAAAACTACAACTCCCAGCATGCCCGGACAGCCAAAGGCTGTCCGGGCATGCTGGGAGTTGTAGTTTTGCAACAGCTGGAGACACACTGTTTGGAAAAAGGCTGCTGTAAGACATTTCTGCAATAAATTTCGATTACAAGAGACCACCATCTACAAACATAGTAATATATTGGCCCAGATTTATAAATCTGTCTGAGACAAAAATGTATGCGGTTTTTGTCTTAGACAGAAAGCAACAGATCACAATTTGCTTGTGTTGCTCATAATGAGCTGTGATTCGTTTCTATCTGTCTGAGATACAAATCTGACACATTTTGATAAATCTGGGGCATTGCGTCAACTCCTTGACTAGTCAGACATTTCCTATTGAATAATACTAAAATGTGACGTTTACATGCTGGCAGTTCACCTCTCTATTGATTTCTGGGTGCACAGGGTTGTGATGGAAAAGCTTCATTCTGTGGATGACGCATTCCGGAGGCAATTAGAATCCATTTTGGCTGCTCACCAGGCAGAGCTTGTTAAAGTGGCAAGTGAGAAGCAAAAGGAAATAGATGCAGCCAATGAAAAAGTAAGTAGTTGTGCATTTTATCCCCCAATCAATGTGAACGGCGACCTGCTCTCCAGAGGCGTTCTTGAAAATTTAAGGTTTACACAATCCAGGTGCTTTTGGATTTTGCCCTGTTGGATTGTGTTATGGTCATGTAAAGAAGCACAAATGATTTGAATGATTTGAGTGCAGTGAATGATTTGTCATCGCTGAAATGAATTAACAATAAAAATGACAATAGAATGAGGCATATTAAAGGAGATCTGCAGCCATAGACACTTAGCCCCTATATGCAGGACTCCCCGCAATCTCCTGTACGGGGCCCCGGCTCTGCCGTGGCTCTTCCGTGCAAGAGGTGTGTCAGCCGCAGCATGACGCCGCGGCCACCACGCCCCCTCCATGTATCTCTATTGTAGAGACGAGGATGCAGCATTCGTGCATCCCCTCCTCTTTCATAAAGCTGTATGGAGGGGGGCGTGTTATCAACCTCAATGAGGTCGACAACATGCACACTAACTGCGCAGAGCCGCGGCAATGCCGGGTCCCCATACGGAAGATTGCGGGGGGACCCAGCAGTGTCTAACACTGCAGTACTCCTTTAAACAGAAAGAACTAAACAATACGAGAAGGAAGGTGCCTTGGATTTTGCCTTATTGTTCACTCATTTGTTTTTGAGACTCTTGAAGGGTTAAATGTAAAAATACATATCCAGAAGAAGGAATAACTTGCAGCACATACCCACAGGAGTAGTATACAGCATTTATTGAGTACACATGGTTGAAGACGCAGTCATAATCCACAGGGCAACAGCTGTTTCATGCAGCTCTGCATACTTTCTCAGGCCTCTGCATGAAACTGCTGTCGCCCTGTGACCATGTGTACTCAATAAATGCTAAGTATGCTACTCCTGTGGGTGGGTGTGGCAATATATTCCTTCTTCTAGATACGTATTTGGACTGGGCATCTGATGGGTCTTTGTCTTGCTGAATACCCCGTACCCCCGTAAGTCTTGCAGCTGTTCATGTTGGATCTAAAGGAATGCATAGTGCCAGTTCCTTTCTTTTTTTTTCCTTTGGGATGTTAACTTTAATATATTTTGACATAAAGGTTTCCAAATCATAACACAACTTAAATGGGCCTCCTGAATGACAACCTATCAAAATAACAAGTATTTCCTATCAATAGTTATCTATCTGTCATTATTCTAGTTGCTATGGACTACATATCCTAGTTTGTGAAATATATCAAACTGTCTCAAGGTTAAAGTGCCTTGTTGCCCACAGAAACCAGAGTTAATTTTTTTTTAACATGAGAGCCTCAAAGTCCCAGGTTCTGTCACTGGGGGGCACTGTGGCATCAGAAAATCTGTCCTGTCACTAATGCTGCATATACCTGTCCTCCGAGTTTGCTGTAGGGACTTATTTTAATCTGGATATAATGGAGACTAAAGCTTCATTGTGGAGCCTTACACGCAGGCTTATCTGTAAATATGTGGCTTATTCCTGACCATCCGTGTGTTTTTTCCTCCTTTCTCATCTTTATAGAGGTCTCTTGTAATTCTGTTTCTAGCAGCTGAGCTCGGGTGGTTTTTACAGTGTGGTTATGTTGGGGAAAATGAGTTAATACTGTCTGCTCTAGTCTTTGTTGGAGGTAATCGGTTACCTATTGGCTGCACAGCTCATCATAGACACCTTTTAGTGAATATCAGGTATTCTTCATTGCTGGAATGAGGATTCTTTAGATGGCTAAGACTCTACATGAAAAAATCTGTACAATAAAAAAATGATCTCACACCCTGAGAAGGCTCCACAATAATAGCCCCTAAAAAGGATAATCTAGGGTTCTTATTAATCAATAAACACAGTAACCCTTAGCAGCAGCTCAGAACCCAGAGAACCCTTTTGGAAAAAACTCCCCTAAAACTTAACTTTTATTATATTACTAAAATGTGACAAAATTGGTTAAAACACCCTGATTAGTAAACTCTGCTGAAAGCTACTTTCAGATGGCCGCTCTTTAGGTGCATTGTAAATCAGATATTAACCTTCACCCCAAAGGGATGTAGAGTCACAGACAGTGAATATGTAAATTGATCCGGCGAAGCCCCACCTCCTGTGAGCGATTCACTGAATTCAGCAGAGGATCTTCTGGGGGACATTTCTCAGACCTACTGGACATATTTAACCCCTTAAGGACCAATACAAATAAACCTGTACACCCCTGAAAGACCAGGCCTGTTTTTTCAAATCGGGGATGTCTGTCTTTATTAGAGAACAACTCTGGTAACGTTTTGCCAATCACGATAATTCTGACATTGTTTTTTTTAGGGATCGACCGATTATCGGTATGGCCGAAATTATCGGCCGATAATCACGATTTTTGGCATTATCGGTATCGGCAATTACCTTGCCGATAAGCCGATAATGCCCCGCCCACCGCACCGCGAACGTCCCCCCCTCAACCCGCTGCACCCGACCCACCGCACCGCGTCGCACCCCCCACCGTAGTGCTGGGCGGTATACCGATATGGATTTTTGCCCATACCGCTATACCGGTCGGGCCCTTCCCCCACCCTCCGAGTCAATAAAAAAAATTAAACTTACCCGTAATGGGGGTGGTCCGGGCCATCCATCCTTCCTGTAGTGTCCGGCGGCATTCCGGGTGGAGGGTGAACCAGTCCGGGCTGTCTTTCTCCGGGGGTCATCTTCTCCAGTCCGGGCAGGCTCCGGCCAAGTACGCTGCATAGACGCCGCTACTCTGTGACGTCGGGTGCGTAGCTGCGCACGGGCGTCACTGGGCTGCGGCGTCTATGCAGCGTACTAGGCCGGAGCCTGCCCGGACTGGAGAAGATGACCCCCGGAGAAGGACAGCCCGGACCGGTTCACCCTCCACCCGGAATGCCGCCGGACACTACAGGAAGGATGGATGGCCCGACCACCCTGACAGGTAGGGGGAGAGAAGCGGGTGGTGGCGGCGGCCTATGGCACCGCAAAAGCCACTGCAGTGCATTGATTTAAAGCGCCCGCTTTAAATCAATGATCTGCAGCGGTGTCGAGGGGGGATAAATAGCCGATAACTTATAACGGAATATCGGTATAAGTTATCGGCCCTAACCTCCACCGATTATTTAACACTAATAGGTTGCATATATTTATACTTACTGACCAAATAGTTTATGAAACTTATACTTTCAGATGTCTACTTTATTTTGACGTCATTTTTTTGTTTTTAATTAACATTTTAAATTAGTTAGAAGCCTAACAATTTAACTTGAAGTTTTGAAAATTTGAAAAGTACATCTTTTTTTATGTGCTATGCAAGGTTTGCAGAAATTAAAAGATAGTAGAACATAGGAACACCCCCCCAAATGATCCCATTTTAAAAACTAGACCCCTCATGGTATTCGCTAGGGGGTACAGTGAGTATTTTAACACTATAGTTTTTTGGCAGGAATTATTACAAAGTCAGTGTAAAAAATGTGAAATTTGCAATTTTTCACAAATGCATCATTTGGGGGGCATATTTTTTGTACATCACTTCTGATATTGAAAGAAATGCACCCTATATTTTATTTAGCTGCTCGGCCCGTGTTTGGAAATACCCCCGCTTTGGCCATATATGGTTCCTTGGCCGCGTGGTAGGACTCAGAAGGAGAGGAGCGCCATTTGGCTTTCAGGGCAGAACAGTACCCCCACCCCCACAAGTGGCCCCATTTATTTATCACACCCCTACAAGTTATTGGCTGGACCAGGGACCTCTCTGATTGGTCCTTGGTCGGCTGGCAGTATAACGCGTCTGTCTGTGACAGTTAAGGCTCCTGATGGATATATCCGCCTTGTTGTGGGAATAAGCACCCGCTCATGGCGAATATATCCATCACTGCTGCGGCTGGGTAGCTCAGTGTGTCCGCTCATGACTGCCGGCGGGAAATCCGCCGCTATGAGTGGACACACAAAGCTACCCAGCCGCAGCAGGGAGCTCATTACCGTGACTGCTGCATAATGTGTAGAATCACATGGTGGACATCCGCAGCATATTACATGCTGCGGATGTCCGCCAATGCGATCCTACACATTATGCTTTTTTTTTTTTTTATTAGATTCATTTAATAAATGTATTTTTAATATATATATATATTTTTTTACACTTTTATTACATTTTTATTTATTTTTACACTTTTATTTTATTTATTTATTTATTTTACACTTTTTAATGCTTTGGAATACTTAGTATTCCAAAGCATTGCAGTTATATGCTGCCTACCAGTTTTCACTAGCAGGCAGCATATTAGGACGTGCCTCAGGCAATACCCAGGGCAGACCTGGGGATCTTAGTAGGACCCCCGGCTGCCCAGGTATGCAGCAGCACCCCGCGATGCTCCGGGGTGCTGCAGGAGAGACAGAGGGAGCCCCCTCCTTCTGTCAGAACTCCTTACAGCGCGCGGTCACTTCTGACCGCAGCTGTAAGGGTTAAACTGTCCGGAGTGAAGTGAACTTCACTCCTGGCAGTGCAGCAGGCCCCGGCCAGCCACGGCCACACACAGCACCCCGCGATCCCGATGCGGGGTGCTGCAGAGCTCCCTCCCTCTGTCATAACACTTACAGCCCGCGGTCACTTCCGACCGCGGCTGTAAGGGTTAAAACTGCCAGGACCGAAGTTTACTTCGGTCCTGGCAGTGCAGCAGGGTCCCGGCTGTGTGATACAGCCGAGTCCCTGCCGCGATCTTGTGGGTGCACTGGGCAGCACCCACGAGAATAATGGACGAGTATAGACGTCCAGGTGCCGGAACGCCCGCCAACCTGGACGTCTATACTCGTCCATGGTCGTTATCGGGTTAAATGGACACTATAATTAAAATAAATTTTAGCTATTGCACTCCTTATGGTAAATAAAAAAAAATTCTAATGTACTTTGTTTAACTTGTTAGGGACCAAGGACGTACAGGTACGCCCTTGCTCCCTGGTACTTAAGGACCAAGGGTGTACCTGAATGCCTTTGGTGTTTCCGTCCACTGCGATGCACGGGGCGGTGATTGGAACAGGATGACTGCTGATATCTATCAGCAGCCATCCCAGGACATCGCCTGGGTCTATTCTGACCAACGAATCATGGCTTTTAGGGACTGATCGGGTTTCTGATGACACGATCGCCGGAAAAAAAGGGTGATCAGGGTGGTCAGTGCGATCTCAGACAGCACTGAGGGAAAGGAGGGAGGAGAGGGTTGCCACTTCCTCCTATCCCCTGTGATTTGCCAGTCAGGACTGACAGTCCAATCACAGGGCAGGAGCTGGGGGGTGGGGATTAGAGTTCAGATCTCCTGCTCTGCACACCCCTGGAAGTCCGGGCTAAGCGGGGGAGAAGATGGTGGTAGGGGTGGCAGCAGTCAGCGGGGAGGACCGGCTGCAAGGTGCAGAAGATCGGCGGCGGTGTCATCGGCAGCAGGGAAGATCGCTGGCAAGCGATCTTCATTGCTGCCTTCTAGGAGTTTCACAACTACAACTCCCATCATGCCCAGACAGCCTTTGTCTGTGTGGGCATGCTGGGAGTTGTACTTTTGAAACATCTGGAGGGCCACAGTTTGGAGACCACTATATAGTGATCTCCAAACTGTGCCCTTCCAGATGATGCAAAACTACAACTCTCAGTATGCCCAGACAGTCCAGGCATGCTGGGAGTTGTAGTTCTGTAACATCTTGCCCTTCAGATGTTGCTGAACTACAACTCCCAGTGTGCCTGGGAATGCTTGCAGTTGAAGTTTTGCAACATCTGGAAGGCCACAGTTTGGAGACCACTACACAGTGGTCTCCAAACTGTTCTCCTCCAGTTGTTGCATTACTACAACTCCCAGCATGCCCTTTGGCTGTCTGGGCATGCTGGGAGTTGTAGTTTTGCAACAACTGGAGGCAAACTGGTTGGGAAACTGTCTGTTTCCTAACTCAGTGTTTCCC
The DNA here is from genome assembly GCF_029499605.1 of Hyla sarda. NCBI lineage: Eukaryota > Metazoa > Chordata > Amphibia > Anura > Hylidae > Hyla > Hyla sarda. The sequence goes on from NC_079193.1 coordinate 319,836,072, forward strand.
AACCCGTGTGCCTCCAGCTATTGCAAAACTACAACTCCCAGAATGGACTAACAGACCATGCATGCTGGGAGTTGTAGTTTTGCAACAGCTGGAGGTACACTGGGGTGGAAACACTACGGTAGTCTGTTACCTAACTCAGTGTTTCCCAACCAGTCCAGCTGTTGCATAACTAGGACTTCCAGCATGCACGGTCTGTCAGTGCATGTTGGGAGTTGTAGTTTTGCAACAGCTGAAGGTTTACCCCCCCCCCCTCCAACGTTGTGAATGTACAAGGGTACATGTGCCGGGGGTGTGTGTGCAGCTTTGGCCAATCATAGCTCATCTCACACTGAACTGCTCTGGGCTGTGTGTTGTAGAGTGAGGGAGGAAGTTCTCCCCTGTATGGCTTCAGATGATATCACAGCCTGTGAATCTGACTGAGCAGAATATACAGAGCAATATCAAGGTAGAAAACTAAAAAAATAATAAAAATAAAGGTAGGGGGTTTACCGTGATGGGGGCAGTGAACTGGGAGAATTATAAAATTTAACAAGATCATGACAAGTACACTTTAAGTAAATGACCCCTCATTGGACTCCTGTTCACTCTAGTGTAATGGGTTTAGTGTGGGTGAACAGGCTGACAGTTTTCCTTTAACATCTGGATTATGGCTGCATTACCAAGACCTCCCTCAGTTCTGCTGGACTACTGTAAGATTATATTGTAGACACTGTCTGCATATTGTACCTGTAATGGGGACGCTAACATACAGCCATATCACAGCTACCTAAAGGTGGCCATACTCTCGGCTAAAGTGTTAGTTATTATGCAGAGAGACATATTGTGATTGATAGAACCGATCTGGAGAGTACTCAGCTTATATATTATTCCTTCCATGATCCCATATAACTAAATGAGGAGGAATAGAAGAATTTGGATTGGGAAGCCTCGGTCGCCTTTAGATATTTAACGCAGCCTTGAAATAGATCTTCTTTTTACATTGTGATTCTTAATTACAAGTCTTCTCTCCCGCTGTGAACAAACCTTCCTGGCGGTTCCGTGGAAGGACTTTGAAGTCAGATAGTGATGCAAATTTTTTGGGTGGAAATGCAATCTTTGCAATGACATTTTATTGAACGGGAACACTCTATTTGCCAACTTGAAAGGTTTTGTAAACTTAGTTTATTCATGGGGACTTGATGTAAATAATGTGGGTATAGGCTGGGTCATATGATGCCATGCACCACTCCTGAATGGGTTATTCAACATACAAGGGCAGTTAAAGGAGATATCCAGCGTTGAAAAATCAAAAGAGAAGTACTTGCCATACTGTTGCACATGCTCCCATCATGTGTCTGCCATGTCTGGTTATGGGTGCGATGTGCGCAAACCTATAAACTACATCTCTGCGCATTATACAGGAAATAACATGGCCGTGCACAGCTATAATCACCGCTTCTAATTTCAATAATGTACACCCCACAGCAGATTACAAACACGCCCTGTGGTGCTAGCACTCTCCCCCTTTACTCACAGCTCCCAGCGCTCGGACCGAGGCTGCACTGTGCTTGTGCTTGGCAGTCAGAGTGATTGAATGGAGGGGGAAGCACAGCAGAGCCAATCTCCACTGCGCACACACACAGGGGGATGATGAATATTCATTAGATGGGCATGTCCAGAGCATGGACAGGGTGGGCGGCTCGGCAGGCTTCCATGACGCGCTGACCACAAAATGGCCGCAGAGGCTTGCAATACGGTGGTGGGCTGTTGGGATTCTCCATAGAACTACTGAACTTCCGCTCGGGCAAAAACAGGAGCAGAAGGCTGTTTACCTTTGCAGATCGGTTATGTAAGTAATAGCCAATGTTATATAACTTTTGTTTGCAGAGTTAACTACACACAATTTTTTAATACTGGACTACTCCTTTAATTCTTTCACTCTGGTTCAAATGTAATGGTGCCAATGTAAATGTTCAAGCTGGCCTGTAGACTATAGATCAGTGGTCTTCAAACTTCGGCCCTCCAGATGTCTCAAAACTACAATTCCCAGCATGCTGGGAGTTGTAGTTTTGCAGCATCTGGAGAGCTGCAGTTTGGAGACCACTGCTATAGATCCTTGGAGTCACAGGTAATAAATTAACATGCCCCTTATCTGCCTGCTCCCTGTACAAACTCTGCAAGTAACCATGTCAATGGGGTGCACTAGGGAAGTACTATTAAAAAGGGGGGGGGGGGGGGGAAACACTACAAACTACAGGTTCCCTGAAAATGATCCTGCCTGATATGCATGGCTCCTGTGGCCCCTGTTGTCTTCTCTGGCTGCCTGATATTCTTTGTCACCCTTCCCTCCTCTTCAGCATGAATACTACATTTCCCTGCAGCCGCAGCCATTTCAACTCTGTTCTCACTGTTGTCCAGATCATCAGAACTCCCTCTCTGAGAGCAGCCCCCTCCCTCCTGCTCTGTGAGCAGATAGATACAGTGTCTGATTGGCTGAGGCTGCGAACACCTTCCAGCTATTTGGAGCACGACTTATCAGTGTAGGGCAAAAACGTTGTCATCTGTGTCTCTCAGGAGAGTGGGGGCTGCTTTCAGAGAGGCATTTGGACAGAGACACAGTAGATGGCTGGATGACTTATTTTCCATATTTTGTGCTTGTGACAACTAAAAGATTGGAATTGCTTTATATAGCTAATAATTTATATTTTAGACAATTAAATAGGTTGGTGAGAGGGAAAGGATGGGCTATGGGTTTAGTTTCCTGGGGTACTCCATTTTAGCAGGTTCCTCCTGCATTTGGACCAGAAAGGGAGCAGTGAGCATTTTGTATTACCAGTATTATGAGCTACCCGACATCTTATACATATATTGTTGTGTCTACATTCCCCCTGATGACACCAGACCCCTCCCGCCATCTGATTGCTATCTTACTTCTTTGCAGAACTAAAAATATTTTAGATCCTGCCAGCATTGCCTTCATTGGGCCGCCATGGCAAACTAATCTTTGGGAGGAAATACCAATCAGCTGACATAGTTACTTCAGGATATTGCTCGTATCAGTATAAAGTGGTGCTGAAGCCATATGGTTTCTGTCTGCATAGCCTTGAATAGGTTTGCCCTGGAATATACATTGATGGCATTATTTGTCTTAAAGGAGTACTCCACAGAATTTTTTTTATCTTTCCATTTTGCCCAGGCTGCAAAAACAAAACAACAAACTTTAATTTACCTTCCGCCAACTCCCCCCTGTGAGTTAATATCTGTCTCCCATCTTCCGGGCCCCAGTCTACCTCTGCATTCTGTGGCCTGACACAACAGACTGTGCTGAGCTTATCGCCGGCTGCAGCAATGTCCCAACTGGACTGATGTAAGGCTGAGCAGCTGTGTGACGTAACTGGCCTGGTCTTCTTCCTTGTTTATGGCCATCACATCACATTGCTGCTCATCCTATCACCAGCCGAGACGGGACATCCCTGCAGCTGTCGATAAGCTCACCGCAGTCTGATGTGTCGGGCCCCAGAATGCTGAAGAAGACCAGGGCCCAGAAAATAGGAGACCGATTACGGGGCATCGGGGGAGCTGCAGATGGTAAATTTTAAAAAGTTTTGTTGTTTTCCTGTAGCCTGGGCAGAATGGAAAGATTAAAAAATTCAGTGGATAACCCCTTTTAAAGTTTTAGTTTACATTATATTCCCTAACTACTCCTAACACCCCTTCTGCCCTTAAAAAATGCAGAGCTTTAAAAAGCTCTGTATTATACCTTTATCCTTGCTAACATTGTGAGCTCCCGGCAAGAGAAATTGGGCATTTCCCAGCAAGCGCGATGTCACTATGCCTGTGAGAGCTGTACCTCGCCATGCCCCGCACACACTTCCTGAGTTTGGTCTCCTGCCAAGCTGGGAGGAGACCAAACTAACTGTTTGACTTGCGCAGGGAACAGAACAGAGCCATCTAGTGGCCATTTTTCAATTACATTAAAAACATATAAAGGTTGAGAATTTTGACAGCAAGTAAATAGCAAAGTGTCTTATAATTACATAAGGAACAACTTATTAAAAGTTTAGTTTGGTGACAGGTACTCTTTAACCTTTTTAATATACTTCATAAGAAAATGTTATTTCCTTTTTATAAAATTATGGCTTATGAAATCATGGCTTTGTCCAAGCTGAAGCTCAGGCATGGGCAAAGTCCAGTAAGTGAGGGTGGGCAAGTTCTCCTCTGTGATCTCTCGTGTCTGATAGCACTCTTCTGTGCTCTCTCCTGTCTGATAGGACTCCTCTGTGCTCTCTTCTGTCTAATAGGACTCCTCTGTGTTCTCTCCTGTCTGATAGTACTCCTCTGTGATCTCTCCTGTCTGATAGCACTCCTCTGTGCTCTCTCCTGTCTGATATCACTCCTCTGTGCTTTCTCCTGTCTGATAGCACTCCTCTGTGCTCTCTCCTGTCTGATAGCACTCCTCTGTGCGTCTGATAGTACTCCTCTGTGCTCTCTCCTGTCCTATCAGACGCACAGAGGAGTGCTTGGTCCTGCCAGGCTTTATCATTCATAGCGCAGCAGCCGAAACAGGAGCAGAGGTAAGCCCTCCAGCTATCTAAAGGGTTAATAGCCGGCCACGGTGATTGGCCCTCAGCCACAAGAATCGGCTGAGGGACAGCCGGTATGACGTGGGCTCGAGTTGGGAGCCCGCGCCATTCCCCATTAACGGCACTAGGGAGTGTATACACGTCCTTGGTAATTTACCAAGGGTTAATGACCAAAGGGGTATTCCAGGATTTTTTTTATTCAACTGTGCTACAGGGGCTGTAAAGTTAGTGTAGTTCATAATATTGTGTCTGTACCTGTATTTGATGGCTGCTCTTGCAATTCAATGTGATCTTTGCTCTGGATGTTTATTTTTAGCAGCATACAAAATGCGTATTGTCTAAGGCCTTTGCCAGGTTGCAGTGTTAAAATGGGAGCGTGTCTGTGCTTCATAGGGTGGAGTGACCGCTGGGTGAGAGGGAGACCATTCTCCACAGGGCTGCAGGGAATTGTAGTTTCAAGCACAGCACATATGGAAGTGAGCCTAGCTGTACTGCAATGGGTGAGGTGACTGATTTGTGGGAGGGAAATCATTTATCTCCCACCTAGAAACAAAGGACACTGGTGATTGAAGGGAGGGCGCAGAAACCGGAAATAGCCAGTCTACACAAACAAGCCAGCATCATGATGGGGGACACAGGACCCTACCACCAACCATTCACCACCAACACAAGCACGGATTCTTAGTAAGCATGACCATTACTGGCTGACAGTTAAGTAGTAAAGTCATCTTATGTTGGATATCCCCTTTAAAGCTGCCTCTTTTAATGCTAACACCTAGCATTGTTTATTAAAACATCTTCCCACTCCCTTATGTGTTTCATATAAATTAAAAAATATCAGGACTGTGATCTAATATCTATAGCTACCGTACAATAAGATGATGCATCCATACTGCTTTCATTTTAGTGTCTGTTCTATACTTATGTTTTTCCCACCTTACTATTGTAGGTTTATCAAGTAGAAGAAGAAATGCGCCAGCTCCTCCTAGAAACTGCGAACAGTAAGAAAGCCATGGAAGAGAAGATCAAGCGGCTTACTGGTGCATTATGTGACATTCAAGCAGATTTGTAGCTATTGACTGAGCGTGGCACTGAATTTAGTATTACATCTGTTCATAGGTGTGTTGATAACTTAGGTCACATTCAACTCATTCAGGAGTTTAGATTTGACTAGTCTTGTTGTTGTTGTTGTTGTTGTTGTTTTGCTTTTAAATTATAACTTTAGTCTGTTGATATTTTTGATTTGTGTATTTTTTTGTGTATATACACTGATAAAATGTGTTTTATAGACTACACAATGTGAAAATTGCTAAAATATGAAGTGAACCTTCACCCTTGGAGCCACTTTATCTGAAATGTTAGGGAATTGTGCACTATTTCCTAATCCACGGTCTCCACATAGCACAAGGGGTATAGAAAAAACATCAATTTTCAACAGGTATAAAGGAAGATGACAACTTAATGCATCACTGTGTCAGATATATCAGTATAGACAGGAGTAAAATAAAAATACTATTAAGCAGGTACAAGACCTCTCGGGGAGCCCAACAAGCATTCTCTAGTCTAAGACCTCCTTTCTGCCATATACAGTATGTAAGTCATCAAATAAGGATAAGGAGGGCGAGGCCTGGGGTATTCCAACCACAACACCCAAACAGTGTCAAATTTACTCTAGACACCCCACTCCACACCTTATATTCCTGTAGCATAGGAGTGACTGTATCTTTCCAGTGCCATTAAACAATTTGCAGGATCTATTGTGAGGCAACCCGAATTCCTGCTGAAAAAGATTTCTTATTTTAGTCTGGTTTACCCGCACTATAACGCTATGTATTGGGTTTATTGTGGGTGAACAGACTGTCAGTTTTGCCTTAATTGACAATAGAATGCCAGCCAAAATTCTGTCTATATTGCAGTAAGCTACCGTATATACTCGAGTATAAGCCAAGTTTTTCAGCACGATGTTTTGTGCTGAAAACACCCCCGTCGGCTTATACTCGAGTGAACTCTCCGCCTGTCAATCTCCAGATGTTGCAAAACTACAACTCCCAGCATGCCCGAACAGCCATCGGCTATCCAGGCATGCTGGGTGTTGTAGTTTTGAAACCCCTGGCTGGAGGTCCGCAGGTTGAAGACCACTGTGGCCTTCGTCATCATCCAGCCCCCCCCACCCCCACCCCCTTTTGTTTTGTACTCACCTCCCCTCGGCGGGAAGTTAGGGTGAGCTGGTCCAGGCCATCTATGCTGCAGGGACCGTCCGGTGGGGAGGATTAGTCATTGTGGGCTGTCCATTTTCACCGGCGGCCCCGGAGTAGTGACGTTGCCTTGATGACGACGCACAGGGACGTTCATGCGCAACGTCCCTGTGCGTCGTCGTCAAGGCAACGTCACTAGTCCTGGGCCGGGCCCGAAGCGTGGAGAAGTGAAAATGGACAGCCCGCAACGACTAATCCTCCCCACCGGACGGTCCCTGCAGCATAGATGGCCCAGACCAGCTCACCCTAACTTCCCGCCGAGGGGAGGTGAGTACAAAACAAAAAGGGGGGGGCTGGATGATGACGAAGGCCACAGTGGTCTTCAACCTGTGGACCTCCAGAGGTTTCAAAACTACAACACCCAGCATGCCCGGACAGCCGATCACTGATGAAGGGATTGATAGGTGGTGATGATGAAGTGGGGGGGATGATGACGGGGGTCTGGGTGATTACATGGGGGGGGGGAGGATGTATTTCCCACCCTAGGCTTATAGTCCAGTCAATAACTTTTCCTGGGTTTTTGGGGTAAAATTAGGGGCCTCGGCTTATACTCGAGTATATACGGTAAGTGTTCTGAAATAAAGATAGCTGAAGGCCAAGGCTCAATGCTCCCCTATTACTTGAGGCACAATGATGCCATCTGTTCCATGGTCTAACACATCCAGACCATGTAGAGGGAGATACGCACTTGAAACTTTATGACCATATCAAGCCCTAGAGATGCTCTGGGCAATATTTCCCTTTTATCCTGGTCTGGGGCACCAATTCTTAGAACTTGGCAAACTGAAATGGTAAAAACTTTTCTAAAAGAACCAGTTATGTTAATTCATTTTGTCCAAACATTCAACTGAAGACATAACAGAGCTAAAGGATGCAACAAATTAACAGCTGAACCACATGTGGAAGATAAGCAATGGCACATAAAACACCTTTATTATCAAGGGGCAGCAAAACGCTTTTGTTCCTGAAAAATTGCCCCAATAAGGTAAGAGAAACAATAACTGCAAGTAATTCAAGCAAAACAAGATTCGCTTTTGGGAAAAAGCACCAAAACCCACAACACAGACAGCATCTGTGAATAATTGTAATCCATTAGGTGAGATCAAATCTGATGCCAAATAGCCCGACCATTAAACAGCCAAAAAGATTTATCTAGACTACTACTTGATCTTCTATCACATCCGGACAAATGCCAACTTATACAAATGCCAACAAAATAGTACTCGGTAGACTTAATAATTTTTACTGCCTCTTCTTACAATGCAGAGAACCAGTAGGTAGCTTACAGCTTTCAGTCTTCTCTGCAAATAAACTAAATGAAATGTTTACGCAATTGTAAATTGTAATACCAGAGTACTGTAAGCGGGTATAACACGGTGAGATGAATAAAAGTGTGTGTGCACCAAACTCTTGGCACAGTTTGGCGCACATGTTATTAGACATCTTTACACCAAATTAGACAAAAAAGAATTGAGATTTGCAATAAGTTTGGCAAGTTGATGTGGTTTTGGTAAAAGGGTAAGGCTTAAATGTGCCAAAAGTGCACCTTTTTGCCACACATTTTTTACTTAAAAGTAAGCTACTTCTGAAGTGTTCTACAACATAGACAAGTATTGGAGATAAAAAGGAGACAGAGAGTGGCACTTATAGTGCCGTTATCTACGGTTATGAGAAGGAGGAGGGAGTGGTGAACAGTGTGTTGCTCACCTGGTAGTGGTGCACGGCAGGCACATCGCGGTTTTGGATTTAGAAATCCTTATTCCATAAACCAGGTTTATGTACCTGATGAAGTAAGGGAATACCCTTTAAAATGCATTGTCCATTGTAACCACCTCTGTTTCTTCTGTTTGTATTAATAAAAAGCACTGAAAAAACAAATCAAGAATTGTGTCATCCCTGGTCGAGCGCTCCAGAAGTCGGAATTTTTCAGACAAAGGCATCCCAGCCGGGAAACCCTCATCCTCCTCTCCTTTACGTGTACAACATAGACAACACAGTTTTAGGGTACGTTCACACAATGATAAACTTGCAGCGGGTTTTGACACCATTCACGTCCATTGAAAATCCACAATAGGCAGATTTGGAGATTGCCAATGGAGATGTGCCTGATTTTCACTGTTAAAAAACTTTAGCACTCTTTACATAGCGGATTTTCTGAAATTCCGCCAAAATTTCGTTGAAAATTGCGGAATTGCGATGGAACATAGAATTACGCAGAATTTCAAGCCTCATTGATTTTACTGGGATTCCGTTGTGGAATTCCACAAAATATAAGACTGGTTTCATATTTTTGCGGAATGCTGAAAGCAAAATTCCGCGGTGGTAGAATTTTATGCTGTCTGAATTGGACTGTGAAATCCCATTGAAAGCAATATGCAGTAAATTACGGCGGAATTCTTCTGCTGAATTTCCCATTCAGTAAAAGAACCAGCAACTGTACCTGCCTGTAACTTATTTACAATCCTCTTCTGAAGAATTCTATTGAAACCGAACTCAGATTATCTACAGACATAAAGGCTGAACCATAAAAACTAGCAATGATAAATCTGACACTAAAACCATCAACTAACAGATCTGATATTTTGTGGTTCGGATGAAAATTTAACCATGGAAACATTTTCAACTCATTTATTGATGTCATGTGTTTTGTGGATGGTTGGCCAGGAATATTAGCTCCCTTAAAGCATCTGCTTAAAGGGGTAGTCCAGTGCTGAAAAACTTATCCCCTATCCTAAGTTTAAGATCGCGGTGGGTCCGACCGCTGGGGGGCCCCCCACGATTTCCTTTACAGGGCCCCAGCTCACTGACCAGATAGCAGGGTGTCGACTAGGGATCGACCGATTATCGGTTTGGGTGACATTATCGGCCAATATTCATGATTTTTGACATTATCAGTATCGGCAATTACCATGCTGATAATGTCCCGCCCCCTCCCCGAGACCGCCGCTGCCCCATTGCCTCCCCCATCCCCGGTTTTAGAATCACCTGTTTCCGGGGTCCGCGCTACTTCTGGCTCCTGCGATGTCCTGCGCTGTTGCTGTGCGCTGTGCAATGACGAGTGACGTCCTCAACGCGACGTCACCGTCAGTGTGCACAGTGACAGCTCAGGATGCCGCCGGAGCCAGAAGTAGCGCAGACCCCGGGAACAGGTAATTATAAAACCGGGGATGGGGGAGGCAATGGGGCAGCGGTGGTGGTTGGACTAGGGAGGACCCCAGGATAGGCAGGGGGAGAGAAGTGGGTGGCGGCGGAGGCGGTCTCTGGCCTCGCAAAAGCGGCTGCAGTTCATTGATTTAAAGCGCCCGCTTTAAATCATTGATCTGCAGCGGCCTCTGCGGGGGGGGGGTATCAGCCCTAAAAAATCAATGTCGGTCGATCCCTAGTGTCGACCACCGCACGGCGCTATGGCCGGAGTCAGACATAGAGTTGTATTTAGGGGGCGTGTCAGCCGCTGCTTCGTGCGGTCGTCAACACGCACCCTTCCTGCTGGCTGCCGGGGCCCCAGCGGTCAGGCCCCCCGTGATCTGAAACTTATCCCCTATCCTTAGGATAGGGGATAAGTTTTTCAGCATTGGATATCTCCTTTAAGATGTTACAGAGTGTTATATGAAGGATTTATGTAAATACCTGGTGAAATATAAAGCGGCATGTCTCCTTTGAGATCCTTTGCATTACAATCCCCTCACTTGCATAGACGGAACATTGCTGCAGCCAGTGATTAGCTGACCGGCATTGTGATGTGTGGAAAGTACAAGTAGTACATGACAATATATGCACACCATTATATCTTTAATGGTGTGACCCATATGAGTGCATATGTACTGGCCACAAACAGACAGGGATGTAACTAGTGTGTCTATACTAATCGCGTGTGCAAATTAGTATAGGATACCTCATCATCAAATGTACAAGCCACATATGCCTGTTGATGTAGGACGTAATCTATCGCCAGCACATGCACATAGAGCATTTTACTCAATCACTGAAAATTCTTCATGTTGCATGTGTGATGGGGTAGATATGTCATTTTCTGCAGACGCATACGCCCAAGTATATGTAAAGTGAGCCATGGCGCTACAAGAAACAATATAAAGGAAAGTCCATAGACAATATTCAATAGTAGAAAGAAACAAACTCGGCACTGCTTCCTTAATTATTAGCACCTGACATCCAATGCCTCTGCTGGCTCAACCACGTCTGATGGTGCTCACTGGTAATAGCAAAGTCCAATGCAAATAATCCGTAGAGAAGAGAAAAAGAAACCAGGGCAACTCACCAATTACGTAAACTTCAAGCTTCTTTATTGATCCATGAAGGGTATAAACTGTGCAAGACACGGGTGGACAGACAACAGGGGGACGTTCGTTCGGGGCTACGGTGCCGTTTCGCAAGATATGCTTCAACTGGCCCACATCGTCTTCCAGCCGGAAACACATTTAAATAACCCTCCCCTCCGTTGCCATAGAAATGAGCCAAACAAAAGGTAAGTGCAATTAAAAATGTTAAAAACAACTGTGTGATACTCCTAAGATTTTCATTTATGTTAGTAATGCACTGAGCTCAGTACGTTCATTAAGACCCAAAGGCCCCATTGCTTCTAACCGAAGAATCCATTTAGTTTCATTTTTTAACAGTATTTCTTCTTTATTTTTCCCAGCAATACCATGTTCGATCCTCTCAAGTCCGGCAAAACGGAATCCATATTTTTCTTTCGAATGAACTTCATTAATATGTTGAATAAATCTAGTGGCTCCGATGCCGGTTCTGAGGGATCGAACATGTTCGCGGATTCTGTGAAATAAGGGCCTCTTTGTCTTCCCAATATAAAATAATTTACATTTACATACCAATGCGTAAACCACATGAGAGGATCTGCATGTAATACATTGTTTCACATTAATAGTATTACCTGCTAATTCTACAACTCTACATTTCATATTTAAAGAGCAAAATGAACATGAACCGCAACTAAAATTAAAATTTTAGTTGCGGTTCATGTTCATTTTGCTCTTTAAATATGAAATGTAGAGTTGTAGAATTAGCAGGTAATACTATTAATGTGAAACAATGTATTACATGCAGATCCTCTCATGTGGTTTACGCATTGGTATGTAAATGTAAATTATTTTATATTGGGAAGACAAAGAGGCCCTTATTTCACAGAATCCGCGAACATGTTCGATCCCTCAGAACCGGCATCGGAGCCACTAGATTTATTCAACATATTAATGAAGTTCATTCGAAAGAAAAATATGGATTCCGTTTTGCCGGACTTGAGAGGATCGAACATGGTATTGCTGGGAAAAATAAAGAAGAAATACTGTTAAAAAATGAAACTAAATGGATTCTTCGGTTAGAAGCAATGGGGCCTTTGGGTCTTAATGAACGTACTGAGCTCAGTGCATTACTAACATAAATGAAAATCTTAGGAGTATCACACAGTTGTTTTTAACATTTTTAATTGCACTTACCTTTTGTTTGGCTCATTTCTATGGCAACGGAGGGGAGGGTTATTTAAATGTGTTTCCGGCTGGAAGACGATGTGGGCCAGTTGAAGCATATCTTGCGAAACGGCACCGTAGCCCCGAACGAACGTCCCCCTGTTGTCTGTCCACCCGTGTCTTGCACAGTTTATACCCTTCATGGATCAATAAAGAAGCTTGAAGTTTACGTAATTGGTGAGTTGCCCTGGTTTCTTTTTCTCTTCTCTACGGATTATTTGCATTGGACTTTGCTATTACCAGTGAGCACCATCAGACGTGGTTGAGCCAGCAGAGGCATTGGATGTCAGGTGCTAATAATTAAGGAAGCAGTGCCGAGTTTGTTTCTTTCTACTATTGAATATTGTCTATGGACTTTCGTTTCTAAACTCTGAGCACGCTACAGCCTCTATAATAGCACATTCCATTATGGAGATGGATTCTCCTAATAATGCCTCAGAGACGGCTATTAGTGCAGGCCGGGTGGACGTGGGGATGTTCTTCGCGTCTTGTGAATACAAAGATGAAATTTCGTTACTAAGTACTAAAGCACTGGAGTTCAAGGTTCAATCCCTGGCTGAAAAAGAGACTAGGCTTTTTTGGACTATTAACTCCTTAGAAGCCTATGTAACCAATTTACGCATTCCTAGAGGATTACGTGTATACAAAACTCCTTCACAGTATACAGATGATCCCGAATTTATAAAAGCATGGGACGAATTGCATTTACTACATTCTCTGGAGATCCAGAAGTTAGTACTGGAGAGAAATAAAACTGAATATGAAATTGTAACAGCAGACCTTTGCAAAGCTAAATGTGAATTGAGAACAAGACTCTCTGAACCAATATTTAATACTTTCCTGCATAACTTGGAGAAAAAATTGGGTCTAGTACAAGAAAAAATTAAGATTATTAAACGGGACAAATTTATAAGAGACAAAAAAGACTTTGAGAATCATCAGGTCTTCACTTGGAATAAAAAGTCTAATGCTAATCGAAAAGTCTCTAAAAACATCCCGGTGAAGTCTAATTTAAGCAGGAATAAAAATAAAAAGAAAAGTTCGGATTTTATGACAACTGACACAGACAGCAGTGGTTCGACAGAATCGACTGGAGATGTGGGGGATATCAAACAAAAGGCTGCCGGAATCCCTTTGGACCAAGAACCCGAAGAGGGAGAGGAAAATCAAAGAATTCTGAGAAAACGCATACCCAAACGCAAGAATGTAACTTGGCGCAAGTAATTTCTGAAAATATAGTAGTGAACCTCATGGATGAAGATTTAGATGAGGACACGATTTCACTATTGAACAAGGGACTGAACTTTGGTCTTAGAGAAAAATTCGACTATGTCCAGTTCCAAGAGGACTTATTCAAGGGTGTCCGCAAATTAAATTTAAAAAAAGTTTTTTCTACAGGAAATAATGAAAATAAAAATGTAGTCTTACTTGAAGGTGAAACAAGCTGTAAAATAGGACCTTTAGGATTTTGTGTACCTAGTGAATTTAATGAGGAGGAGCAGGATTTAGTCACGTTCCTTGCTGATATTAATGATCAGGTGTCTGATAGAACAGAGAATACTAATGATGAGTTTTTTTCAGGTGGTAATCCCTCGATGTTTAATCCTCCTGTTACACCAGGGAGTCCACTTGATATATTCCAGAAGTCAGTTTTGAAAGAAGTTAAAGCCCTCATTTACCCGAAGGTCCAGAGCAACATCTCAGATAGAGAGCAAATAGCCCTAAATGAATTAAGAAAAAGGGAAGATATTGTTGTTACCAAGGCTGATAAGGGTGGGGGGGTTGTTTTATGGAAAACTACTGACTACAACACAGAGGCTCTTAAACAGTTAGGAGATGAGAATACTTACTGTAAATTAAAAAAAGATCCCTGTCCACAGATACTTAATAATTTGAGATCGTTACTTCGAAAATTCCATGAGAAAGGAGTTATCAGTAGAAAAAGTGCTGAACGCCTCCTCCCTAGGAACATTAAAAAACCGTCTTGGTATATTTTGCCGAAAGTCCATAAGTCGGTGACCCAGCCCCCGGGACGTCCTATTGTCTCTGGGATTGGGTCACCGACAGAATATTTGTCCAGTTATATTGATTGGCTAGTGTCACCTCTATTGAGAGAATTACCTTCTTATCTTAGGGACACCGGAGATTTAATAAAAATTTTGAATAATTTTCATTGGCAACCTGGGTTTAAACTGTGTTCCGTGGATGTGGAGAGCCTATACACCCGAATCCCTTTGGATTCGGGGGTGGAGGCTATGACCACTATCCTACGGAAAACAGGTAAGTCTCCCGACTTTATTGAATTTGTTACTGAAGCCCTTACATTCGTGTTGAGTAATAATGTCTTCCAGTTTGGAGGGGATTGGTATAGACAGACATATGGTACAGCCATGGGGTCTCCCACCTCATGTGCTTATGCCAATATTTTTCTCTCCATGTTGGAAGACAAATGGGTGTTCACATCCAAGAACCCCTTTATTGGTAAAATTAAACTTTTTCTCAGATATGTGGACGACCTCTTTATCATTTGGGACGGTTCAGAGAAGGAATTTGCTGCCTTTGTTGAATATCTCAACCAAGTGAATGGAGTTAATATGTTTTTTACATATGTATTTGGAGATCAACATCTTGAATTTCTGGATGTACAGATAGATATTGTGGATAGCAATATAGTGACATCTGGTTTTAGAAAATCGATTGCCAAAAATTCATTGTTACATTATCAATCATCCCATCCCCCCCAGGTCAAAAATAGTATCCCATACAGTCAGTTAGTCAGACTAAAACGAATCAACAGCAATCCCATACTGTTTCAAAAACAGGCAGATGATTTACAATATCGTTTGGAACAGAGAGGATATCCTCTTAATTTAATTCTAGATGCAAGAAAGAAAATAGATCGAGTACCAAGAGAAGTGTTGTTGAAAACGAAAGATAGAATTAACAATAAACGTTGCGTTTTTTCTTTTTCAAATACTCCTATTAATAATATAGTTAAAAAAGCTATTACGAATAATTGGTATATTTTACAAGAGGATGCTGACATAGCAATAACTACTAGTGAGAAACCTATCGTTACATATAGAAAAACGAAAACAATTGGAGATTTATTGAAAAAAGGAAAAAACGCAACGGGACAGAATTGGTTGTCTGAATTACGCCCGAAAGGAAATTTTAGTTGCGGTTCATGTTCATTTTGCTCTTTAAATATGAAATGTAGAGTTGTAGAATTAGCAGGTAATACTATTAATGTGAAACAATGTATTACATGCAGATCCTCTCATGTGGTTTACGCATTGGTATGTAAATGTAAATTATTTTATATTGGGAAGACAAAGAGGCCCTTATTTCACAGAATCCGCGAACATGTTCGATCCCTCAGAACCGGCATCGGAGCCACTAGATTTATTCAACATATTAATGAAGTTCATTCGAAAGAAAAATATGGATTCCGTTTTGCCGGACTTGAGAGGATCGAACATGGTATTGCTGGGAAAAATAAAGAAGAAATACTGTTAAAAAATGAAACTAAATGGATTCTTCGGTTAGAAGCAATGGGGCCTTTGGGTCTTAATGAACGTACTGAGCTCAGTGCATTACTAACATAAATGAAAATCTTAGGAGTATCACACAGTTGTTTTTAACATTTTTAATTGCACTTACCTTTTGTTTGGCTCATTTCTATGGCAACGGAGGGGAGGGTTATTTAAATGTGTTTCCGGCTGGAAGACGATGTGGGCCAGTTGAAGCATATCTTGCGAAACGGCACCGTAGCCCCGAACGAACGTCCCCCTGTTGTCTGTCCACCCGTGTCTTGCACAGTTTATACCCTTCATGGATCAATAAAGAAGCTTGAAGTTTACGTAATTGGTGAGTTGCCCTGGTTTCTTTTTCTCTTCTCTACGGATTAAACAATATAAAGGTATGGCGCAAATTATGACTGAAAATTTGGCAGGGTCATGTGGGGTTGACTGCTCACAATTTAAAGGTACAGTTCACATGGAAAACATATATACATATAACAAAAATTAAATTAATTAATAAAATATATTATCTGATATTATAGTACATACATAATCAATTTAACAGTTTAACACCTTGTGCTGCCAAGCTGCCCAAGACAGTTTTTGGTCCTAATACATAGGGCAAAATGTGATGGGAACCCTGCCTAATACATAGGCTAAAAACGACAAAAAACAAAGCTGTCCATGGTGTATTAAAAGAGTAACTTGTCAGGCAACTTATGCGCTGAAAGAGGAGGCTCACCTGGAAGTGTTGTGTACCCACATACACTACAATGGTGAGCGCATGTAGTGTCCGCAGCCAGCCAGCTGAGCAGGAGGTATATGGAGGCAGACTTCAGACAGAGGTGCCAGCTTTCAATGGCGCAGGTCACAGAAGAAGCATGGATAGGTAAAAGCAAGGGTAGTTTATTCTCCCAGCATGCAACGCGTTTCACTGCAACAACAGCTTCATCAGGCATGCCTGATGAAGCTGCTGTTGCAGTGAAACGCTTTGCATCTGTTTTGCAGCTGCTGTTGCAGTGAAACGCGTTGCATCTGTTTTGCAGCTGCTGTTGCAGTGAAACGCGTTGCATCTGTTTTGCTAATTACATTATAGCATCTGCTGCAGCAGCAAAAAAATAAAAAATAAAAAAATGAAAAACATTTGAAAAAGTTATTTTCAAAAATTAAAAAGAGAAACAAAAAAATATACAACCCAGACCAAATGTCTTGCTTGATTCACGAGATACAGAAGTTGACACAATCTGGACATCAGCTCTACACCTCTAACTCACAGTTCAAGGGAGTCACGGCAATGGTAAATGGTATTTGCACAAACTGAGGCGCTCAATCTCCACAAAATGAAAGACCCAAAACAGAAGACAAAATAAGAGGCACTCACCCTCCAGTGTGCTGTTTTCATACTTTGTTCTTTGTGCAGTAAAAAAAAACATACCGGCAGGGTCAGGTACAGATGCCAAGCTAGCAGTGCTGTAGTTAACAGCTGTTTCACACCATCACAGTGTATCATCAGACTATGTCTTTCCATCTGTCTGGGTACAAAGATTCTAACACTTTAAAAAGTTACAAAACTTTAATAACAAAAAAATGTGACTGAGCACAATGGCCCTGATTTACTAAGAGTAGAGTCTAGTTTTCTTTCCCTACAATTTTTTTTCCACTGTATTTACTAAGGTTTCTCTACATTTTGCACTTTTCCCTACGTTCCTTTTTTTTATTTTTATTTTTTTTTTTTTTTACACATGCTCTGATCTGTCGGGTTTTCCTCTGAAATCCACCACATTTTCTGATGAAACCTTAGTAAATATGTTGGATTTTTGTGAAAATGTTGGGGACACGCCCCCTTTTCTGTGACCACGCCCCTTTCCCTTTTTCAGGTTTTCTCAGTAAAATGGAGAGTTGATTTTATTTTATTTTTTCATTTCTGGCGCCATGAGACAGAATTCTGGCACAATGTATTTAAATAGACACGTTAAGGTCTAGTCTGTCATTTAAACCTAAATTACCAAGATTCATCCGGCTTCATTTTGCAATAGGATCCTGCGTTTGCCTATGCCTTCTCTTGGAGACATCCTTTAGATGCCGAAAAATGTGGGAGATCAACCAGGGTGCTCCTAGGCTCAACTTTAGGGAATACACATTTCCTTAATCGGGTATTTAGTGCCTGAATGGGGCAGCCAATGTAAAAGCATTAACATTGGCAGAGAATTACAAACACAAGGCAAGTCATGCAGCAACAGATACAATGGAGAGTGTGCAAAAGGACACCATCACTCTGTGATATGTCTGTTTTTTTTCCAAACACATTTTATTGAAATGTTACCATAAACAAGAAAATAACAAACAAAAATATACAAGTACAATTCATGTACATTGGTACCAGAAGGATGGATAAGCCAGAGTCAATGATCATAACCTTAACAGTCTACATATAAGAACCATACATAGAAACATCAGTAAAACACAGTGCAAGTACAAAAATCGCAAAAAAGTGGTTGTGGTACAAGGGAGGAAAAGTATAGAATCAGATTACTCCTAAATCTCCTAGGTAGGCAATCTGAGAGCCCCCAAAATGTCACCAAGAGCACCCAGACAATACCATTCCGTTTGGCTGACAGTGATATGTCTTTATCCATGCAGAGAAAGGGGCATCATGTACAGGTGCCACATTTAACATTGCCTTTAGGGCCAACATTCTTTAAAGAGTCATATCATACCTTTCATATCCCACAAAAAATAATATGTAATATGTTACTAAGTACCTAATCCTGATAATGTATTATACTTTTTATGTGTCTAGCACCGATATTTATCTCACAAATACCTTCTGTTGCTCACTTGGTTTTTCATCCTGTGCTTAGGAGGGGGTGTGTCCTCACTCTACATGACACATCTTCCTCCCTGAGTCTGCTGTGATGGGTCTCTTCCAATCTCTGCAGGCTACTCTGTATCTCCCCCTTTCTGTTTTCAGAAAGGCGTGTGATAGGACAGGAGAGAGCACAGATGAGTGCTAGTCCTGCCCTCACTTCCTGGACTTTGTCCCTGCCAATGCTTTAGCTTGGACAAAAATTATGCTACAGTCAGGCAGAAATAAGTTCTGGAAGGTATGGGAACCTCTAGTGGTCTTTTTTAGAAGTCGTAATTTATATAAAAAGGAGATCATTTTTATAATGAACTACAGTGGAGCAAAAAAGTATTTAGTCAGCCGCCAATTGTGCAAGTTCTCCCACTTAAAAAGATGAGGCCTGTAATTTTCATCATAGATATACCTCAACTATGAGAGACAGAATGAGAAAAAAAATCCATAAAATCCCATTGTCTGATTTTTAAAGACTTTATTTGTCCTCCACTCATTACCTGTATTAATGGCACCTGTTTGAACTTATCAGTATAAAAGACACCTGTCCACAACCTCAAACAGTCACACTCAAAAACTCCACTATGGCCAATACTAAAGAGCTGTCGAAGGACACCAGAAACAAAATTGGAGACCTGCACCAGGCTGGGAAGACTGAATCTGCTATAGGCAAGCAGCTTGGTGTGAAGAAATCAACTGTGGGAGGAATTATTATAAAATGGAAGCCATACAGGACCACTGATAATCTCCCTCGATCTAGGGCTCCACGCAAGATCTCATCCCGTGGTGGTAAAATTATCACAAGAATGGTGAGCAAAAATCCCAGGACCACACGGGGGGGGACCTAGTGAATGATCTGCAGAGAGCTGGGACTAAAGTAACGAAGGCTACAATCAGTAACACACTAAGCCGCCAGGGACTCAAATCATGCAGTGCCAGACGTGTCCCCCTGATTAAGCCAGTACATGTCTGGGCCCGTCTGAAGTTTGCTTGAGAGCATTTGGATGATCCAGAAGGGTATTGGGCGAATGTCATATGGTCAGATGAAACCAAAGTGAAGTATGTGGGTGGAAACATCATGCTTTGGGGCTGTTTTTCAACAAAGGGACTAGGACAACTTATCCGTGT